>NC_056739.1:958312959-958628833 GCF_019279795.1 Protopterus annectens
AGTGGAATTTGTATCCTTGAGAGATAATGTTAGGACCCATTTGTCTTTTGTGATAATTTGCCAGTTGTCTGCAAAAAATGCTAATTTTCCTCCCAAGGGAGCTGCCAGGAGAGATTTGCTTGGTAGTTTTGAGGATTGAGTCATTGTGTTTGTCTTCTGCTTGCTTGGGGTCTGTCTTCTCCTCCTTTCTGGGTAGCAGTACCCCACTGGCGAGGTTTGTAAGGGCCTTGTGACTGACTTCTGCCCCTTTGGGCGTCTGTATTTGCCCCTCTGTGATCTGTCAGAAGCTGGAAAGGACCAGTTTTTTGTTGGCTAATTTCTGCTGAAACGAGGGGGTTGTACCTGCAAAAAATCCTTGACCGTCTGCATGGACTTTGCCTTATCCTCCATTTTCTTTAAAACCTCTTCTGCTTTGACACCAAATAATACATCCTGCTGTAAAGGTGCATCCAATAATTTTGCTTTAACATGATCAGGAAGGGTTTGTTCTTTTAACCAAGCATGTCTACGTATGACAGAGCCAGTAACAGCTGCTCTACAGGACGCTTCCAATGAATCAAATCCGCATTGTAAAGTATGTTTGCCCACCTGTTCAGCTGCATGCAACAGATCCTGCATTTCCTTGAATTCAGACTATTCAGTATGTGTGCTCAATTTTTTGTTTTAATTGAGACATTAGGAACTGCTGATATTTCAGCATGTGAAACTGACAATTTAATGCTCTCATAGCCAGAGTTGCTGAGGTGTATATTTTCTTTCCCCATCTATCTAGGGCTCTGGAATCCCTTTCAGAGGGCACAGGATTTTTAGCCATAGAAGCTTTAGCTCCCTTAGGACCCTGGGAAATTGTTTCTGGGTCAGCCACAGGGCTTTTATAAAGGAATTTGTGTGAGTCAGGTACTCTGTAGTATCTGTCTGGTTTGGCTAGAGCAGGAGGTAGAGAGTCTGGATTTAAACTAGACTCCAAGTAAACATCATCCACAACTGGAGGAATAGCAAGAGGTCTGTGCTGGGGTAGTAAAAGGAAATCTCGGAGCCTTTTCTTAGAATCAGAGTAGTCCTGGCCTTCCAGTGGAAATGTTCCCTCATGGTGTGTAAAGTTTCCACAAAGGAGTAGTCTTCAGGGGGAGATGCTGAGGGAATAGAGTCTTCAGCATCAGAATCTTCATACGGTGGAAAAGTGTAATCCTGTTCCTCAGAAGAATCTGAGGAAATTGAAACCTGGTCAGAGGAAGCATAATCCTCCTCTTGTCTTGGTCTTTTATCAGGAGGGGGATGGGAACCCCTGATTAGGGTAATCAAATCTTCAGCCATCTTAAGCATCTGTTTCTTGGGCATGGGGCCTTGAACTGTAGACTGATGTACAGTCTTCTTAGGTTTTAAAGGAGTTTTAAGCTTAGCATAAGATTTAATGGTGAGTGTAGTTGGTCTGAAGACACCTTCTGCAACCAAAGGTGTTTCCACTGCTCCGGGGTCTACTTCTGCTCCGGTGTCGGTAGATGGCTGCGTCGGCCTAGTAGACTCTGCTTGAGAATCTGCAGCTGTCTGGGGTTCCAGTTCTGTGGTCATCAGGGGCTGCGTAAGCACCTCAGTGAAAACCGGAGAACCGGCGACAGGCCCAGCAGAGGCCGCGGAGTCTGGCTTGTTCCTAAGCTGCCTGTCCTTATCCTTGCGTTTTTTATGTATGCCAGTCGTCGGCTGCTCCGACGGCATGATATAATTAAATTTCCTACCAAAGTAATGTCGTGTGAAGTCAAAACAGCGTTTGATAGTTCGTTTATTAAACCTAGCACAAAACCGACAACCTGTGACATCGTGGTCTGGGCCTATGCAAGGAATACAATAGGAATGCAAGTCCTTATGAGGTATTTGCTTCCCACAAGAAATGCAATTGTTATCTTTTTCTGACATCGGACTGAGGCAAGAAAAGGTTCCTCAATGGGGTACTTAGCTTTATTGAAGACTATGGACTGAAATTCAAATCGAAAATCTCAGGTGTCGGCTGACCGGCACTTGCGAACTGCTTCTGCTTTGGGCACCGCACGGCAAGAAAGACTGAACAAAATGGCGTTGGATGCCTCTTATATACCCCTGGCACACTGACTTCAGGGAAGAAACGACAGCAACCGACGCTGGACCAAGACTTTGAAATTCAGGCCGACTGCGGGACCGCCTGATGGCAGGATAACCCAAGTGTGATGACTGCAGCAGGGTAACACGATGAACATCACTGGCAATTCAATAGATTGGTTAAGGTTACTGACTGATGCCACTTTGGGAAGAAAAGAGGGGTTCGGTCTGAGAGATACCCTGTCCTTATGAAAAATCAAATAAGGGGGTTTGACTGATAAAGCTTGAAGCTCCGAAATGCGCTTGGCTGACGTGATGGCTACTAAGACAGTCTTCCAAGTTAAGAATTTTAAATTGCAAGTGGCTGCAGGCTCAAAGGGGGGTGAAGTAAGACCCTGTAGAACAAAGTTCAAGTCCCAAGGCACAACAGGTTCCGATACCGGAGGACGAAGTAACAAAGTGCCCTTCAGGAAAGCCTTACAGAGTCTATGTGCCATCAGGCTAGGCTCGTCTGCGATATGAAAGGTAGAAATCATCGCCAATTGGACTTTAATGGTTGTGGCCGCTGAACCCTGGTTAAAGAGCATAGACAAGAACTCCAATACAGATGAAATTCGAGGTGTGTAAGGGTCCATCTTTTTGGCATGTGCCCAGATTAAAAACCTCTTCCATTTGCTGTAATAAATCTTCCTGCTCGACGGCTTATGAGAGGAAGATAAAATATGAACCACCTCCGGCGAAAAATGATAAAGCCTAACTAATGATGGAAGTGGAGTAGCCAGGCTGTCAACCAGAGGGTCCGAAGAGAGGGATGGAGCTGCCCTGACATGTGTGTCAGTAAGTCTGGTTGTGGGTCCAGAATCCAAGGAGCGTCCATGAGATAGGGATGGAAAAAGGGGAACCAAATTGGACAAGGCCAGTGTGGTGCAATCAGAATCATTCTGTTTCCCAAGGATTGCGCTTTCTGAATAACCTTTGACAGTAAGGGGACTGGAGGGAAGACATATAACAGACTGGAGGGCCAATCGTGGACTAGAGCGTCCCTGGGTGACTCCCTCTGAGGGGGGATCAACGTGAAGTAGCTGCTGCATTTGGCATTGAGGGGGCTGGCAAAAAGATCACAACAAGGCTGACCCCACCTGCAGAAGATCTGTTCCACAACTTGACAGTTCAGGGACCACTCGTAAAGGCATCAGAGTAGCTCTGCATAGCCTGTCTGCGATCACATTGGACTTCCCCGGGATGTGCATTGCCACCAAAAAACGTTGGGAAGACCCTGCCCACTGCCACACTCGCATGGCCTCTCTGCAAAGGGGATAAGACTTGGTTCCTCCCTGCTTGTTCAGATACCACACAACTGACATATTGTCTGAATGGATTGCAATAGTCCCGAGAGGAAGAAAACTCTGAAGTGCTTGCAACGCTAGTAGCACAGCTCTCATCTCCAGGACATTGATATGCAGATGCACCTCGTGCTCTTGCCACGTGCCTTGGACTGCCCTGCCTAGATAATGCCCACCCACCCCAGATGGGAGGCATCCGTGGTCACCGTGGCAACTGGGGACGCAGGAACGAAGGGCTTTCCCACATTCAGGTTGTCGGTGCAAAGCCACCAACTGAGATCCTGTTTGCACCTGTTTGTGAGTAGAATAGGGTGAGAAAGTGGAAGACGTTGAAGAGACCACTGGGCAAAGAGTAACCACTGAAGGAGCCTCATATCTAACCTTGCCAGAGGGACTAATATAATCGTAGCAGCCACTGTCCCCAACAGTTGGAGGACCCATCTTGCCTTCACTCTCCTCAGAGGGAGCAAGGCGTGAACTTGTTGTTGTAGGACTCTGATTCTCTCCTGTGGTAGAAACGCCCACATGAGGACAGTGTCTAGTTTGGCACCTATAAAAGTGACACGCTGTGAGGGCAACAAGGCAGATTTTTCCCAGTTCAATGTGATGCCCAACTGTTGACACAGGTTGATAGTAGCGTCCCTGGTCTGAAGTAGTAGATGCCTGGTGGTGGCAGTAAGGAGCCAGTCGTCCAGATATGGAACCACTTGGAATCCCTGATGTCTCAAGTGAGCAGTCACCACTGCCATGCATTTGGTAAACACCCTGGGGGCTGTAGTGAGACCAAAGGGCAGGGCTCGAAACTGAAAATGACTGGCTCCCAGCCAGAAGCGTAGGTGACGTCTGGATGCCCTGTCCATCTTTATGTGGTAGTAAGCATTCATGAGGTCGATGGAGCACATCCACACTTCTTTTCCCAACAATGGGAGAATGGACTGCAATGTGACCATTCGGAACTTGGACTTTTGCACATGGGTGTTCAATTGACTGAGATCCAATATGGGTCTCTGGTCCCCTGTCCTTTTCGGCACCAAAAATAATCTGGAGTAAGTCCCTAATCTGATCTGGTCTGAGGGGACATGTTGGATGGCTCCTTTTTCTAGCAGCTTTGAAACTTCTGAAGCTGCGTAATCCCTTTGACTGGGTGGAACATCCGGGATTTTCTTGATTGGAGGGGGATTTGATGAGAAGGGGATGACATATCCTCCGGAAATTATTCGTAGAACCCATTGGTCCTGGGTGATGTCTTGCAAGGCCTCTGGGTATAATAAGATTCGACCCCCGACTGGCTCCGGAAATGCACAGTCGTGCCTTCCATCTGAAGCGGTAGGGAGAACCATGAAAGGAATCACGATCTCCCGAGTTGCAGGGGGCCTCCTCTGCCCCTAGGGCGGCATCTCCATGAATAACCACCCCCTCCCCTGCCTCTGGAGGGGGGCTCACCTTGTGCACCAGGAAAAAACCTCTGTGATTTCTTGAACCACATTTTGCCACCCCTCTGGGCCTTGGGATAAGGTCTAGAGGGAAGGGAAAAACGGACTCTTACGGCAGACAGAGTTTTTCCCTCCTGCTCGCACCTGGTGAGAGTGTCATTCACCTTGGTTCCGAACAAAGAGTAACCATCAAAAGGGACGTCGGTGAATGAAGACTTGGAGGCCTCTGCGAAATGACAAAGGCGCATCCAGGCCTGCCTCCTAAGAGCAACTCCTGAACTTGCTGCCCTACTTGCTCCTTCGGCTGCATAGGAGATTAGCCAATGGCTAATGGAATTGAGGGTAGACATCTGAGCATTGACCGTCTGGGCCACCGCCTCAAAAACGTTACCCGTGAGAGTATCTCCAAACTCCTTGAGAAGCTCTCTCTGAAGCCGTGTAAAGTGTGATAAATAATTCAATGACCGTAAGGTAAAGGTCGCTGAAGAAAAAGAACGCTTCCTGTACCGGTCCATGGTCCTAGACTCCTTGTTAAGGGGATGGCGGTGGAAAAAGTCTCGGCTAATTCCTTCTGAGTGGCAGCTGCCAACACCATGGCATCCACAGGGACTCCTTTGGACAGAAATTCCTTATCAGGAGGAGCAGACAAAAATTTATTGGGTCTCCTGGGGACTGGTTCCACAGAGTCAGGGGTTTCCCACACCCTTCGACAAACCAAATCCAGAAGCTCAAAGGGTGGAGATACCCAAGAGGCAGAGGGATTAGCACCAAAGGCCTTCAGGAAGACGACTCCTCCTCGGAGGGGGCTTTGGATGGCCAGTCACCTCTTTGTTTCAAAATCTCTAGGATGTCAGAGAAAGAAACCTCCTCAGAGGATGACTTGGGGGACCCCTCCGATTCCTCGAGGTCGGGGGTTAACTACAGCTTTTTTTTTAGATGAGTAGTATAACTACCAACTGTTGAATACTGTTTTGAGACAATGTTGAATACTGTTTTGAGACATCCATCCATTTCCATTTCTGCCTACACCCATGCTCTTAAGTTGTGAAAAAGTAATGTTCTTTCATTAGAAAGTAAGCAAAAAGAATCAGGCAAAACTCCGTAGATACAAACAAAAAGGCGAAAGGAGCAAAGCAGTCCAGAGATAAACCACACATTGGAGTGGCAGCTGTTATTGAATGCCTTCAGTGTACCAGGATTAAATGATAATTGTAATATCTCATGTTTACTGAAACTGAGGAGTGTCTTGAGATAATTAATTTGTCTCAAGTCAACCAACCAATTAATAAATACTGTGAATATTTAATAACTAGCATATAAGTTGTTCACTATTTTTATTGATTTATTATTTATGTTTATCATACATTGATCAATTATACGATGAGCTTTAATATCAGTACTGTGATCACTGTATGTATTGGAGTTTAGTTATTTTAGTGAATTGTAAAATGCTCGTTTTATATTTTATGTACTGTTTTATGTATTACTTATGTCGTACTCTCTTGTACCATCTATTTGAATTATTAGGTTAGTTCGACTAAGTACTCACAGTTGTCTTTATCTTAAACTCTGTGAGAACCCTTGATTGGCTAACAGCACAGAATTGCTTATGGGCGGAACTTTTTGAATTGTATAAGATTCAAGTGACATCCTGTCTTCTATGTTTTAACATTTATTTTCTGAAGAAGTTTCCCGTGTTGGTGAGACGAAAACGTGTTTTACGCAAATAAATTTGTGATACGTTAATTTTACTACCACTTACCACTGTGTGGTTTATCTCTGGACTGCTTTGCTCCTTTCGCCTTTTTGTTTGTATCTACTTTCATTAGAAAGGCAAAATGTAACACTAATTTATGTAAAATTTGGCTGTTTTGCTTTTCCAGGGAGTTGTGTAATCAATCTGAACTTCTAGCTTTTTCAGCTTTGTCTGACTGAGTACCAAGGTACTACAGTCTAAGCAGAGAAAAATCATAGAAATTTTTGATGACCAACATTTTTCCTGACACTTCTACTTTTCACTAGAATAGCATTTTCTGATGGTATTACGAATACATGCCATGTGTTGTTAATTACTTTAACAGCTTGAACCAGAAAGTGTTTACATGATAATCCATGGTGTCAAATGAAGGCATGCACAAAGCTGAAAAAACTTTGGACTGACACGATGTCTGACACTGCTTTGCAGATATTTATTTTCCCATTAAATTTGCAAATATGCACACAAATCATAATTGTACTAATATCTGAAAAATGGAACATCATCTGTATGGGATCAGAGGAGGCAAAAGATGTCTTGGCATCTTCTTACAATTCCTCCCAAAGAGGGGACCTGGGTCTCCCTGACATTTAATTGTATGTCAGAGTCCCTGAATTCAAAAGATTTGGGGGTTTAACACAGGCAGACTACATCCTTCTTTGGAAAAGAATTATTCTCTTAAGACTAGGTGGCAGATGAGAAGTGTTTGAAAAGCAGACTGGAGCATGAGGAGGCAAGAAGTCATCACCCTCCAACACCACAGGGTCTGTTTGATTCTTATCACTAGGCCCCCGAGCACAAGAGCTTTAGAGTCTTGGAGCTTGAATATAGTCTCCAAATACTCCACTTCATTTCAATTCACTGATGTCTCTAAAAGAAGGAAACTAATGAAATGCTCTGATATTCAGTTTTGGGAACAGATATGGCTCTGTCCTGTTGTGGCACTCATTCCTTGCGAGGTTTTATGTCATGGAGCATACAAAGGCACTCTTCACATGGCTGAGGACAGGGAAGTACTTCAGTTGAATTTGACTAGAGATGTTGCTGCATCTCACTCATCACTTGGGTCTATGTAAGCAAGTTCAATAATGGCTCTTCAGTTGGAAAGCATGATTGGGAAAGTTCCCCCTACCTGTAACAGTAGATATTCATAGAACACACTGTCTTAATGGCATAAGGCTAGTGTAGTACTGCCCTCCCTCTAGCAGTCTGTCAAAGCTCAGAACTCCTTCCACTGCCTACCTGTGAGGGTGAATTACCAACTGCCTGGCAAGACCAAGGCAGCCCTCAAACTCACAGCAGAACCCTTTCAGTTTTGTAGGATTCAACAGGAAGAGCAGATTGCATTTGCAAACACCTACTGTTCCAAAAAAAAAAAAAAAAACGAGACACACCCAACAAAAAAGGTTGCTGTACCGAAACACAAAAGGAACTCCAACAGCCATCTACATACACACAACAAAGGGGATATAGTGGTTGGGTACTACCAGTAAGGTGGTGTGTTCTACAAACATCTACTGTTACAGGCAAGTGGAACTTAAGTAACTGTACTATGTTCAACACAGCACACACACACACACACACACACACAGAGACACAGACACACACAAACACCCTTATTGGCATATGGGTAGATTTCTCAAGGCTTATCCCACCTGGGAGGAGGAAGGATAATAGTCCATGAGCTCTTGGAGAACAGTCCTTGTGAAGCCTGTTCTGGATCTACTAAAAGCATCCAGTTTATAATGTTTCATAAAGGTATAGATGGAAAATAAAGTTGCTGCTTCGACAATACTTTGAGTCCATTCCTTTCCAATATTAAACAAAAGAGGAAAAGGCCCTGGTGGAATGTAACTTTACCTTGCCTGGCTTCGCTTTTCAATTGTGGGTGTAACAAAAATCAATGCCAGATGACAACCAATGTGTGACGGATTGTCTAGAGACAAGCTGACCTTTCTTTGCTCCAGAAAAGGAAATAAAAAGCCTTTTGGTATTCTTAAAGGGCTTTGTTCTGATAAGATGCGCATAGGCAATAACACCCACCTAACATACACCCAATCTTAGATTGCATAAATAACATAGGGATGTTAATAGACTGACAGAGTGAATTCTCAGAACACTTTTGCCACTGAAAGAAGGCAACTTGGGTAAGGTTGTCCCACCACGAGGGCAGAGTGAGCTGCTGGTTCAAAAGGTGTTAAAGTCAATTTTTCAAGAGCATAATTTAGGTCCCAAGAAGGAGGAATACGTTTGCAAGGCGTTCTCATATGCAATACTCCCTTCATGAACTGTTTTACCAAAAGAGTAGAGGAAAGAGGAGGATCCAGTGGCAGACAAGTAGAGATGGCTGTTAAATGCACTTTAATGGATGCATACAGTAAGCTATCCTGAAGTAGCTCACACAACTACTTTAAGACCAGAGGAATATTAACCTCAATGGATCAACCATTTGTAAAAATAAGACTTTCTAGTAGCAGGATTTCTGACCTCCTTTTAACACCTGCTGCACATCCACATGAAGAAAATGCCTAAACAGAGTCAAGACTGAATAATTTAGTCTGTAAAATGAAGTTTCACTAATTCGAGATGCATCAGTCGACCCAGAGACTGTGTAAGCAGATCCAGCAGGTGAAAAAGTCTGTGGTAATTTCCCCTGGCCAATACCATTAACAGGGAGAATCAAGGCTGCCTGGACCAACAGGGCATCACACAAGGATCTCTGGCATTTCTCTTTGAGCTTTCAGAAGTACCCTGTGGGTCAGTGGAAAGGGTAGAAACAACACAGAGGGGAACGTTCCCATCCAAGGGAACGAGAATGCTACTGTCCTCCAAGCATGGCTGCAAGAATGTCTGAAACAGAATTTCTTCAGCTGTTTTGAAGGGAGGCAAACATATCTATTTGGGGCATTCCTACCTGTGGATTAGATCCTGGAACATCACTGCTTTGAGCTTCCACTCATGTGCCTCTGCCCAGTATCTGCTTAATTTGTCTGCCACAATCTTCTGCTCTGACATTATTTATGATGGCTGAAGAGTCACAGAGTACTGAGAACCCTGCACCCAGGCTATCACTGCCAAATCAGAAGGAAACTTTGTACCATCATATTTGTTCAGGTACCACATCACTGCAGTGTTGTCCGCAACCACTAATAGAGGACCTGGAGTCTAAAGGTGGTGAAGGACTTTCAAGGTGAGAATCACTGCCAACATTCTCCTTGATACTAATGTGCTTCCATGTGTCCTTGGGCCTCCAAGTGGCTTGCACCTGCATCTCCCAACACAGCTCCCTAGGTGAAACTGGACAAACTCTGTCTGGAGAGAATGTACTGGCTCGAGGGAGAGAACGCAAGCCCTTAACTGATACTCAACCAATCTTTCCACCACTGTAACGGTCTGATGAAGGGTAATACCAGCTACTGAGATTCCAGGCAATGGAGGTGCTTGATTCCAGGCAATGGAGGTGCTTGGTCCAACAACTGTGGACATACCACTGAGTTTTTCTCATGTGAAGGGGAGCCAATGGTATCATATCATGGAAGCCATCAGTCCAGCAATTTATAGAAAATCTTTTCACTGAGGTGATATTCCTCTTCCATAATTTCAGATACGAATTTGTCTTTTGGCAGAAAGGGCATTCTCTTGTTGTAGTCAATCAATCAATCAATCAATCACCCCAGAAAGAAGGGTCTTTGCAAGGGTGCAAGACATGACTTTTGGAGGTTCAACATGAACCCTAGATGGGAGAATAAGGTAAGGCGGTCTCTGGTGACTCCAAATACCTGGACACAAACTCTGCACAGATCAATATGTCCAAGTATGGAAAGATGTGAATGCACAGCGTCTGACAGTGGACCACTACCAAAGCAAGGCACTTGGTAAACACCCGTGGTGCAGTGGATAGCCCAAAGGACAAGACAGAAAACTATAGTATGAACCAGACACAACAAATCTCAGATATCTCCCAAAGCAATGACCAGTGGGGATATGATGATAGGCATCCTTCCACTCCAGGGTTACCATAAAGCAGTTATCCTGCAACAGAGAAAAGACTGTCTACAGGGTCAATATCTTGAACTTGGGGACATTGACAAATGTATTCAGAAAGGAAAGGTCCAAGACCAGCCTTTATGCCTGCTTTTTTTTGGCAAGCAAGAAAATTCTGGAGTAGAAATCTCTCATTCTTTCTGAAGGAGGGACAGATTCTATAACCCCTGACAACCGCATTTTAAAGAATGATTACTGACCTGCTGAATGTTATGTACCATTTCCTGAAGAGACTTTCGGTCTAAAGGTTCAGGCGAGGACAGTTTTTTAGTTAACTGATCTAACATAAATTCCTGATACTGAATCATGTGGAATTGACAGTTTAAGGCCCTAGCCGAAAGAGTAGCAGAAGTATAAACTTTTTTACCCCATCTCTCTAAGGCCCTAGATTCCCTTTCAGAGGGGAGGGGGTTTTGGCAGAGGTAGCTGCTACAGCCTTGGGGCCCTGTGAAATAGTTTCAGGATCTGCAAAAGGAGCCTTATACAAGTGATAATGTGTGTCCGGAACCCTGTAGTATCTGTCGGGCTTAGCAGGGGCCGGAGGAAGTGAATCAGGAGCAGTACAAGCATCATTAAATGCATCATCCACAACTGTAAGTACTGGAGGAATGGCTAAAGGCCTATGTTGTGGCAAAATCAAAAAGGTCCTAAGCCTTTTCCTAGAGTCAGAAAAATCCTGGCCCTGCCATTGAAATTGTTCCCTCATAGCATGCAAGGTTTCCCCAAAAGAAAATTCCTCAGGAGGAGAGGCAGAAGGAATTGAATCTTCTGCATCAGAGTCCTCATATGGAGAATAAGGGCCTTCTGGAGGGTTTGTATTTTCTGAATCATCAGAGGAGTAATCTGTAGAAACTGGCTCAGGGGGCTCTGCTCTAGGCCTCTTCTCTGGAGGGGGGTGAGAGGCCCTGTCAGGGTGAGGCTGGGATCCCCTGATCAAAGAAATGAGATCCTCTGCTAGACTAAGCATTTGAGTACTAGAGCTAGGCCTGTGAGAGGGGGTTTTAGCAGGCACGGTCTTGGTTGATTTTGCTGCTTTAGCCCTGGTAAAAGCCTTAATTGACATGGATGCAGGGGGCCTAGCAGCTCCACGTGCAGGAGTAGATATATCTAAAGGGATAGTATCTGATAAATCCTGTGAACCTGTAAGAGCAGGTGGAATTTCAGTAGCAGATTCAGCCATGCTGGATGAGGCCTCGGTAGGAGGCAAGCTTTCGGCCGAAGGAAGAACCGAGGACTTGGTTTCAGCTGAAACCGAGACACTCGCGGTTGACTTAACCGCGGTTTCGGCCGAAACCGCGGACCGCGAGTGTCGGTCCTTTTCCTTACGCTTTTTAGCTAATTGTGAAGTCGGAGTCTCCGACGGCATGTTGTAAGTAAAAGCGGAGCCGAAAAACTCCTCTGCAAACTCCAACCGACGTCTAAGTGTCCGTCGGTTGAAGGAAGCACAGGCTAGACAAGCTGCTACGTTGTGGTCTGGGCCTAAATAAGGTAGGCAGTAAGAGTGGAAATCTTTATGAGGCATTTGTTTCCCACAAGTTAAACAGTTATTCACTTTTTCTGACATCGGCTGAGGCAAGAAAGAGTCCCCAACGGGGTACTTAGCTTTTTAGAAGTCTTCGGTAGTAGCAATCTCTGGTTCTGACCGACCGGCACTTGCGAACAGCTTCTGCTTCGGGCGCCACGCGGCAAGAAAGACTGAGGAAAATGGCATCGGCTGATGCCTTTATACCCGGATAACTGCAGCTATGACGTCGGGTGAAGTGCGACATCAGCCGAGGCCAGACCCAGACTTTGGAATCCGGCCGACCGAAGGGCTGCCTGAGGCAGGACAACCCATTTGTTAGGACTGCAGATGCATCCTTGAAGGACATCCCCTGAGTTCATCATTTGCTGGAGAATAGGAGGAAATAAAGTCTGGTCCGGAGGATGAGGGAGAACTGCCCCCCTACCCTGAACAGAAGTGGATGGTCTTTCCACTGCCATTTGTAACACATGTCAACAATGTTCAACATCCACTTGTTGGAAACCACTGATAGCCAGGCTGCCTTGCTGACAGCTAACTTGAGAGATGAGTCACCTGATGAGGAACTTGATAAATGTGAGTGCCGTGCCATAGCATAGTCATAAGCTGGGACAGAAGGCATCCTTTGTAGGAAAGGAACCCTTCTTGCTTGGTCTGGTGGAGTTTCCCTCCTGTTGTTTCCCTTTATTACCTTGCTTCTTGTTTGTGGCATTTCCCACATCTGGATTAGATCCTGGAATACCACTGCTTTGAGCTTCCACTAGTGGGTCTGCCAACATGATTCCACACTCTGTATCCTACCAACTTGTAATTCATTCTTGTAACCACACACTTCCCACCACAGCAGGCTTCCTAATTGGGTTGTTCTGCACTGTTATACACTGCAAACAAACTTTTCTCTATTGTGTGTATTTCATGACCTTGTATACCTCCTATTGAGTGTACTTTATGACCTTGCATATTTATGGGTTTCTTTTCAAATCACAGTGCACATATAGTACAGATGTGTGCACTCACCATAAATGTAGGTGTTTGAGTGTATTCACTGTTGCAGTCATTACATTTGGGTTATATGCTTGCAGGTAGCCCTCAGTCGGCCTGATTAACAAAGACTTGGGTCCTGCGTCGGTTGCTGTCCCTTCTTCCATGACGTCAAGTCGTCAGGGGTATAAAACATGCAGCCGATGCCATTACATCAGTTTTTCTTGCCCCAGATGTCAGGTGCCCCCCTAATGCGAAGCAATTCAATATAAAAGTACAATCTCCAACTAAAAAGTAAATACACCAAAAAGGCTTTTAAGCATAGTAAAGGAAAGTAGAGGTATAGCCAAAAGAAGTTAGGGGGCTAGAGGGAGGGTAACCAGGACTGCAACACTGAATACACTCAAACATCTACATTTATGGTAAGTGTACACAGCTGTACTATGTTCTTCGTGTTTCATTGTTGCAGTCATTACATTTGGGTAGATTCCCAAAGCTATGTTTGGGAGGAGGGATTTAGATAGCATTAGGGCCAGCTATAAGGCCCTGCAAGACTGCAGTGTCAAAGTCAGCTCTGGATTTAGAGAAAATTGGCAAATGATAATGCTTGGTGAAAGTATGTACAGGACTCCAGGTAGCAGCTTCTAGGATGTCCCTGGTAGGGACGCCTCTGAGAAAGGCTGTAGAGGTAGATGCAGTCCTGGTGGAGTGAAGGCTGATCCCCTGGGGGATAGGTTTTCCATGGTGCTTATTGCAGAAATGAATGCAATGGCTTATCCATTTAGAAATGGTTTGCTTTGAAATAGCCTTCCCCTCTGCCCCTGCAGCAAATGCCATCAGCAGTTGTTCAGATTTCCTTTTAGGTTTAGGCCTGTCCCAGTAGAATCTAAGTTGTTTGTGCACAACTAAGGAATGCAGTATCCGTTCCCCTTTATTCTGTGGATTGAGAAAGAAGGCTGGCAAATGAATGGACTGATTAAGAGCCACACTGGATACCACCTTGGGCATGAAGGATAGACTGGTTCTGAGGGACACCCTGTCTGCATGAAAGATGATGAAAGGCTCCACTGCCATAATGGCCTGTAATTCAGATACCCTTCTAGCTGAAGTGATTACTAATAGGAAAGCTGTTTTCCAAGAAAGAAATTTTAAGTCTGCAGTAGCAGCTGGCCCAAAAGGAGGTAGAGTGAGTTTCTCCAAGATAAAGTTAAGGTCCCAGGCTGGGGTTGGAGCTCTCCTGGGTGGTCTCAAATTTCTGGCCCCTCTGAGGAACTGCTTGAGCAGTGGATGAGAGAAGAGGGGAGGTTCTGTGTTATGAGCTGAAATGGCTGAGGCATAGATTTTAATGGAGGAAAAAGACAGGCCCTTGTAAAGCATCTCAGTTAATTATTGTAAAATCTGAGGTAAATTGGGCGCTGCTGTGCTCATCCCTTGACATTGGTTCCAGGCACAGAATCTTTTCCATTTTTCAGCATAAGACTTTCTAGTACTAGGCCTCCTTGCATCTAAAATGATATCCATCACAGGTTTGCTGAGGGATGGCAAAGGAGAGATTAAGTAATTAGCCAGGCTGCAAGGTTCAGTGTTAGAAGCTGAGGGTGCAAAATCTGGTTCTCCTGCTGAGACAGCAGGGAAGGAGTCTGAGGCAGGTGCCATGAAGATCACCATGACACACTGCGCAGGAGGGGGTACCAGTGTTGGCACAGCCAGTCTGGAGCAATCAAAATCATCCTTGGTCTGTCCTGTTAGATTTTTAGTAGTACTTCAGAGAGCAGAGGCAGAGGGGGGAAGGCATAGACTGATACGTTTTTCCAGCTGAAGGACAGAACATCCACTTTCCAGGCTTGTTTGTGGGGAGTCCTTGTGCAAAATTTGTCCAATCGGTAGTTTTGGGGAGAGGCAAACAGGTCTATATCTGGGCTCCCCCATTTGCTTGTCAACATGTTGAAAATCCTTGGTTCCAGTTTCCACTCGTGTGGGTCCATCAGGTTTCTGCTTAGTCCGTCTGCCAGTGTATTTAATTTTCCTGGCAGGAATTGAGCTTGTAGGTGCACTTGGTAGCTCAAGGCTGTGTTCCACAATGCCATGGCTAGTCTGCAGATGGGGTAAGAATGTGTACCCCCGTACTTGTTTATGTAGCACATAACAGTGGTGTTGTCCGTCTTTACCATTAGTGGTCCTGGAAGGCTGTCAGAGCATTCTGTACAGCTAACATTTTTTTTGATTGATATGCAGGTGCATTTGACTTGGGCTCCATTTGCCCCGAATGCATTTCCCTGCCAGGTGAGCCCCCCATGCATAGTCTGATGCGTCTGTTAGGGTTTGGGCGGCAGGGGGTGGTGTGAAAGGTAGTTCCTTGTTTTGGTGGCAGGCCTCTGCCCACCAAAGGAACTCTAGGCATAGGCAAGGTATGATAGGAATCATTGTTTCTAGGTATTGAGAATGTTGACACCATAGGCTTTTTAGATACCACTGTAGTTTCCTCATATGCAGTCTTGCACATGGAATTAGAAGAATGCAGGAGGCCATGAACGTCAAGGCTTGCAGTATTTGTCTTGCAGATATAGCAGGGTTTTTGTGGCCACTTGTTTGAAGTAGGTTGTCAAATTAATTTGTTTCTCTGGCATGAGGTAAGCCATCTGGGAAGTTGTATTCAAGCTTGCTCCCAGGAATATAATTTGTTGACAGGGTACCAGGTGTGATTTCTTTTCATTTATGGTGTGCCCCAGACAAGTTAGAACCCTTTTTACAAAGGCCAGATGAATTTTGGAATCTCCAAAAAGGTACTTAGAGTAGACAGGTCCAGGATAGGACACCATGAATTGTCTTTTATGGGTACCAGGAAAAGTCTCGAGTAGAAACCTTGTCCCTTTTCCTCTTCTGGTAACAGCTGAATAGCCCCCATGCTTAAGAGAGAAAGTACTTGTTTTTGGGCCTCTGCCCAATGATTTGGGGGTAGGTCTGGCCACCCACTTGGTGTTGGCAACCTGTGGAAGTGAAATCTGTATCCCTGGGACACTATATTTAAAACCCATTTGTCCTGGGTAATGAGTTCCCAATTCTTTGCATGAAGAGCAATCTTTCCCCCCAAAGGGGCAGTCAGTTGATAAGTGCTTGGAAATTTTAAAATGAAGTCATTGAGACAGTTTACCATAGGGGGGAGACTTATTATTCCCAGATTTGGAAATTGAGGCCCCCCACTGCTTAGTTCTGTGTGTCACCTAGGACTAAAACATGGGTTTTTTGCTGTGTCTGGGTTTGGCTTGAAAAGACCTGGAAGGGGCTGGAAAGGACCAATTCTTAGAGGGCCAGTGCCTAAATCTACGAGGCTGAACTTGTAAAAATCGTTAACAGTTTGCATAGATTCAGCTTTATCTTCCATCTTTTTAAGAACTTCCTCAGCCTTGTTGCCAAACAAGCGGTCCTGATTTAAAGGAGCATCCAGCAATTTAGCTTTAACATGATCAGGCAAAGATTGCTCCTTAAGCCAAGCATGCCTTTGGAGCACAGACCCAGTAACTGAAGCCCTGCAAGAGGCCTCTAATGACCAAAACCAAATTGGAAAGTATGTTTTCCAACTTGTTCAGCAGAATGTATTAAATCCTGTAATTCTTTATTTTCTGCACACAGTCAGGAATCAACATCATTTTCTGTTTAAGCAGTCCAATAACAGGATACTTTAACACATGAAACTGGCAGTTTAAAGCCCTAATAGCCAAGGTTGCAGAAGTCTAAACCTTCTTACTCCATCTATCCAACGCCCTGGAGTCGCTATCAGAAGGGGTAGGATTTTTAGCAGTAGAAGCCTTAATGCCCTTGGTCCCCTGTGAAATAGTCTCTGGAGCTGCAATAGGATTTTTGAAAAGGAATTTGTGGGACTCAGGGACCCGGTAGTATCTGTCAGGTTTTCTGGGAGCAGGAGGCAATCAGGGGCCAAACTAGATTCCGAAAAAGCATCACCAACAATGTCTAGTACAGGAGGAATAACTAAAGTCCTATGCTGAGGTAGGAGAAGGAAATCCTTAAGCTTCTTTTTTGAATCAGAAAAACCCTGGCTTTCCCAAATGAAATGCTCCCTTACAGTATGCAATGTTTCATCAAAAGAAAAATACTCAGGAGGGGAAGCAGAGGGAATGGAGTCCTCTGCATCAAAATCTTCATAAGTAGAAAAGGGCAAATCCAGATCATAAGATGAATCAGAAAAAACAGAATCCTGATCAGAAAATTCATAATCAACTTCAGTCCTAGGCCTCTTAGAAGAGGGGGGGGGGGTTGGCTACCCCTGATTAGAGTTATTAGATCTTCAGCCATTCTTATCATTTGTTTTTTAGGCATAGAGGCCTGAGCATGTGGTCTGGGCCTCGGTGTTTTAGGCATGGATCGAGATTTAGGCCCAAGTAAAGAAGGAGGCATTGGTTTAATATGCAAGTCCGTAGGCCAGAATACACCCTCAGATGCCGTTGCCTGCACTGCGGCTCCGGACCCATCCAAGGTAGAGACATCCTCGGGTTCCATAGTTGAATCATCTCGCGGCATACCGGACTCCGAATGGGCATCAGTAGAGGCCTGAAGTAGTGGGTATGAGGGGCTGCAAAAGCGCCTCACTGAGTACTGGCGAACTGGCGACTGACTTAGGAGAAGCGTTGTTGGCAGTTATGGACCTCAGCTGTCTGTCTCTGTCTTTATCTTTGCGTTTTTTCGGAATCCCGGTAGTCGGACAGCTAACCAACGACATTTTTGGATAATTAAACTGAGAACCGAAATATTTAGAGGCGAAAATATACAGACGATGGTTAATGCGCTGAATAAATAAAGCACAAAACCGACAGCAAGGTACATTGTGGTCAAGGCCTAGGCAAGGAATACATTACGAATGAAAATCTTTATGAGGTATTTGCTTTCCACAAGTAATGCAATTATTAACTTTTATTGATATCTGTAAGGAGCAAGAAAAAGTTTCCCCAATGGGGTACTTAGCTTTAGTTGAAGACTTCGGTTTTGAAACTCGAAAACGAAAATTTCAGGAGTCGGCCGACCGGCACTTGCGAACTGCTTTTGCTTCAGGCACCACACGGCAAGAAAGACTGATGTAATGGCGTCGGCTGCATGTTTTATACCCCTGACAACCTGACGTCATGGAAGAAGGGACAGCAACTGACACAGGACCCAAGACTTTGTTAATCAGGCCGACTGAGGGCTACCTGCAAGCAGATAACCCAAATGTAATGACTGCAACAGTGAAACATGAAGAACATTTTATGTTCTGTTACATCTGTGGCTATCCTTTCAAATTTGCTAGAAATTATTAACATTACATTGTTATTTAATTATTGTATGCATCCTAAATCATGTTATATTTGTGTGCATCACTTAAATTGACAAACTGTTAATACTTTTTTTTTTTTTAATTGAAAACATTTTTCTATAATTCTTCTCTGAAGCTTTTCTCCCTGGGCCTCTGCTGAAAATAGGCTCTCAACCAGTCTGACTATCCCAGTAAACAAAAGAAAAATAATATAAAAATATAATATCATGTAATATAATATAATATAAAATAAAACAATATAAATTGTCTGGGACTTCTGTTGTTAGACTGCTGAAAGTTATCATGCTTAAAGGAAGAGAACTTAGGAACATGGAACATTTTTGACACTCCTTCTATCAATTTACCTCTGTCATCAAAGTGTTTAAGGATCTGATTAGCTGCTGTACCAAACATACAAAAAGAGGAGCATTCAAAATCTAATTTTTTAGCTCATCAGAAAAATTGTGTGTGTGCAACCAAGCATACCACAGACCTTTTGCACTGCAGGTACATGCATCTCAACACAAACTTCTACATTAAACATTGGTTGTTAAACATTTTAAAAGCTACTGTGCTAGACTGGGGCCAGCTTCTTTCCCTGATACTGTAGCCATTTGTCTAATTTGCCTTCTCATTAGCAAAATTCAATGGGGACACCAAAGCAGGGTCCACAAACAAAAGATCTTACCTCACATTTCTTAAATACTTTCTCAGACACAGTCTCAGTAAAGAGACTGGAACTACAAGCTTTCTTGAAGACATCCTCCAACAGTGGGATTAATTGACCAAAGGTCCCAATGTCTGCAGCCTCATCCTCAAAGAGGTCATAAGCTCTGTTAATCTCAGGAAGCAGCCGGAAATGGCTCCCTGTTGAATACACCTTTAAATGAAGTTAACATTTGAGAAAAATAAACAACTGGATGGGTACCTGTTCGTTATCAGAGGAACCTGACTGATCTGACTCAAGTCAAAGTCCTTAGACACAGAATCTCCTTCAAGGAGGATTCTTAACAGCCTGATTAGGAGTTTAGGTGCCAGAGTTACTTGTATCTTACATATGCATCGCACAGTCAACTGCTTGAACAATAAATGTAGCCATAGCTATCATCTCAGGTGAAAACTCAAGAGACTGCTGTCCCACCACCCACTGGGACTTCTCTCCCTTTTTGGCATACACTACACTAGTGGAAGAATCACCTGAAAAAAAGTATCAATTCTGGCAACAGATTCTGCACCCTTGATTTCCCCTGCACCTAAAGGGTTTGGTCTTCTCATGCAGCTGTACAGCCATGGAGGCTATGTCCGACCCTTGCGTCAAGCACAGCTGTGGTACTACGGCCACCCGTAGGGACCTAGAGGTAACAGAAGGCAAGTGGTCTGATAGCGTGCCTGAAGCTAAGTCTGTTGCAGAATCAAACCCGTAGGCTGAAGCATAACGTTTGATTTATTCTTTTGTTTTTTTAGGTGCAGATGGGGAAGGTAGTTGGGGTTAGGGTCTGAGTCCATCAAGTCAGGGTATAAGAAAAGTACAGTTGTGTACACTTACCACAAATGTAGATATTTGAGTGTATTCACTGTTGCAGTCATTACATTTGGGTTATCTGCTTGCAGTAACCCTCAGTCGGCCTGATTAACAAAGTCTTGGGTCCTGTGTCGGTTGCTGTCCCTTCTTCCATGATGTCAGGTTGTCAGGGGTATATAACATGCAGTTTTCCTTGCCCCAGATGTCAGGTGCCCCCTTAATGGGAAGCAATTAAATCTATAATACAAGGATATACCTCCAACAAAAAAAAGCAAATACACCAAAAAGCTTTTTGAGCATAGTAAGTGAGAGTAGAGGTATAGCCAAAAGAAAAAAGGGGGTTGGAGGGAGGGTAACTAGGACTGCAACAGTGAATACACTCGAACATCTACATTTATTGTAAGTGTACACAACTGCACTATGTTCTTCGTGTTTCACTGTTGCAGTCATTACATTTGGGTAGATTCCCAAAGCTAAGGTTGGGAGGAGGAATTTAAATAGAATTAGGACCAGCTATAAGGCCCTGCAAGACTGCAGTGGCAAAACCAGCTCTTGATTTAGAGAAAACTGGCAAATGATAATGTTTGGTGAAAGCATGTACAGAAATCCAGGTAGCAGCTTCTAGGATGTCCCTTGTAGGAAAGACCCTGAGAAAGGCTGTAGAGGTAGATGCAGCCCTGGTTGAATGGGGTCTGATGCCCTGTGGGATAGGTTTTCCATGGTGCTTACAGCAGAAATGAATGCAGTGGCCTATCCATTTTGAAATGGTTTGCTTTGAAATAGCTTTCCCCTCTGTCCCCGATTCAGATTTCCTTTGAGGTTTAGTCCTGTCCAAGTAGAATCTAAGTTGTCGGTGCACATCTAAGGAGTGCAGTATCCGTTCCCCTTTGTTCTGTGGGTTAGGAAAGAAGGTAGGCAAATGAATGGACTGATTAAGAGCCACACTGGATACCACCTTGGGCATGAAGGTGGGATTGGTTCTGAGGGATACCTGTCCGCATGAAAGTTGGTGAAAGGCTCCACTGCCATAAGGGCCTGTAACTCAGATACCCTTCTTGCAGAAGTGATTGCTACAAGGAAAGCTGTTTTCCAGGAAAGGAATTTTAAATCTGCAGTAGCAGCTGTTTCGAAAGGTGGAAGTGTGAGTTTCTCCAAGACAAAGTTAAGGTCCCAGGCTGGAACTGGAGCTCTCCTCGGTGGCCTTAAATTTTTGGCCCCTCTGAGGAACTGCTTGAGCAGTGGGTGAGAGAAGAGGGGAGGCTCTGTGCTATAATGAGCTGAAATGGCCGAGGCATGAATTTTGATGGAGGAAAAGGACAAGCCCTTATGAAGCATCTCAGTCAAATATTGTAGAATCTGAGGTAAACTGGGCACTGCTGCTCTCATCCCTTGAGATTGGTTCCAGGTACAAAATCTTTTCCATTTTGCAGCATAAGATTTTCTAGTAGTAGGCCTCCTAGCCTCTAAAATGATATCCATCACTGATTTACTGAGGGGTGGTAAAGGAGAGATTAGATAATTAGACAGGCTGCTAGGTTCAAGGTTTGGAGCTGAGGGTGCAGAATCTGGTTCTCCTGCTGAGACAACAGGGAAGGAGTCTGAGGCAAGTGCCATGGGGCCAAGCGTGACACACTGCGCAGGAGGGGGTACCAGTGTTGGCGTGGCCAGTCTGGTGCAATTAAAATCGTCCTTGGCTTGTCTTGTTTGATCTTTAGTAGTACCTTGGAGAGCAGAGGCAGAGGAGGAAAGGCATAAACTGATAGTTTTTTCCAGCTGAAGGATAGAACATCCACTTTAAAAGCTAGTTTGTGGGGAATCCTTGTGCAAAATTTGTCCAATTGATGTTTCTGGGGGGAGGTAAACAGGTCTATATCTGGGCTCCCCCATTTGCTTTTCAACATGTTGAAAATCCTTGGTTCCAGTTTCCACTCGTGTGGGTCCATGAAGTTTCTGCTTAGTCCATCTGCCAGTGTATTTAGTTTTCCTGGCAGGAACTGAGCTTGTAGATTCACTTGGTAGCCCAAGGCTGTGTTCCATAATGCCATGGCTAGTCTGCAGAAGGAGTAAGAGTGTGTACCCCCCTGCTTGTTTATGAACCACATTACCATGGTGTTGTCCGTCTTTACCATTAGTTGTCCTGGAAGAATGTGGTCCTTGAAGGCTGTCAGAGCATTCTGTACAGCTAACATTTCCTTTTGATTTATGTGTAGGTGCATTTGACTTGGGTTCCATTTGCCCTGAATGCACTTCCTGCCAGGTCAGCCCCCCATGCATAGTCTGATGCATCTGTTGTTAAGGTTTGGGTGGCAGGGGGTAGTGTGAATGGTAGTCCCTTGTTTTGGTGACAGGCCTCTGCCCACCAAAGGAACTCTAGGCGTAGGCAAGGTATGATAGAAATCATAGCTTCTAGATCCTGTGAATGTTGACACCATAGGCTTTTGAGATACCATTGCAGTTTTCTCATATGCAGCCTTGCATATGGAATTAGAAGAATGCAAGAGGCCATGAACCCCAAGGCTTGCAGTATTTGCCTTGCAGATAACTGGGTTTTTGTGGCCACTTGTTTATAGTAGACTGTCAAAAGAGTTCATTTCTCTGGCATGAGGAAAGCCATCTGGGAAGTTGTATTAAAGCTTGCACCCAGGAATATAATTTGTTGAAAGGGTGCTAGGTGTGATTTATTTTCGTTTATGGTGTACCCAAGACAAGTCAGTACCCTCTGAACAAAGGCCAGATGATTCAAAAGTATGTCCTGGCTTTCTGCCTGAATTAGACAATCGTCCAGGTATGGGTATATTTGAATATTTCTTTGCCTGCAGAATGCAATGACTTGAGCTAGGCACTTTGTGAATACCCTGGGTGCAGTAGATAAGCCAAAGGGCAGTGCAGAGAACTGATCGTGCATGTAAGCCTGCTTTGAAGCATAGGTATCTTCTGCAAGACTCCCTGATAGGGATGTGCAGGTATGCTTCTTTTAAGTCTAGTGCTGCCAACCATGCATCTTTGCCTAGCATAGGAAGCAACTGAAGAGTCAGCATCTTGAATTTTGGAATCACCAGAAAGGTATTTAGAGTAGAAAGGTCCAGGATAGGATGCCATGTACTGACTTTTCTGGGTATCAGAAAAAGTCTCGAATGGAAACCTTGTCCCGTTTCCTCTTCTGGTACCAGCTGAATAGCCCCCATGCTTAAGAGAGAGTACTTGATTTTGGACTTCTGCCCACTGATTTGGGGGTAGATCTGGCCACCCGCTTGGTGTTGCAAGGTATGGAAGTGAAATCTGTATCCTTGGGACACTATATTTAAAACTCATTTGTCCTGGGTAATCAGTTCCCAGTTTTTGGCCTGCAGACCAATCTTTCCGCCTAAAGAAGCATTCAGTTGGGAAGTGCTTGGAAGTTTTAAAAGCAAGTCATTGAGACAGTTTTCCATAGGGGGAAGTCTTACTACTCCCTGATTTGGGTGCGGAAACCCCCCACTGCTTAGTCTTGTGTGTCCCCTGGGACTGAAACCTGGGGTTTCTGCTGGGTCTGGGTTTGGCTTGAGAAGACCTGGAAGGGGCTGGAAAGGACCAATTCTTAGAGGGCCAGTGCCTACTAAATCTAGGAGGCTGAACTTGTAAGAAATCTTTAACAGTTTGTATAGATTTAGCTTTATCTTCCATCTTTTTAAGAACTTCCTCAGCCTTGTTGCCAAACAGGCGGTCCTGATTTAAGGGAGCATCCAACAATTTAGCTTTAACATGATCAGGCAAAGATTGCTCCTTAAGCCAAGCATGCCTTCTGACCACAGACCCAGTAACAGCAGCCCTGCAAGAGGCCTCTAATGAATCAAATCCACATTGCAAAATATGTTTTCCAATTTGTTCAGCAGAATGCATTAAATCCTGTAATTCTTTATTTTCTGCACAGTCAGGAATCATCATCATTTTCTGTTTAAGCAATCCAATAACACGTTGCTGATACTTTAACATATGAAACTGGCAGTTTAAAGCCCTAATGGCCAAGGTTGCAGAAGTGTAAACCTTCTTACCCCATCTATCCAGCGCCCTGGAGTCTCTATCAGAAGGGGTAGGATTTTTAGCAGTAGAAGCCTTAATGCCCTTGGGTCCCTGTGAAATAGTCTCTGGATCCGCAATAGGATTTTTAAAAATGAACTTGTGTGAATCGGGAATCCTGTAATATCCGTCAGGTTTTCTGGGAGCAAGAGGCAAAGAATCAGGGGCCAAACTAGATTCCGAAAAAGCATCAACAATGTCTAGTACAGGAAGAATAGCTAAAGGCCTATGCTGAGGCAGGAGTAAGAAATCCCTAAGCCTATTTTTTGAATCAGAACAATCCTGGCTTTACCAGTAGAAATGCTCCCTTGGAGTATGTAAGATTTCACCAAAAGAAAAATCCTCTGGAGAGGAAAGCAGAGGGAATAGAGTCCTCTGCATCAGAATCGTCATAAATAGATAACGGCAAATCCAGATCATCAGAAGAATCAGAAAAAACAGAATCCTGGTCAGAAGATTCATAAATAACTTCAGTCCTAGGTCTCTTAGAAGGGGGAGGTTGGCTTCCCCTGATTAGAGTTATAAGATCTTCAGCCATTATTATCATTTGTTTTTTAGGCATAGAGGCCTGAGCATGCAGCCTGGGCATTGGTTTTTTAGGCATGGTTTGAGATTTAGGCCTAAAAGAAGGAGGCGTCGGTTTAATATGCAAGTCCGTAGGCCTGAATACACCCTCAGAAGCCGGTGCCAGCAAAGTGGCTCCGGACCCATCCAAGGTAGAGACATCCACGGGTTCCATAGTCGAAGCATCTCATGGCATACTGAACTCCAAATGGGTCTCAGTAGAGGCCTGCGAATCAGAAGTAGC
Source organism: Protopterus annectens (assembly GCF_019279795.1). NCBI lineage: Eukaryota > Metazoa > Chordata > Ceratodontiformes > Protopteridae > Protopterus > Protopterus annectens. The sequence goes on from NC_056739.1 coordinate 958,337,800, forward strand.
GGGTATCAGGGGCTGCGAAAGCGCCTCACTGAGTACTGGTGAACTGGCGACTGGCTTAGGAGAAGCGTTGTCGGCAGTTTTGGACCTCGGCAGCCTGTCTCTGTCTTTAGCTTTGCGTTTTTTTTTTCAAAATCCCGGTAGTTGGATGGCTAACCAACAACATTTTTGGATAATTAAACCGAGAACCAAAATATTTAGAGGTGAAAATACACTGACGACGGATAGTGCGCTGATTAAATAAAGCACAAAACCGACAGCAAGGTATGTCGTGGTCAGGGCCTAGGCAAGGAATACAGTACAAATGAAAATCTTTATGAGGTATTTGTTTTCCGCAAGTAATGCAATTATTAACTTTTATTGACATCAGTAAGGAGCAAGAAAAAGTTTCCCCGATGGGGTACTTAGCTTTAGTTGAAGACTTCGGTTCTGAAACTCGAAAACAAAAATTTCAGGAGTCAGCCTACCGGCATTTGTGAACTGAATCTGCTTCGGGCACCGCACAGCAAGAAAGACTGATGTAATGGTGTCGGCTGCATGTTTTATATCCCTGACGACCTGACATCATGGAAGAAGGGACAGCAACTGACGCAGGACCCAAGACTTTGTTAATCAGGCTGACTGAGGGCTACTGCAAGCAGATAACCCAAATGTAATAACTGCAACAGTGAAACACGAAGAACATCTAGCCAGAACAATGCTAAATACTGGATGTAGATCAGTCTAGTAAGAAGATGGACAAATCACACTATTTTCCTACTAACTAGCAATCTAAAGGCTGTTTCTGTAGGGATACTATTCTGAACATTACACTAAGAAAATGACAGGATTTTCACTAGCACGGTTCAAAGCACAAAATTCATGCAAAAAAGTCCTGATTTTGGGGGGGATTAGTTTTAGTCCAAATGAATGGATACGGCCTAAAAAGTACAGTTTTGTACCTACCATAAATGCAGATGTTCGAGTGCTCATACAGCTGCAGTCATAACAGATGGGTTATCCTGCCGTCAGGCGGGTCCTCGGTTGGCCGAATTCCAAAGTCTAGGTCCGGCATCGGTTGTCGTCGCTTCTTCCCTGACGTCAGTGCGGCAGGGGTATAAAAGAGGCAGCCGACGCCATTTTCTTCAGTTTTTCTTGCCCAAGATGTCAGGTGCCCCCAGAAGGAAGGCAAACATAATGTTATGCAAAAATGCAATGTTGATAAATCAAAAACAGTAGTTGCAAGCAAATACACCATAAAAGAATACCCCAAAAAAGGTTATATGAAAGGTGTTTGTCATAAGGCCTGTCCTAAGAGGAGAAGGAGGGATGGAAACCTGCACTGCAGCTGTATGAGCACTCGAACATCTCCATTTATGGTAGGTACAAAACTGTACTATGTTCATCGTGCATACAGCTGCAGTCATAACAGATGGGTAGAATCCCAAAGCTAAGTAAGGGTGGTAGGCACTAAGTGGAACTAGGAGGGGCTAGGATGCCCTGCAGGACTGCTGTGGCAAAGCCCACTCTAGATTTAGAGTATAGTGGGAGGTGATAGTGCTTGGAGAAAGTGTGCACTGAACTCCAAGTGGCTGCTTCCAAAATATCCTTGGTAGGGACCCCCCTGAGGAAGGCTGCAGAGGTAGCTGTGGCTCTGGTGGAGTGGGATCTGATGCATGCAGGCACAGTTTTTCCATGAAATGAGTAACAAAAGCGTATGCAGTGGGCTATCCATTTTGAAATTGTCTGTTTGGAAATAGCCTTTCCTTGAGCACCTGCAGCATAGGACACAAAGAGTTGCTCAGATTTCCTGAATGGCTTTGTCCTGTCCAAATAATAACGAAGTTGTCTGTGAATGTCCAAGGAATGTAGTAGTCTTTCCCCTTTGTTTTGTGGATTAAGATAAAAGGTAGGTAAGTGGATAGTCTGATTCAAAGCCACACTGGATACTACCTTTGGCATAAAGGTATGGTTGGTTCATAAGGAAACTCTGTCCTGATGGAAAATGATGAATGGTTGCACAGCCATGAGGGCCTGTAGCTCCGAAACCCTGCGAGCTGAGGTGATAGCCAGAAGAAAGGCTGTTTTCCATGACAAGTACTGTAACTCTGATGAAGAAGCTGGCTCGAAGGGAGGAAGGGTCAGCTTTTCCAATACGAAGTTGAGGTCCCAAGCAGGGACTGGTAGTTTCCTTGGGGGTTTTATATTCTTTGCCCCACTGAGGAACTGCCTTAAGAGAGGATGAGAGAATAAAGGAGGATCTGTGTTGTATTGTGCAGAAATGGCTGAAGAGTGGATCTTGATGGAGGAGAAGGAAAGTCCATTGTTTAACATCTCAACTAGGTACTGTAAAATTTGAGGTATATTTATTACCCAAGGATTCTGTCCCTTCTTTTGATTCCAGGCACAAAATCGTTTCCATTTGGCGGAGTAGGCCTTTCTAGTAGAAGGTCTTCTGGCCTCCAAGATGACATCCTGCACCTCCTTGGAGAGGAGAAACTGCTGGGAAATCAAGGAATTCTCCATGCAGCTAGATTTAGAGTTTTGAGATGGCTGTGAAGAGTTTTGTAGTTGTGCTGGGACAACAGAAGAGGGACTAGAGGTAGGATCCATGGTGGGGAATGTGTCAGGCTCTTCAGGAGCGGATACCACTGTTGCCTTGGCCAGTCTGGAGCAATGAGAATCATTTTCAGCCTCTCTGCTCTGGCTTTTAATAGAACTTTGGGCAGCAGAGGAAGAGGCGGGAAGGCATAGACGGTCAATGTTGTCCAACTGAAGGAAAGTGCATCCACTTTCTAGGCCTGTGGGTGATAGGTCCTTGAACAAAATTTTTTCAACTGGCAATTCCTGTGGGTAGCAAAGAGATCTATGTCTGGCTGACCCCATGCCCGAGTTATCTTTGTGAAAATTTGAGGATGCAACTTCCATTCGTGTGGATCTGTCATATTTCTGCTTAGGTTGTCTGCCAGTGTGTTTTCCTTCCCTGGCAGGAATTGTGCCTGTAATTGAATTTTCAGTTCCAGTGCTGTGTTCCAAAGGGTCATGGCTTGCCTGCACAGGGGGTATGAATGAGTTCCCCCCTGTTTGTTTATGTACCACATCACTGTGGTGTTGTCTGTCCTTATCAACAGCTGGCCTGGATGCAGTAGGTCTTTGAAGGTCATAATAGCCTTTTGCACAGCTAGCATTTCCTTTTGGTTGATGTGAAGGAGCTTCTCTTACTGCCCATTTTCCCTGAAAGCACTGATCTGTCATGTGTGCTCCCCAGGCGTAGTCTGAGGCGTCTGTTGTGATGATTTGAGTTGCTTGAGGTACACAGAAAGGAAGACCTGTGTTTCTTTGGCAAGCTTGAGCCCACCACATAAATTCCTTTTGAAGGCATGGAATGAGTGGTATAATTGCTTCCAAGCTGTGGCTGTGTTGAGACCATAAGTTTTTTAGGTACCATTGAAGTTTCCTCATATGCAGCTTTGCACATGGGATTAGTAGGATGCAAGATGCCATGAATCCCAGAGCATGCAGGACTTTTCTTGCAGTTAGCCTGGTGTAAGTTGACATATTTCTGAAGTATTGAGACAGTTGCCCTTGCTTGTCTGGCGTGAGGTAGGCCATCTGGGTGGTTGCATCCAAGCTGGCACCCAGGAAAATTATTTGTTGAGAGGGTATTAGTTTTGATTTATTTTTGTTGACAGTGTATCCCAGGAAGTTCAACAGTTTTATTACAAATGCCAGGTGCTGAAGTAGTATGTCCTTGCTGTCCGCTTGGATCAGGCAGTCGTCCAGATATGGGTAGATTTGTATCCCTTGTAGTCTGCAGAAGGTGATTACTGATGCCAGGCATTTTGTAAACACTCTGGGCGCAGTAGATAAGCCAAAGGGCAATGCAGAGAATTGGTAATGGGTTGAACCTGCAAGAAATCTGAGGTATCTTCTGCAATCTTGTCTGATAGGGACATGCAGGTATGCCTCCTTGAGGTCCAATGTTACCAGCCAAGACTCCTTGCCCAGCATGGGAAGAAGCTGCTGTAATGTGAGCATCTTGAATTTTGGCACCTGTAGATATGTGTTTAGTATGGATAGGTCTAAGATAGGTCTCCAATCTTTTTCTTTCCTTGGTACCAGGAATGTCTGGAATAAAACCCTTGACCTTGTTCTTTTGCAGGTACCTCTTGAATTGCTTTCATGTCCATGAGAGCTAAAATTTGTTTTTGTGCCTCTGCCCTTTGATTTTGTGGCAGGTTTGGCATGCCTCTCATTTTTGGAAGGTGTGAAACTGGAACCTGTAGCCTCTGTCTATAATGTCTAGAATCCATTTGTCTTTTGTAACAATATGCCAATTTTTTGAGAATAATGTCAGTTTTCCACCCAAAGGTGCTGCCATTAAAGCTTTGCTTGGCAGGTGTAAGGGGAAGTCATTGTGTCTGTTTTCTAAAAGACTGTGATCTATCTTCTCCACCTCTTGGGGTTGGTGCTTGCCACTGTCTGGCTCTGAAAGATCCTTGCAGTTGCCCTCTACCCCTTGGACGCCTGTATCTGCCCCTTTGAGGTCTGTCCGTAGCTGGAAAGGACCAATTTTTTGAAGGCCAGTTTCTGCTGAAACGCGGAGGCTGTACCTGCAGGAAATCTTTAACTGTTTGCATTGATTTTGCTTTTTCCTCCATTTTCTTTAGTACCTCCTCTGCTTTAACACCAAACAATACATCTTTTTGAAGAGGTGCATCTAATAATTTAGCTTTGACATGATCTGGTAAGGTTTGCTCTTTCAGCCAAGCATGCCTACGTATAACAGACCCCGTAACAGCAGCTCTACATGAGGCCTCTAAAGCATCAAAACCACACTGCAAGGTATGTTTACCCACTTGCTCTGCACCATGCAACAAATCCTGCAACTCTTTTAAATCTGGTTGTTCTGGTTGTGTCATCTTGCTTTTCAGCTGAGATAGCAAAAACTGTTGATACTTTAACATATGGAACTGACAGTTTAATGCCCTCATGGTTAAAGTGGCCAAGGTGTACACCTTTTTCTCCCACCTTTCTAAAGATCTGGAGTCTCTCTCTGAAGGTAATGGATTGTTAGCAGTAGAGGCCTTAACTCCCTTGGGACCCTGTGAAATAGTTTCTGGGTCAGCAGTATGGCTTTTATATAGGAACTGGTGAGAATCAGGAACCCGGTGATACCTGTCTGGTTTAACAGGAGCTGGAGGCAAAGAATCAGGATTAAGGCTGGCTTCTGTGTACACATCATCCAATATATCTAAAACAGGAGGGATAGCCAGAGGCTTATGCTGGGGGAGTAGAAGAAATTCCCTGAGCCTTTTCTTGGAATCTGAATAATCTTGTCCCTCCTAGTGAAAGTGTTCCCTCAAAGTATGCAGGGTTTCCCCAAAAGAGAAGTCCTCGGGGGGGGGGGGCGAGGGAATAGACTCCTCTGCATCAGAGTCTTCGAATGGAGAACAGGCACAATCCTGGTCCTCAGATAGTTCTGAGGTAATAGAAGCTTGATCTGAGGAAGGGTAGTCTTCCTCTAATCTGGGCCTTTTGTCAGAGGGGAGTTGAGAACCCCTGATAAGAGTAATCAAATCCTCAGCCATTTTAAGCATCTGTTTTTTTAGGCATGGTGCCTTGAGAGGGTGTCTGAGGAACCTGTTTTTTGGTTCTCATGGCTGTTTTAGATTTAGTGAAGGCTTTAATAGAGAAGGAGGAAGGCCTGAAGACCCCTTGAGAAATGGCAGGCCTGTCTAAATTCTGAGTTTCCCCGCCAGGAGTGGTGTATAGGAATGGGGGCCGAGGAGCCTGCGACCTCAGGTACTGAAGACACCGGTAATGCATTGTCATCGGTACTCAGAGGCTGCGTAGGCACCTCGCTGAGTACCGGAGAACCGGTAGTCGACCTTAGCGTGGTATCAGTAGGTGGTGCGGACCTCGTACGTCGGTCCTTATCTTTGCGTTTTTTGCTCAAAACTGGAGTCGGAGTATCCGACGACATAATATAATTAATTTTTTTGCCAAAAGTGAAGGGCGAACTCCGCCCGACGCTTAATAGTGCGTTTGTTGAATCTAGCACAAAAACGGCAGGCTGAGATGTCGTGGTCTGGGCCTAAGCAAGGTATACAGTAAGAGTGGAAATCCTTATGCGGTATTTACTTCCCACATGAACTGCAATTATTAACTTTGTCTGACATCGGTCTGAGGCAAGAAAAGTTTCCCCAACGGGGTACTTAGCTTTCAAGAAGACTTCGGCTGAAATACTCTTGTAAATCTCAGGAGCTGGCCGACCGGCACTTGCGAACTGCTTCTGCTTCGGGCACTGCACAGCAAGAAAGACTGAAGAAAATGGCGTCGGCTGCCTCTTTTATACCCCTGCCGCACTGATGTCAGGGAAGAAGCGACAACAACCGACGCCGGACCTAGACTTTGGAATTCGGCCTACCGAGGACCCGCCTGACGGCAGGATAACCCATCTGTTATGACTGCAGCTGTATGCACGATGAACATCAGTATTAAACAAGAAATAAATCATAAACTGATTAAAAATTTCAGGCAAAAATATTTAACATGCAAAATGGCACCAAAAGCAAACAAGTCTATTTCTGCATTGGTTTCTATTCTAAAAAGTACACTGAATAAGATGACAGTTTCTTAGCCAGTTCCAAGCACTAAATGCATGCAAAAAAGGCCCCTACTTTTGTTAAGGTGGGTACTTTCAGTCAAAATTAATGGATACTGCCTAAAACAGTATTAGACAAGAAAATAAATCATAAACCAATAATTCCTGTCAGAAATGTTTAGCACACGAAATGGTGCCAAATCACAATTTAAATGAAAAAAAAAAATAAAATGCTATAATCCTACTCAGTTGCCTAAAATAATTATAACCCTAAACAAATAAATGCACTGTCAGACATTTTTTCTGTGAAAACTTCCAAATGAACAACAAGCCTAACTGTGCTAGTCAAGGCAGTAGAATACACTATTCAAGCACTGGTAGAAAAAGGTAGAGGGAGGAAATAAAAACCCAAAACGGGTTTCTTGTCAGAGATCTGCAGCTCACGTCATCCAGTCTGAGGGAAGCAACATCTCAAGAGATACTTCTCAGACTGTGGCACAAGAAAACTGAAAGGATTCTGTCGGAGTGTAAAGGGTTGTTCTGGTACTGCTAGGTGACTGGTTCTTCACTCTCACAAACAGGCAGTGTGATGAGCTCTGATCTGACAGACTGACAAAGGGAGGGTAGCAGGTCACTATTACCCCTATGCTAGTAAGGCAGAGTATTTGTTGAACATACGTGGGTTCTTTATAAAGGATACTCATCTGAGAGAATTTTCTGCTTCCGAGAGTTACAGACCGTCATAGAAGAGGGATAATCAACAGCTTGTCACTACTGAAAAATGGTCTTAACTTCTGCTGGCTCCCTGATATGCCACCAAATCCAGATGTTATTGTTTTTTTTTTTTTGCTGGCAATGTATTTAAAAATATTTCTATACTTCACCAGTTGGCTAGATACTTCCTACAAGTATCAGCATTTTGGAAATGTGGCCAAGGTGCCGAGGGAGACTGCTGACATACTTTCTGATATTGCCAGGGTCTGACACTATTTAAAGCTCAAATACACTCCCTTTTGCAGAAAGTATGAGGCCCTCATCTCATTCTAACATTTAAATTAAATTACTTTGTCTGGTGTGGGTGAGAGGTACTACATGCAGACCGAGTTGATAGCTCTAAATATGACAGTTTTGCTGGCAAAAAAAATGCATCATAAAAATGGAAACAGTCAGCCACAGTTATAAGTAGATGTAAAGGGTTTACTCTTGGATTTGAGGTGACTGGAGAACGTTGACTTTTACCCACAGTACAGAGAGAAAATACAGATTGAATGGTAAGTACTAGAGGAACAGCTAACCAGTCAACAAAGATATGCCAGTGGGTATTGTAACCTCATTTTGGAGGGCTAGCCTGGAAATTATTATTATTTCTAACACTGTATGCCTTGTTGTTTGCATGCTGATTATAGTACTGGTCATTAAATGTCTTTTTTTTTAAGCTTCTGCATCCCACTCTGTTCGATGGTTTTCTAATAAAGTTTCACTGGAAAAAAAAAATCAAGTGACATCTACAAAACTGCACTGCACAGAACTGATGATCACATCTAGATAAACAAAAGTCATACAGACAGGATTTAGCTACTATAATTAGAAAGATATTACTATTCTTTTGTATGGGCGGCCACGGTGGTGCAGTGGTTAGCATTGCCGCCTCACAGCAAGAGGTTCCCCGGTTCGATCCTCGGCTGGGGTGCCTTCTTCTGCGAGTCTGCATGTCCTCCCCTGGTCGGTCCGGTGTCCTCCCGGTTCCGGCCTCCCCCCATCCCCTCCCACATCCAAAGAGGTGGAATTGGCCCTAGGTGGCTCTATGGTGGTGTGCATGTGGTGTGCCTTTGTGTGTGGTTTCTGTGGAAATAAGAAAACCGGGCCCTGCTTCCACATGCGATTCAACTCCACTGAAAACCGGGCATCCATGGCTTAATTTCAAACGAAAAAAAAGAGAAGAAGAAGAAGAATTCTTTTGTATAACTATAGCAATGCAATTTATGAATTATCTGTTCAATAAAAAAAATCACCATTATGACTGGCTGATATATTAATATCACCATTGAGAAGTTGCGTACTTGTTCAGTTCATGACACATACACATTTGTTTACATGCTGGCAGTACAACTGCATTCTTTGGAATTTAGTTCAGGCAAAAGTTGCCCAGCCATAAATCTGCAGGTGTCAGGAGGTGTTGCATTTGGTTTACTATCAAAATTTCGAAGTAAAAAACAAAAAAGTATTTAAAATCAAAGTCAAATGCCTGCATATTAAGTAGGTGAAAATGTTGAATCTGATGAACGAATTCAGCAGATTCGACATTTTCGTCGAATACTGAACATGAAGTCCATATAGGAGCAAATGTAAGTAACTCCTACACTGCAAATTCATGTTTTTGCAGGGGGAGCACCCCCTCTGCACCCCCCACAAACTATATATTCCAACTCTGAGATCAAGGAAAGGGATACATTTCCCAATCCGCACTGTACTGCGATCTCTAGTCATAACATCGAGTACATATCAGAGAATGCACAGTTGCATTCACTGATATGTACTCTCGCTCTCATAGCGTTCGGCAACATGGAAATTGGTCAACTGCTGTTCGATATTTCCGTGTTCACTGAACCTACATTCTAAATTTTGATAATAAACCGTGACATTCCACTCAGGCTAGGTGGTAATGAGTGTAAAATGAGAAAACAGACTTAAAATGCAGCCCTTTGCTTTAGTTGTTCATTAAACAAAACAAATGTTGCATTTAAAATCTTAAATATTTTTAATAACTTTATTAAATACCCACATTTTACACAATGCATTAATAGAAAAATGCATCAGATACATTTTTCATTATTTTCATGTATTACACACTAACAATTTTCTTTCAGTCCAACATTATATAAATTGCTCAATTTCTGCCTTCCCTTAAATCTCACTCCTCCTCCTCCTCATGAAAGTTATGCATGTGTTTGTTCCAACAAATTCTGTTGACTTCTATGCAATTTGTTCTCTCCCTTTTCTAAAGATCCTATTTCCTTTACACAAACTGTACTTCAATAACAGCTATTTTACATTTTGATTTCCATTTTCTAGTAATTGCTTTTCTGGCAGCCAACAGCATTTAACTTAGTGAGGACTTGCAATGCCTGGGCAATTCAGATCCTATACTTCAGCTTAAAAGAATCATTTCCTTAGCTATAACTAATTTGCTTCCCCAACATTTCTAACAAAGTACTCAGTAGGGAATTTTTAAAATCTGCCACAAAAAATGTTTCTGATTACCTCTCTTTACAATTGCACTTTCAATCTGTGCTATATACCCGAGGAAAAAAATACCTTAAATCTGCTTGGGGTACAAAAAACATCCAAGCAAAAATCCTAAACCTTCAAGACTTTGTTGCATATTTGCGAGACAATGCAAATATTCTATTATTTTGTATATCGCCTTTCCATTCTTTCTCTTCCTAATCTTTTCTATCCTCCTCCGACTGATTCTTACAGCTGATTCTTACAGCTGCCATGCAATAGTCATATGCCTTACTAATTATTCCTTTTTTAACAACTTCTGTTTTAGACAAAGTACAGTTGTGTACCTACCATAAATGTAGATGTTCGAGTGTATTCACTGTTGCAGTCATTACAATTAGGTTATCCTGCTGGCAGGCTACCCGCAGTCGGCCCGAGTTCCAAAGTCTGGGTCCGGCGTCGGTTGCTGTCACCTCCTCCCTGACGTCAGTGCGCCAGGGGTATAAAAGATGCAGCCGACGCCATTTTCTTCAGTTTTTCTTGCCCCAGATGTCAGGTGCCCCTAAAAAGGTAGGCTAAATTATGCCAATAAGCATGCATACACAAAAAAACAACTTTTCCTTCATCTACAAGCAAATACACCAAATAGGTTGTATAGAATAGAGAAGTACAGATAAGTCCCAGCAAGGAAAAGGGGGATGGTGGGTGGGTAACCTGGACTGCAACAGTGAATACACTCGAACATCTACATTTATGGTAGGTACACAACTGTACTATGTTCATCGTGTTTCACTGTTGCAGTCATTACAATTGGGTAGAATCCCAAAGCTAAGGTGGGGAGGCTGGCTAAAGAGGATTAGGAGAGGCTACCAGGCCCTGCAGAACTGCGGTGGCAAAGCCTGCCCTGGATTTAGAGTTGAGAGGTAAGTGATAGTGCTTTGTAAAAGTATGCACTGAACTCCAAGTTGCAGCCTCTAAGATGTCTTTGGTTGGTACTCCTCTGAGGAAGGCTGCTGAAGTGGCTGCTGCTCTGGTTGAATGTGGCCTAATGCCCTTAGGCACTGATTTGCCATGCTGTGAATAGCAGAAACGAATGTAGTGGCCTATCCACTTTGAAATAGTCTGTTTTGAGATGGGCTTTCCTTGTGATCCTGCAGCATATGCCACTAGAAGTTGTTCAGTCTGTCTGAAAGCTTTAGTTCTATCCAAGTAGAAGCGTAGCTGCCTGTGAATGTCCAAAGAATGCAGAAGTCTCTTACCCTTATTCTGTGGGTTTGGGTAAAAGGTAGGCAAATGAATTGTTTGGTTAAGGGCCACACTGGACACTACCTTAGGCATAAATGTAGGGTTTGTCCTCAGAGAAACCCTGTCAAGGTGGAAAATGATAAAAGGTTCCACAGCCATGAGTGCCTGTAACTCTGACACTCGTCTAGCGGAGGTTATTGTTAGGAGCAGAGCTGTTTTCCAGGATAAGAATTTTATATCAGCTGCAGAGGCTGGCTCAAACGGAGGCAGTGTGAGTTTTTCCAAGACACAGTTGAGGTCCCAAGCAGGTGTTAGAGCTCTCCTTGGAGGTCTTATGTTTTTGGCTCCTCTGAGGTACTGCCTTAGCAATGGATGAGAAAAAATAGGTGGTTCTGTATTGTAATGAGCTGAAATGGCAGAGGCATGAATTTTAATTGATGAAAAGGAAAAGCCTTTATCCAGCATCTCAGTTAAGTATTGGAAAATCTGAGGGATATTTGGAACAGTCGTGTCAATACCTAGTGCCTGGTTCCAAGCACAGAATCTCTTCCATTTTTCTGCATAAGATTTTCTGGTGCTAGGCCTCCTGGCCTCTAAAATAACATCCATCACTGCTTTAGAGAGAGGTGTGCCTTGAATGGCTACATTATCCACCATGCTGCCAGGTTTAAGGTCATGATTTGACTGTGCAGTATCTGTCTTGTTGGGTCAATAAGTGAGGAATTTGAGGTAATGTCCAAGCTGGGCATTGAGACAAGCTCTTTAGGATTGGGTACCAGTGCTGGCGGGGCCAGTCTGGGTCAATCAGTATCATTTTTGGCTTCTCTTGTCTGACCTTGAGGAGTACCTTGGGGAGGAGAGGCAGAGGAGGAAAGGCATATACTGCCAGGTTTTTCCAGTTGAAAGATACAGCATCCACAGTCCATCCTTGCTTGTGATAAGTCCTTGAGCAGAATCTTTGTAATTGGCAATTGTGAGGAGAGGCAAATAGGTCTATGTCCGGGCATCCCCAGTTCCTTGTTATCATGCTGAAGACTTGCGGATCCAATTTCCACTCGTGGGGATCCATTAGGTTTCGGCTTACTTCGTCTGCCAGAGTATTTACCCTTCCTGGCAGGAATTGTGCTTGCAGATGTACGTGCTAAGTCAGTGCTGTTTCCCACAAGTTCATGGCTAGTTTGCAGAGGGGGTAGGAATGCATGCCCCCCTGCTTGTTTATGTACCACATGACTGTAGTATTGTCCGTCTTTATCAGTAGTTGTCCTGGATGAAGTTGACCCTTGAAGGCTGTAAGGGCATTCTGAACAACTAGCATCTCTTTCTGATTGATATGTAGATGCTTTTGACTTGCGGATCATGTGCCCTGAATACATCTTCCTGCCATATGGGCACCCCAGGTATAATCTGATGCATCTGTTATCAATGTCTGCCTGGCTGTGGGTAAGGTGAATGGCTGTCCCGTGTTAAGGTGACAGGCTCTTTCCCACCATCGAAACTCCTGTTGCAGGCAGGGAATGAGGGTAATATTGTTTCCAGGCTGTGGCAATGTTGAGTCCAAACACTTTTCAGATACCATTGAAGTTTCCTCATATGCAGTCTTGCATATGGAATTAGCAGTATGCAGGATGCCATGAAGCCCAAAGCCTGCAGAATTTTTCTTGCAGATAACTGGGTCTTTGTTGCCAACATTTTGAAATAAGTAGTCAGTTGTCTGTGTTTGTCTGGCGTGAGATACGCCATCTGGACAGTTGTATTTAAGCTTGCACCCAGGAATATTATCTCTTGAGAGGGTACGAGCATTGATTTATTTTCATTTACTGTGTACCCTAGACCTGTTAGTAATCTTTTTACAATTGCCAGATGCTGTGGTAGGATGTCCTTGTTCTCTGCTTGAATAAGGCAGTTGTCCAAGTAATATAAGGATATATTTGTATTCCTCTTTGTCTGCAAAATGCAATTACTGGTGCTAGGCATTTTGTGAAGACCCTGGGCACAGTAGATAAGCCAAAGGGCACTGCAGAGAATTGGTAGTGCATTGAGCCAGCTATAAATCTAAGGTACCTTCTGCATGATTGTCTGATTGGGACATGCAGGTATGCCTCTTTTAGGTCTAAAGTCAAAAGCCAAGCCTTCTTGCCCAGCATGGGCAGAAGCTGCTGCAGAGTTAACATTTTGAATTTTGGAATATCCAGGAATGTGTTTAGGATAGCCAGGTCCAGTATTGGTCTCCAGGCTTTGTCCTTTCTGGGTACCAAGAATAGCCTTGAGAAAATCCTTGTCCCTGCTCTTGCTGTGGTACTTGCTGAATGGCTCTCATGTCCATGAGGGATGAAAAGTACAGTTTTGTACCTACCATAAATGTAGATGTCTGAGAGGTATGCATCTGCAGTCCTGACAAATGGGTTGTCCTGGCCTCAGGCAGCCCTTCGGTCGGCCGGATTCCAAAGTCTGGGTCTGGCTTCGGCTGATGTCGCACTTCACCCGACGTCATAGCTGCAGTTCAGCGGGTATAAAGGCATCAGCCGACGCCATTTTCCTCAGTGTTTCTTGCCCCAGATGCCAGGTGCCCTCTAGGAAGGCTAAATTTGGATAAGTGCAAATGTTTCCAAACAATAGAGAGCAAATAGAAATAAACATGTATATACATATATACAAACAAATACACCATAATAGATTCCCCCAGCTAGCTACAAGATGGGCAAATACCCTAGGAGTACCACAGAGGGAAGGAGGGTAATCCTGACTGCAGATGCATACCTCTCGGACATCTACATGTATGGTAGGTACAAAACTGTACTATGTCCTTCAAGAATGCATCTGCAGTCCTAACAAATGGGTAGAATACCATAGCCAAACTGGGGGAGGAGGCACTAAGGAGGCACTAAGAGTTTATGGTGTAGTTAAGATCCCTTGCAAAACAGCAGTGGCAAAACCTGCTCGGGATCTGGAGTATAAAGGTAGATTATAATGCTTGGCAAATGTATGCACGGAGCTCCAAGTAGCAGCCTCTAAAATGTCTTTGGTAGCCACTCCTCGTAAGAAAGCTGTAGTAGTGGCTGTAGCCCTTGTGGAGTGAGGTCTGATATTTTCTGGAGTTGCCTTTCCATGAAAAGAGTAACAGAATCTAATGCAATTTCCTATCCATTTTGAGATTGTTTGTTTTGAAATTGCTTTTCCTTCCATTCCTGTTGCATATGCTACCAGAAGCTGGTCAGTTTTTCTATTGTTCTTGGTTCTGTCCAGGTAGTAAGCGCAATTGTCTGTGTACATCAAGGTATGCAACAATCTTTCCCCTGTTCTGCGGGTTGGGGAAGAATGTTGGTAGGTGTATTGCTTGGTTTAATGATACCCTGGAGACCACCTTTGGCTGGAGGGTTGTTTAGGAAAAATTCCCTTTGGGTAAGGGAACTGAGCCATTTGCCTTAAAGAAATTCTCTGAATTTGAGGAAGATTTTTAAAAAAGCTGTAACTGCTTTTGCTGGTTCAAAATGTAATTTTCAACAAAATTCAATCCCCGTGGGAATTGGTTTCCTTTTGGTTTAATTTTTAAATTTCTAAAAAAACCAGTAAGGTTAGGATGGGGTCCTGTTTTTCTTAAAATTCTTGAAATCTTTTGGGGGAGAAGACAGGCCATTTTGGAAAACTCTTTGCCATGTATGGTTTTCTAATAAAGTTTCACTGGAAAAATAAATCAAGTGACATCTACAAAACTGCACTGCACAGAACTGATGATCACATCTAGATAAACAAAAGTCATACAGACAGGATTTAGCTACTATAATTAGAAAGATATTACTATTCTTTTGTATAACTATAGCAATGCAATTTATGAATTATCTTTTCAATAAAAAAAATCACCATTATGACTGGCTGATATATTAATATCACCATTGAGAAGTTGCGTGCTTGTTCAGTTCATGACACATACACATTTGTTTACATGCTGGCAGTACAACTGCATTCTTTGGAATTTAGTTCAGGCAAAAGTTGCCCAGCCATAAATCTGCAGGTGTCAGGAGGTGTTGCATTTGGTTTACTATCAAAATTTCGAAGTAAAACACAAAAAAGTATTTAAAATCAAAGTCAAATGCCTGCATATTAAGTAGTTGAAAATGTTGAATCTGATGAATGAATTCAGCAGATTCGACATTTTCGTCGAATACTGAACATGAAGTCCATATAGGAGCAAATGTAAGTAACTCCTACACTGCAAATTCATGTTTTGCAGGGGAGCACCCTCTGCACCCCCACAAACTATATATTCCAACTCTGAGATCAAGGAAAGGGATACATTTCCCAATCCGACTGTACTGCGATCTCTAGTCATAACATCGAAGTACATATCAGAGAATGCACAGTTGCATTCACTGATATGTACTCGCTCTCATACGATTGCTCGCAACATGAAATTGGTCAACTGCTGTTCAATATTTCCGTGTTCACTGAACCTACATTCTAAATTTTGATAATAAACCGTGACATTCCACTCAGGCTAGGTGGTAATGAGTGTAAATGAGAAAACAGACTTAAAATGCAGCCCTTTGCTTTAGTTGTTCATTAAACAAAACAAATGTTGCATTTAAAATCTTAAATATTTTTAATAACTTTATTAAATACCCACATTTTACAATGCATTAACAGATTAGAAAAATGCATCAGATACATTTTCATTATTTTCATGTATTACACACCACTAACAATTTCTTTCAGTCCAACATTATATAAATTGCTCAATTTCTGCCTTCCCTTAAATCTCACTCCTCCTCCTCCTCCTCCTCATGAACGTTATGCATGTATTTGTTCCAACAAATTCTGTTGACTTCTATGCAATTTGTTCTCTCCCTTTTCTAAAGATCCTATTTCCTTTACACAAACTGTACTTCAATAACAGCTATTTTACATTTTGATTTCCATTTTCTAGTAATTGCTTTTCTGGCAGCCAACAGCATTTAACTTAGTGAGGACTTGCAATGCCTGGGCAATTCAGATCCTATACTTCAGCATAAAAGAATCATTTCCTTAGCTATAACTAATTTGCTTCCCCAACATTTCTAACAAAGTACTCAGTAGGGAATTTTTAAAATCTGCCACAAAAAATGTTTCTGATTACCTCTCTTTACAGTTGCACTTTCAATCTGTGCTATATACCAGAGGAAAAAAATACCTTAAATCTGCTTGGGGTACAAAAAACATCCAAGCAAAAATCCTAAACCTTCAAGACTTTGTTGCATATTTGCGAGACAATACAAATATTCTATTATTTTGTATATCGCCTTTCCATTCTTTCTCTTCCTAATCTTTTCTATCCTCCTTCGACTGATTCTTACAGCTGCCATGCAATAGTCATATGCCTTACTAATTATTCCTTTTTTAACAACTTCTGTTTTAGACAAAGTACAGTTGTGTACCTACCATAAATGTAGATGTTCGAGTGTATTCACTGTTGCAGTCATTACAATTGGGTTATCCTGCTGGCAGGCTACCCGCAGTCGGCCCGAGTTCCAAAGTCTGGGTCCGGCGTCGTTTGCTGTCACCTCCTCCCTGACGTCAGTGCGCCAGGGGTATAAAAGATGCAGCTGACGCCATTTTCTTCAGTTTTTCTTGCCCCAGATGTCAGGTGCCCCTAAAAAGGTAGGCTAAATTATGCCAATAAGCATGCATACACAAAAAAACAACTTTTCCTTCATCTACAAGCAAATACACCAAATAGGTTGTATAGAATAGAGAAGTACAGATAAGTCCCAGCAAGGAAAAGGGGGATGGTGGGTGGAGTATTTGACTGCAACAGTGAATACACTCAACATCTACATTTATGGTAGGTACACAACTGTACTATGTTCATCGTGTTTCACTGTTGCAGTCATTACAATTGGGTA
Organism: Protopterus annectens; assembly: GCF_019279795.1. NCBI lineage: Eukaryota > Metazoa > Chordata > Ceratodontiformes > Protopteridae > Protopterus > Protopterus annectens. The sequence goes on from NC_056739.1 coordinate 958,354,729, forward strand.
GAATCCCAAAGCTAAGGTGGGGAGGCTGGCTAAAGAGGATTAGGAGAGGCTACCAGGCCCTGCAGAACTGCGGTGGCAAAGCCTGCCCTGGATTTAGAGTAGAGAGGTAAGTGATAGTGCTTTGTAAAAGTATGCACTGAACTCCAAGTTGCAGCCTCTAAGATGTCTTTGGTTGGTACTCCTCTGAGGAAGGCTGCTGAAGTGGCTGCTGCTCTGGTTGAATGTGGCCTAATGCCCTTAGGCACTGATTTGCCATGCTGTGAATAGCAGAAACGAATGTAGTGGCCTATCCACTTTGAAATAGTCTGTTTTGAGATGGGCTTTCCTTGTGATCCTGCAGCATATGCCACTAGAAGTTGTTCAGTCTGTCTGAAAGCTTTAGTTCTATCCAAGTAGAAGCGTAGCTGCCTGTGAATGTCCAAAGAATGCAGAAGTCTCTTACCCTTATTCTGTGGGTTTGGGTAAAAGGTAGGCAAATGAATTGTTTGGTTAAGGGCCACACCGGACACTACCTTAGGCATAAATGTAGGGTTTGTCCTCAGAGAAACCCTGTCAGGGTGGAAAATGATAAAAGGTTCCACAGCCATGAGTGTCTGTAACTCTGACACTCGTCTGGCGGAGGTTATTGTTAGGAGCAGAGCTGTTTTCCGGGATAAGAATTTTATATCAGCTGCAGAGGCTGGCTCAAACGGAGGCAGTGTGAGTTTTTCCAAGACACAGTTGAGGTCCCAAGCAGGTGTTAGAGCTCTCCTTGGAGGTTCATAGGTTCATAGGTTCATACTAGGCTATCTGCCCGAGGGCATTTACAAGCCTAGCCCATAGTTTTGTGGCTTACGCCACCCCTTTAGTATGGGGAACTATACCCATTATTTTGCTGTGCCTCTGTTGAGCAGTGACACTGAGGTAATCCCTGGGGTATATCTGCGATCTCCCATCCATTGGTCAAGATTTCTCTTGAACAAGGCCAGCGAGGTGCTCTGCCTCACATATACCGGGATTTTATTCCACAGCATAGGGAGTCTTTGGGTGATGAATCTATCCCTCCAGCGCGTCCTATTAATAGCCGTGTCGAGGTTTAAGTCTCCGCCCTTGTGGCTCTGACGGATCTAGATTTTTTGAGGTGAAGCATATTCATCAAATCTGGGTTTGACATGGCCTTGTATGTTAGGCAAAGGTCACCTCTGAGCAAGCGGTGGCGACTGAATAGAGCTGGAGTTCTTTCAGTCGGGCAGCATAGGACAGATGTTTGAGACCCTTTATCCTTTTGGTGAGGAACTTTTGTGGCCTCTCCAGCTGCTGCAAGTGTCGGGTCAGATACATTCGAATGGGGCATTGTACTCAATCATTGGTCTGATGAGTGATGAGTATAGGGAGACTATGACCTCCCTTGATCTAGATGAGAATCCCTTCATGATAAGGTGGGCAATGTAGAAGGTCTTCCTAACTACTTTAGCTACATGGGTGTCGAATGACAGACTACTATCAACCTGGGTCCCCAGGTCCCTGATAACTTCTTCTATGCTCAGTGGATTGCCACCTATTTGGTAGCTAGGGGTAACCTTGTTTTTCCCGAAGGGTATGACTATGCATTTTTTGGCATTTAACTTTAGGCCATGGCTCTGGCACCAGTTATCCGTTTCTGTGAGACCCTTCTGAAGGATATCTGTGTCAGATGTGTTTTCTACTATGGCGCCCAGGTCTTATGTTTTTGGCTCCTCTGAGGTACTGCCTTAGCAATGGATGAGAAAAAATAGGTGGTTCTGTATTGTAATGAGCTGAAATGGCAGAGGCATGAATTTTAATTGATGAAAAGGAAAAGCCTTTATCCAGCATCTCAGTTAAGTATTGGAAAATCTGAGGGATATTTGGAACAGTCGTGTCAATACCTAGTGCCTGGTTCCAAGCACAGAATCTCTTCCATTTTTCTGCATAAGATTTTCTGGTGCTAGGCCTCCTGGCCTCTAAAATAACATCCATCACTGCTTTAGAGAGAGGTGTGCCTTGAATGGCTACATTATCCGCCATGCTGCCAGGTTTAAGGTCATGATTTGACTGTGCAGTATCTGTCTTGTTGGGTCAATAAGTGAGGAATTTGAGGTAATGTCCAAGCTGGGCATTGAGACAAGCTCTTTAGGATTGGGTACCAGTGCTGGCGGGGCCAGTCTGGGTCAATCAGTATCATTTTTGGCTTCTCTTGTCTGACCTTGAGGAGTACCTTGGGGAGGAGAGGCAGAGGAGGAAAGGCATATACTGTCAGGTTTTTCCAGTTGAAAGATACAGCATCCACAGTCCATCCTTGCTTGTGATAAGTCCTTGTGCAGAATCTTTGTAATTGGCAGTTGTGAGGAGAGGCAAATAGGTCTATGTCCGGGCATCCCCAGTTCCTTGTTATCATGCTGAAGACTTGTGGATCCAATTTCCACTCGTGGGGATCCATTAGGTTTCGGCTTACTTCGTCTGCCAGAGTATTTACCCTTCCTGGCAGGAATTGTGCTTGCAGATGTACTTGCTAAGTCAGTGCTGTTTCTCACAAGTTCATGGCTAGTTTGCAGAGGGGGTAGGAATGCATGCCCCCCTGCTTGTTTATGTACCACATGACTGTAGTATTGTCCGTCTTTATCAGTAGTTGTCCTGGATGAAGTTGACCCTTGAAGGCTGTAAGGGCATTCTGAACAACTAGCATCTCTTTCTGATTGATATGTAGATGCTTTTGACTTGCGGATCATGTGCCCTGAATACATCTTCCTGCCATATGGGCGCCCCAGGTATAATCTGATGCATCTGTTATCAATGTCTGCCTGGCTGTGGGTAAGGTGAATGGCTGTCCCGTGTTAAGGTGACAGGTTCTTTCCCACCATCGAAACTCCTGTTGCAGGCAGGGAATGAGGGTAATATTGTTTCCAGGCTGTGGCAATGTTGAGTCCAAACACTTTTCAGATACCACTGAAGTTTCCTCATATGCAGTCTTGCATATGGAATTAGCAGTATGCAGGATGCCATGAAGCCCAAAGCCTGCAGAATTTTTCTTGCAGATAACTGGGTCTTTGTTGCCAACATTTTGAAATAAGTAGTCAGTTGTCTGTGTTTGTCTGGCATGAGATACGCCATCTGGACAGTTGTATTTAAGCTTGCACCCAGGAATATTATCTCTTGAGAGGGTACGAGCATTGATTTATTTTCGTTTACTGTGTACCCTAGACCTGTTAGTAATCTTTTTACAATTGCCAGATGCTGTGGTAGGATGTCCTTGTTCTCTGCTTGAATAAGGCAGTTGTCCAAGTAATATAAGGATATATTTATATTCCTCTTTGTCTGCAAAATGCAATTACTGGTGCTAGGCATTTTGTGAAGACCCTGGGCACAGTAGATAAGCCAAAGGGCACTGCAGAGAATTGGTAGTGCGTTGAGCCAGCTATAAATCTGAGGTACCTTCTGCATGATTGTCTGATTGGGACATGCAGGTATGCCTCTTTTAGGTCTAAGGTCTAAAGTCAAAAGCCAAGCCTTCTTGCCCAGCATGGGCAGAAGCTGCTGCAGAGTTAACATTTTGAATTTTGGAATATCCAGGAATGTGTTTAGGATAGCCAGGTCCAGTATTTGTCTCCAGGCTTTGTCCTTTCTGGGTACCAAGAATAGCCTTGAGAAAATCCTTGTCCCTGCTCTTGCTGTGGTACTTGCTGAATGGCTCTCATGTCCATGAGGGATGAAACTTGCTTTTGTGCCTCTGCCCATTGATTGCGTGGCAGGTCTGGCATAACATTTGGCCTTGGCAGGGTGTGAAAGTGGAACCTGTAGCCTTGAGATACGATATTTAAGACCCATTTGCCCTGGGTGATCATGTGCCAATTTTGTGGAAAAAAGTGCTAGTTTTCCCCCCAGAGGAGCTGCCAGAAGATAAGTGCTTGGTGCTGGCAGGGGAAAGTCATTGAGACTGTTTCCTGTATCGCTGAGATTTTTCCTCTCCGCTTTTGGAGGTAGAAGGACCCCATTGTATAGGCCTGTATGAGCCTTGGGGCTGTGATCTGCCTCTGGGGTGTCTGTATCTGCCTCTTTGTGGCCTGTCTGACACTGGAAAGGACCAATTCTTTGTAGGCCAGTTCCTGCTAAATCTGGGAGGCTGTACCTGTAAGAAATCCTTCACTGTTTGCATAGATTTAGCTTTGTCCTCCATTTTCTTCAACACTTCTTCTGCTTTAACACCAAACAAGGAATCATGTTGTAATGGAGCATCTATAAGCTTTGCTTTAACATGATCGGGCAGATTCTGTTCTTTTAACCAAGCATGCCTCCTAATGACAGAACCTGTAACTGCGGCCCTATAGGAGGGCCTCTAGACAATCAAAAACCACATTGCAAAGTATGCTTTCCCACTTGTTCAGCTGCATGCACTAAATCCTGCATTTCTTTGTTTTCTGCACATTCTGAATTTGTCAACATTTTCTGTTTAAGCTGTGACATAAGATATTGCTGATATTTAAGCATATGAAACTGACAATTTAAAGCTCTTACAGCCAAGGTAGCACAAGTATAAATCTTTTCCCCCCATCTGTCCAGGGTCCTTGAATCCCAATCAGAGGGGATAGGGTTTTTTGCAGTGGAAACCTTGACCCCCTTGGGACCCTGAGAAATAGTTTCTGGGTCAGCAGCAGGGTTTTTGTAAAGAAATTTATGAGAATCAGGAACCCTGTAGTATCTGTCTGGCTTAACAGGAGCTGGTGGTAAAGAGTCAGGAGACAGACTGGACTCTGAAAATACATCATCTGCAATGTCTAAAACAGGAGGAATAGCAAGGGGCCTGTGCTGGGGTAATAAAAGGAAGTCTCTGAGCCTTTTCTTGGATTCTGAGTAATCCTGGCTCTCCCAATGGAAATGCTCCCTCATAGTATGCAGGGTCTCACCAAAAGAATAATCCTCAGGAGGAGAGGCTGAAGGAATAGATTCTTCAGCATCAGAATTCTCATAGGGAGGAAGGGAATATTCCTGTTCAGAAGAGGGATCAGAAGAAATGGATCAGAAGAAATGGAAACCTGATCTGAAGATTCATATTCTATGTCTTGCCTAGGCCTCTTATCAGGAGGGGGATGGGAACCCCTGATCAAGGTAATTAGGTCTTCGGCCATTTTAAGCATATATTTTTTAGGCATGGAGGCCTGTCCAGAAGAATGCTGTACTTGTTTCTTTGTCTTTAGAGCTGTTTTAGTCTTTGTCTTTGAAGCTGAAGATGGCTTTACATATAACTGTGTAGGCCTGAAAACACCCTCAGCAGCCGATGCCTGCTCAGCGGCTCCGGACCCATCTGAGGCAATAGTTTCCGAGTGTCCAGTACCTTGAGTTTCCAGCAGCTTAGTCGGCTCCACGTGGGAGTCGGAAGTGGCCTGTGACTCTGAGGTAGCAGGCATCAGGGGCTGTGAAAGCGCCTCACTGAGAACCGGTGAACTGGCGACAGGCCTAACAGAAGCCTCGTCGTCGGTTTTGGACCTCGGATGCCTGTCCTTTTCTTTTTCTTTGTGCTTTTTATAAACTCCAGTAGTCGGCTGATCCGACAGCATTATATAATTGAATCTTCTGCCAAAGTAATGAAATGCAAAATTGTACCGACGCTTAATAGTGCATTGGTTAAATCTAGCATAAAACCGACAACTAGCAACATCGTGGTCAGTGCCTAGGCAAGGAATACAGTAAGAATGAAAATCCTTTTGAGGTATTTGCTTCCCACAAGAAATACAATTATTAACTTTTTCTGACATCGGTCTGGAGCAAGAAAAAAGTTTCCCCAACGGGGTACTTGGCTTTAATGAAGACTTCGGATCTGAAATTCTAATTTGAAAATCTCGGGAGTCGGCCAACTGGCACTTGCAAACTGCTTTTGCTTCGGGCACCACGCGGCAAGAAAGACTGAAGAAAATGGCGTCGGCTGCATCTTTTATACCCCTGGCATACTGACGTCAGGGAGGAGGTGACAGCAACCAACGCCGGACCCAGACTTTGGAACTCGGGCCGACTGCGGGTAGCCTGCCAGCAGGATAACCCAACTGTAATGACTGCAACAGTGAAACACGATGAACATCTAAAAACTCTACCAGAGCTGGGCTTTCACTTAGCACTCTCCAATTCCTTTCTCTTTGCTTAAACTCTGTTACTAAACCATTGAAGATAAGGCAGTCCTTTAACCTGCAGTCCAAGATTTCTGCTTGGCCTCATCCCATTCTACTTTTCCATAAATAGCAGACCCCTCTAACCCATTTTCTACATTACTACTCGCAGTTATCCCTACTGGTAAAATCTCCTTTCTCAATTCCCACATTATCTTAGTTCTTAGAATACTTTTTGCTACTTTGTAAATATTTTGTATGGTTGCTGTTATTCTACTTAAGGAGCTGCCTCCAAAATCTTGCTCTCTCCTTATTTCTGGTACTAACCTGTTTCATCAACATCCCTTTCCACTTTGATGTACAAGGTTTCACTTGTATTATACATGTCAGCCTTAACTACACAGCTCTAAATATACATTCAAATCAAGTAATTCCAAACTAACTTGTTCCAGTGGATGAATCAACGTATCCCAATTAACTCTTGCCTTGTTCCCCCTCCCAAATCAATTCTTTCAATACTTTTATTATGGTCCACCACGTCGCCTCTTAAACTGCTCAACCTTGGTACTGAGTGCCATGACTTCAGTAACACAATTAAGGTAGATTAGTGCAAATGCAATGTGTGTAGTCTGTCTTTAACATGCTGTATGGTTAGTGAACTAGGGTTGCAGGTGCAAATTAATTACCATTGAGGACACTCCCTTCCTGAGTCATTGTGCTGTGTCTCAAATAACCACCAGGGCAGAATAAGCCAGAGGATCACAAAAGGAAAGACCTCGAGATAACAGAGTACTTGAGTGCTGACATCTCAAATGTAGCTCAGCTCCCCTAGTTTGGGTCAAAGGAAAAAAACACTTTGCCAATGTGTACAGTGAAGTGGGTACAACAGACGTCTGCCATGGAAATATTCAATAAGCAAGAACTGGGGGTAAACACATGCCCAGCGAAGTGAGCTTTGAATGCAGCACTTGTCAATGGGTGGTTAACTGCATGAAATAAGTGATGTGGAAACTGCTTTCTAACTACAACCCCTTCCTGACCTGGCACAAAAATACAAAACAGTCTCTGCTGCTAAACTCGTGCACTTGTTTCAACTAACAATGAGCAGCCTGTGCACATCTAGGGTATGGAGAGGTCATTCTCTTTTGATTTCTGCACGGAAAAAAAAAACAGAAGATTAATAGACTGGATCAGAAATGATTCCAAAAACACTTTTAAATGGAAATCGTGTTTAATCCTGAGGAACACTTCATCACTACAGAACACTGGATAGGGTTGCCTATGCATGAAGCTTCAAGACCAGAAGCAGATGTGATGGCTACCAGAAAATGTATAACAACACCATAAAGTGAGCAGGCTCAGATGGCAGTTAGGCAGGCTCACCAACAGTAATGTTTGTGCTTCATGGAAGGTAGGGGTTTATAAGTTAAAGGGGTCTGGATTAGGCAAACTGGCCCAGTACAGAATTAGAAGCTTACATAACATCAACTTCTTGCTTCCCCTACCTATAAGGGCCACAGTATACAGGTCATAGGTGAACTTACAGATTCTCATCTACTCATCAAGGTTATCTTTAAAAAGGCAGAGCTACTTCTGACACACAGAGGGAATTTATTACATGTGTGAGGCATCCTGTGAGAGAGATATGTACTCTATCAACAGGTTCTGTTTATATTGTGATGCAGACATGGAGCTTTTATTCGGTATTGCTGATATTCATATTTTCTGAATAATAAAGAACTCTAGCATGACTGGGTGTTTTACTGCCTTGTAAGCCAAACAGAGGTTGACATGCAGGAGTCTGTAGGAGACAACAGTGCAGTGACAGGGCATTCAAATGTTATTTGTAACTTAAGCAGCTCATGCCACACATTGTCTTTGTCATGAATCATTGTGGATTCTTGAGCTGAGTAATATGCTTGGACAGGTAACATGTCAAAGACTGCACTGTACTCAGTTACAGGCCTGATATGGGAACAGCAGACTGACATAATAACTTCTTGGACATCAAGGCCATACTTTTAATAATTAGTTGGGTTAAGCAGAAGAATCTAATTATAACAGCTGATACACTGTGGTCAAAAGAGAGTTCATTATCCATGCCTAGGTCTCTTATCAACCTTGTCCTTTAGGTGGTAGATGTAGATGTGTTCCATTTTCTCTACTATACAATACTGCATACATTTTGTTAAACTAAAGTCCCTTGTCTTGACACCAGTAATTAAATACAGGTTAAGCATTCCTATACGATAAGGGTATTCTCTGGACAGCTAACAGCACAAAGTCTACAGTCGTTAGCAAATTTTGTTATCCAGAGACCTTAAAATCTCAGCATGGATGTCAAAGAAGTGTATGCAGAAGAGGACTGGACCTACAACAGAACCATGTAGCATACCACTGATGACACCCCTTTCAGAAGAAAACATTCACCCAACCCTGACTGCATCGGTTCTCTCTGTGAGCTTGCTGGATAATCTAGCCAATTACACAATAGTTAATATCCATGCAGACAACTCTGATAATAGCATGTGGAATATCATCAAAGGGTTTTGCTAGTTCAATGTCTGAAGTGTGCACCAAATGGCCATTATCCAATGCTTCAGCTGCCTTTTCGACGAGTCCGCCATATTTAGTAGACAGGATCTATACTTCATAAATTGACACTTTTAGGGTTGAGAGATTGTAGGAAGCCAACATCTCTGTTTATAAGTTCCCCATTAATATGTTCCATTACTTTACAAACAGTACTGGTGACAGTTATTTGTCTGCATTTCCTAAGGTTAGTATCCTGGCAATTCTGCACGTCTCAGGCACAATCAAGTGAAAAGACTAAGGCTAGTTTAAAAGACTAGTGAGGCTAGACAGTTTGGCATGTTGTGCGGGCCCCACAGATCTATACCTCTATTTTGGAGAGTGTCTGTAACGGAGTTACATGAGAAAACACAGATTTAATAAGGGGGTGGTGGTGATGGCAGAATTTAAAAAAGAAATGTATCTGTTAGTATACTGGCAATGTCTTCAAGATAAGAAGAGGTGGGTTCTACACATTTTCATCTTGTGCCCAAGCTGTTTACACACTTTTCTGAGTTCACATGTAGAATGATAGGTGCTGGCTTATTCCTTAGTGCTGAAGCCTTGTTCTTTTAATATAGAGTTTGTTTACACAAGGATTCCCCCAAAAGGGTTAGTTCTTAAATTTACTGGTGATGGATGGGGAAAAATGCTTCAATGCAGTAGTTAAGGTGGGAGTAAAGTGGTGGCAATAAGCAGCTGCTTTGGGTATCAAGGGAAGGGAGATTTTCAACATCCTCAGGCTGTCTGAGACTGCTAAATGGTTTGATCATGGAGTAATCCTTGAACAGTGAGGTTTGATGCACTGCAGAACTGAGTTCTTACAGAAATATGACAGCATTTGAGTTCTTACGGAAATATGACAGCATTCCCTGAAAGGCTATGGTACTAGCTGGTCACAGGAGTTGACATTAGTTACAGAACCACTCACTGTTCATATCTGCTGCTTGTGGTGTATGTTTGCCAGCTAATGGACAAGTAGTTGAAGTCACTGAGGATGGGGTTGCACTTTAAGGGTTTTAATTTGTTGGACGGGTCATACGTAAATACCAGGCAGTCTGCAAACCATTACCAGCCTAGCCCAAAAGACCCATTCAAAAATTCCCTCTAGGCTGAAGGAAGGCAAGACAAGAGAATTTAAGGCTGCCCATCCAATTATCTATGTTCACCCTCACAATGACAGGGGTGCAACTCTGATTGACATGTACTGGAAGCAAAAATCACAGATGTCATGCTTCAGTTGTCAGCAAAGGTGTTCATACACGTTATATTACAAGCACATCTTTTTAGATAATTTTATGAATTTTAGCTAGAGTCAATTGAGACATTCTTTTTCATACAAAAAAACCTTCCTACCCCTATTTATCCTTCACTAACAGAATGGCTTCACTGGAGATTGAACCCAAGACCTCCTGTGTGTTAGGGAGAAGTGATAACCACTACATTACACAATCTAGGGGTGTTATAGATAACAACAGACATAGAAGAGGTTCTGTACTTACCAATTATATGGTAACTGGACTTGTTTACTGATATCACAATATCCAGGAATTCAATGTTATTATGAAGCTGATTAGCCTTGAGGTAATGGTTTTCACAATAAATACTGACACAACTTCTTTCTTTCTTTGCCAGTGTGTGTGAATAAAAGACATGTGCTAAACCCAGGTAAAGAGGACATGATTTCACTACACTAGGGATGTCAAGGTTTCTTTAAAGGAGCTCTGGGATATAACATTCCTTTAAGCAACTGCTTGATCAAGAAATGCTGCACCACGATCTTAACATCCACAAAGTCATGATGTGCCTTTACAACCTACAACAATCTGATGATGGGATAAAACTTAAGCCCAGGTCATGCAGGTTTCTGAAGTAAGTCATGATCGCTACAAAGATGACAAAGAAGATACATTTATTTTATTTGTATTTATTACGTGGGGAGAGAATACTGATCCACGAGTATATTTCAGACTCAGACCAGGAATTATGTCCAAATTGAGAATAGTTTCCAACTGGAAAAATAACCTTGCTAGGTGGAAGGCTTCCTAGTAGTCTCAGCACAAGAAGTGACTTATTGAGGTGCAGTAGGCTGCCATTCAACAATGGTGTGAGCAGGAGAATTTTTATGTACCAAAAGGGACTTGAAAATCTGAAAATACACCTTTCTTTGTTTTCAAGAAGTAATGAGTTTTGGTCTTCTTTGCTGAACTTTGTAACAAAATGTGGAATCACCAGAACAGCAGTAATGCATACAAGAATCTACAATGCCACATGTGTTTTCTGCTAGCTTCCTCTTACCTTGCAGTACCAAGCAGAATGGGGGATGAATCATGATTCACCTAGTGGCAAAGTGGCTGAACTCTGGTGTACACTCCCTACTCCTGGAAGACCATGAAAAAGCACGACTTCTAAATTCCCAGCTCCAAAACAGAAAAGTAGCAGAGAGTTTGGCAGCTTTTTCACTTCCAAAGTGGTATGAATTGTTGTAACAGTGATGCCCCCCTCTCAATGGTCTATTGCCAAACGAAAGCACAGTTGTGCAAGAACTGTTGCAGTACTTGGAACTTTTGGGATATCTCACCAAATAACCTGGATGTCTGGCTGGGGTAGCAAAGCCAAAACCTTCCACAGAGCTATACATCCAAAGTATGATTTAAGCCCATGGGTGTTAAGGGTACACACGTGGATGTATGAATATAAAAATGAAAGTTACATACTCACCATAATGACAGATGTGTGTTGTGCTATTTTCATCCTGTTGGGACTGTGACCTGGTCTTGGCACCTTTAAATCTTTGGACCTAGGGCTCTGACTCCTCCCCTACCCATAATTCCCTCTCCCTCCACAGACTACCTCAGATCAAGTTTGCCTAATGTAAGATAAGTATAGTGAGTGCCAGTTAAAAACTATGTTTCATAGAAAAGAGAATTCCCATGGAAAGAAAAGGAGCCAACCTGTTGAGGCTTATGTCTACAAGACTCCCACAGTGTACTATCCATTCTTCAAGGTACAGATGGTATCAATTTGTTGGGAGGGAGGAATATGTTCAACCACATGAAAATAGGATAACACGGATCTATCATTTTCTTTCTTATCAGATGCTGTCCATTTTCATTTGATTCAACTGTTGGGACAGATTCCCTAGCTACCAATTTGCCTGGGCGGCATATTACAGAGAACAGCAGAGCCAAAAGAGGTATGAGATCTGGACAGCACATTCAACTTATAGTGAGGCACAAAGGTATGGAGAGTAGACCAGGTGGTAGTAGCACAACTTTCAACAACTGGAAAGCTATGCTGGAAAACTGCGTAAGTTGCTACTGCCCTTGTTGAATGAGGTGTCAGTTTCTTGTTTAATGACATACCTAATTTGTTATAAATAAATGTAATACAGTTCGAAAGCCATATTGAAAGTGTGCCCTTGGAAACCTCATGTCTCAGTTTAGCACTGAATAAAGCAACAAACAATTGATCTGACTTCCTGAAATCTTTACTTCTATGTAGACAATCCTAAGTCAAGCAAATTCAATGTATATTCTCCCATATTTGAGAATGTCAGGAAAAACACTGGAAGACTAATGGACGGGTTTATATTGAATTTGGATACCAACTTTGGAATAAAGGAGGGATACAATTTTAGAAAACCACTGTCTTTATGAAAAAGATATGACTGTTTGCATGAAAGTGCATTTGACTCTGCAATTCTCTTTGCCGAAGTATCTGCCACCAAAAAGATTGTCCTCCACATTAAACATTTCAAATCTACAGAAGATGCTGGTTCAAAGTGGGGTTAGGTAACAGCTTGCAGCATCGCTGTAATATCCCATGGAGAAAATGGGCCCCTTATAGGAGGTTGAAGAAAGAAAGTACCCATAAGAAAAGCTTTAGAGACTTTTCTCATTGTGCCCTATATGAGATACTTGCAAGCTGTTCTTTGACAGTGGAAAAGCTATAACCTTTTTGGAACCATTCTGACAAAAACTCTAAAATGGAGGGAAGGGATGCAGAATAATACTTTCCTGGTGGTAGACTTCTGTGAAGTCATAAGGATATGTACTATGTTGTCCGAAAACCTGGCATATCTAGCCACTGTTAAAATTAGAGGAATCAAGCAGTTAACTTCAGAGTTTCTGGGTCCAGAAGAGGATGCTTTGGTGGATGGAATAGAAGATTTGGGCTGTAAGCCAGCATCCAGGGAAGATGTAGAAAGCGAGACCAAAAATATGGGACTAAGACTAGTCAAGGCCAATATGAGGAACTGAAGATGATTACTTTTGCTTTCCACCTTCTGGTTAATGAATTTCATGATAAACAGAAAAAGGGGAAAGAAGTAAAGGAGATCTGGGGCCAACTGTGGATCAGAGCATCCTTCTGTGACTGACCCTGAGGAGGGATTAGGGAGAAGTAATTGCTACATTCGCTGTTCAAGTAGGAAGCAAAAATTGCAGCAAAGGTGGCCCCAGCAGCAGAAAATTTTGTTTGCCAGTGTCTGATTGAGGGACCACTCATGAGGCAGAAGAATGCATCTGTTTAACCAGCCCACTAGTACACTGGGAATCCCCAGGATATGCATTGCTAAAAGAAAGAGATGGGAAGACATCCCCCACTGCCACACTAACATGGCTTCTCAACATAAAGAATAAGGTCTGGTTCCTCCTTGCTTGTTGACATACAAGACTACCAACATACTGTCCGTATGAAGTGAAATCACACCCACTGACAGAATCTTGAAAAGCCTGCAATGCAAATAGGATTGCTCTCTCTTCCAGGAAGTTGAGGTGAAGGTTGGCCCTTATTGGTGTCCAAGTACCTTGAAAGTGAAGTTGTGGATAACCTTACCATAAGAGTAGATGTCCTTCTCTTCACTGTTGCAGTATTCTTAACATAGGGGATCCCCTGCCAAGAGTGGCTCAATGTCCGGCCAGTATACCAAAGCCTTTAGGTTAACGATACACAGTATGTCACACGTTTGCTCCCTGTGCATAAGTAAGAATACTGCAACAGTGAAATGGAAGGACGTCACTCTTTCCTTCATAATGCCCCCACCCTAAAAGGGAAGCATCTGTGGTAACCACAGCTACTGGAACTGGAAGACAGAACAGACATGCTTCTAATAACTCTGTGGATGTGATCCATCATCTGATGTGAGTTCCGCACATGGCTGTTAGTCTGACTGGGGTGTTGACTGACTGATAAGGCTGGGACCATTGAACTGAGAGGGTCAACTGAAATCTGGAAAGGAAGGGGGGGTCAAGGTGATCTCTGAAGCCGTAAGCCCTATAACCTTTAGAATTAGTTTTACTGCGGATGATTAATGAGAAAATACTTGGTTTGCTGCTCATCAAATGGAAAGAATCCTAGGCTGTGATAAGGTAGCCAGCTCAGTTGCGCCCAAGTGGCATCCAGTGAATTCTATGGACTGGCTGGACTCAATCTGGACTTTGTCAGGTTTACAGTTACCGCCAAGTTATGAAGTAACTGAAGTAAAAGGTCCCTTTGCTGGATTACTAGATCTCTGGTCAGAACAGTCAGGAGCCAATTGTCCAAGTACTGGAACACCTAAACCCCCTGCAGTCTGAGATACAGTCACTACTACCATACAATTGGTAAACACCCAGGGGGCTGTGGTGAGTCCATAGGGCAGAACTCTGGAAAAGGAGGGAAGGCATAAAAAAATCTCCATTTTTAATGAAAGGACATAGCATCTGTTCTCCATGCCTGAGGACAAGGTGCCCTGGAGCAAAAAAGGAGTAGCAGTTTGTTGTGGGTGGAGGCAAATAAGTCTATTCTCGAGATACCCCATTTGTGGACTATGTCTAGGAAGACTTCAATGTAAAGCATCCATTTAGAACGACCCTCTCTTGATCTGCTTAGAAAAACCTGCCAGGACATTGCCCTGTGAGGGAATGTAAGCAATTTGGTAAACCAAGTCTGCTTTTTCCCCAAGTCATAAGAGCTAGTTTGCATAGCTGGTAAGATCTGGTTCCCCATGCTTGTTTATGTATCACATGACTGTAGTGCTGTGCATGAAAATTCTGAGAGGGCCCAGGAGTGGGAGAAGAGCTGCAGGGCCTGAATTAGTGCCTGCTCTGACCTTTGACTTGTTGGTCCATTAGCCATGGACTCTCATAGAGCCTATCCATGCCCCTTATTCAATGTGTAAAGCATCTGTGTTTAACTCTTGTTGTAGTACCTGCACTCTGAAAAATTAGGCCTGGATTAAGGTTTACCTCTGATATCCACCACTGAATTTCTTTCTTTACGCAGGGAAGGAGGGGAATGAGTTCCAGAGGGTGAGAATCTTCCTCATACAGAGGCTGGCAAAGGAGAGCATGGGTATGGTTGTGGCCATGAATACTGGAGCTCTGAGAATTTCTTTTGCAACTCAAATTTGAAGAGGTAGAAAAGACTGGAAGAAGATGGAGCAACTCTGTACATTGTCTAAAGAAGGCCTGTGTGAGTTTAGCATCTAGTCTGCAGCCCAAGAAAAACAGGTCTTGGGTGGATGTCAGAGTGGAATTTTTGAGGTTGATTGTGAATTCTAGACTCTGGAGGATGAAAACAGTGAAACTGAAGTAAAAGGGCACTATTTGAACTCCCCCAGTACTGCAAAAGACTATGCCAAGTGCCACACATTTTGTGAAAACCCTGGGGGACTGTAGGAAGTCCAAAAAGCAAAGCAGAGAATTGCAAGTGTGATGAACAAGCTGAAAATCTTAGTAATTTCCTGAAGGAAGGCTGGATTGAGACTGGAGGGGAAGATACACCTCGCAGAGGATACAGCTGCTCTGAAACAAACTCCCCATCCACATAAAACAAAGTTCATCTCTGTCCATATTCAAGCATAACTTAGATCTACAGATGGGAAACAGAATACCTACCCCAGGACTGCCCCTTGTACAAACAATGGTTAGAGGCAGCTTCCAAATGCTTTATCCCATCCATGGGGGGGTATGATCCTGATTATTTTCATTAGGGGTAAAGTGCAGTCGTGTACACTTACCATAAATTTAGAAGTTTGAGTCTATTTACTGTTGCAGTCATCACCTGTGGGTTATCCCTGCTGTGGTAGCCCTCGGCCAGCCCAAATACTAGAGTCAATTTTGTTTTTGCATTGCGTGCAGTCGCCTGTAGTCTGACATCAGGTCGTCAGTGCTATAAAGCAAGGCAGCCAACGTCATTACATCAGTTTTACTTGCCCTAACCCGTCAGAAGCACAAGGAAATAAGGTAAGGTGGTCAGAGTGGCTAAAGACCACCATGGGAAGCTTATGTCCCCTTAGGGAAAGAGGCTATAAGGGGGTGGAGGGAGGGAAACCAGGACTGTAATAGTGAATACACTCGAACATCTACATTTATGGTAAGTGTACACAACTGTACTATGTTCTTCGTGTTTCACTGTTGCAGTCATCACCTGTGGGAGGATCCCAAAGCTGAGGAGAGGGGTGGAAGGATAGGTTAGAGCCCTAGGTATGGGTCAGCAAGCCCTGCAGAACTGCAGAGGCAAACCCTGCCATAGACTTAGAAAAAAGAGGTAGGTGGTAATGCTTTGTAAAGGTATGGACAGAGGTCCAGGTGGCAGCTTCCAAGATGTCCCTGGTGGGGACTCCTCTGAGGAAGGCTGTGGAAGTGGAGGCTGCCCTAGTGGAATGGGTACGAAGAGACTCTGGGGGGGGGTCCCATGTAGTCTGTAGTAGCAGAAATGCATACAGTATGATATCCATTTGGAAATGGTTTGCTTGGAAATGGGCTTCCCCACTGCCCCTGGGGCAAAGCTGACAAGCAGCTGGTCTGTTTTTCTTAAGGGTTTAGTATGGTCCAGATAGTATCTGAGTTGTCTGTGCATGTCTAGCGAGTGCAGAATTCTTTCCTCCTTGTTTTGAGGGTTGGGAAAGAAGGTGGGTAGGTGTATGGCCTGGTTGAGGGTCACATCAGATACCACCTTGGGCATAAAGGAGGGGTTAGTCCTCAGGGAGACCCTATATGCATGGAAAATGATAAAGAGCTCAACAGCCATGAGTGCCTAAAGTTCTGAAACCCATCTGGCTGAGGTGATAGCTAGTAGGAAGGCATTCTTCCAGGAGAGGTATTTCAATTCTGTTGAAGCAGCAGGTTTGAAAGGAGGTAAGCTTAATTTTTCTAAAACATAATTCAAGTCCCAAGCTGGCGTGGGAGGCCTTCTGGGAGGTCTGATATTAGAAGACCCTCTGAGGAATTGTTTAATCAAAGGATGAGAGAAGAGGGGTAGGTCTGAATTTTAATGGGCTGAAATGGCTGAGGCATGGATTTTAACAGAAGAGAAGAGAGGCCACTTTTGAGTAACTGTGCTAGGAAAACAAAGATAAGAGGGATGGAAGGATGTGAAGTACTGGCCCCAGGAGCAGAATCTTTTCCATTTCCCTGCATAAGATTTTTCTGGTGCTGGGCCTTTTGGCCTCTGTGATGATGTCTAGGACCTGTATGCTTAACAGGGACTCCTTGTTAGGTTTTAAAGTATAAAACATGCTGAAAGATTGAGAGTCTGCAAGTCTGGGTGCAGTATCTCCCCTCCTGGGTCAAGAGGTCTGAGATCAGGGGAAGCTGCTTGGGGGGCTGTAAAGTCAGGCTGCACAGTAAGGGGTACCAATGCTGTCTGGGCCAATCTGGAGCAATGAGGATGGCCTTTGGTCTCTCCTCCCTTATTTTGATCAGTACCTTGGGAATAAGAGGCAGAGGAGGGAACGTATACACAAACAGGGAGTTCCAGAGGAAGGTCAAGGCATACACCTTCCACACTAGGAGGTGATACTCCCTGGTGCAGGACATTTGCAGCTGGTGGTTGAGGTGCGAAGCTAAGAGATCCACCTCTGGAATCCCCTCCCTCTGATTTGCAGAAAGATTTCCCTGTGGAGCTGCCATTCGTGGGGATCCAGTAAGTTTCTGCTTATGTGGTCTTCGGAGGGTGTTTTTGACCCTTGGTAGGTATTGGGCAACTAGATGTAGACCCATGGAGGTGGCTGTCAGCCAGAGGTTCATGGCTAGCCTGCACAGAGGGTAAGGTTGGGTCCCTTCTGTTTGTTGATATACCACATTACTGTGGTGTCGTCTGTTTTTATAAGGAAAACCCATGGCCTGAGATGGGGTTTGAAGGATGTCAGAGCCTTTTGGACTGCCATCATTTCTTTCTGACTGATGTGTAAGGGAAGGTGCTGGGCAACCCAAAGACCTTGGGTGCATCTGCCTGCTAGATGAGGGCCCCAAGCAATGTCTGAGGAGTCAGTGGTGATGGTCTGGCCGGTAGGGCGGAGCTTGAAGGAAAGACCCTTGTTCTTGACAGAGGCCTCTGCCCACCAGAGAAATTCGGCCCTTATACATGGGATCAGAGGGAGAGAGGTCTCTAGAGAGTGAGAGTGCTGACACCAAAGGTTCTTTAGTTACCAGTGAAGTTTCCTCATGTGAAGCCTAGCCAGAGGGATTAGAAGGATGCAAGACGACATGTACCCCAGGGCTTGCAGGATCTTCCTCACAGTGAGGGGACTTCTGGAAGCCAGCTGAGTAAAGTAGAGAGGCAGGAAGCTCTGCTTTTCTGGGGATAGGAAGGCCATTAGGGATGCTGTGTCTAGCAGAGCTCCTCCCAAGAAAATGATCTTCCTGATGGGAGTTTGCTTTGATTTCTTCTCGTTGATGGTGAACCCTAGGGAAGTTAGGAGGTTTTTGACAAAGAGTAGGTCCTGGAGCAGCTTTTCTTTGCACTCTGCCTGAATGAGGCAGTCGTCCAGGTAAGGGTAAATCTGTATACTTCTCTGTCTGCAGAATGCTATGTCCAGGGCAAAGCATTTGGTGAATACTCTGGGAGCAGTAGATAAATCAAAGGGCAACGCAGAGAACTGAAAGTGTTGTGAGCCTGCTCTGAAACACAGGAATTTCCTGCAGGATTCCCTTACGGGGATGTGGAGGTAGGCATCTTTTAGGTCTAGGGTCACTAGCCAAGCATTGTATTGTCAGCATAGGCAGCAGCTGCTGCAAGTTAGCATTTTGTATCTGGGGACCACTAGGGAGGTGTTCAGAATGGCTAGATCCAGGATGGGGCACCAAGTGCCCTCTTTTTTGGGAACACGGAATAACCTGGAATAGAGGGGATAAAAGTTCTACTGCCCTCTGGGATATGAGAGTTTGGACCTGTTTCAATGCCTCTGTCCACTGATTTGGGGGCAAGGACTGGGTACCCTCTTGGAATTGGGAGTTTGGTGAAGGAGAATTTGTGTCCCTGAAAAATGATCTTTAAGACCCATTGGTCCTTTGTTACAGAAAGACAATTTTCTTTGAAGAGGGAGAGCCTTCCGCCTAGCTTTTGGTGAGTGAAGGTAGGGCAGAGGGTGGAAGGGGAGTCATTGGGAGTTTTTGCCATAGAAGGGTGGCTTAGAAGGTGGTCCACTGATTGCTTCTCTGCTGGCCCTGGGATAGGGGTCTGGATGGTCTGTCCCTGCGGGGCTTACCTTGGGCCTGTCTGCTAGGTGCAGGGAAGGACCAGTGCTTAGAGGGAAAGTTCCTGCTGAACCTGGGAGGTTGAACCTGAAAGAAATCTTTTACTGCTTACACAGATTTTGCTTTGTCTTCCATCTTTTTAAGGACCTCTTCTTCTTTTACTCCAAACAAGTGGTCCTTATCCGGGGGTGCATCAATTAATTTAGATGTGACATGATCAGGGAGAGGTTGTTCCTTCAACCGGGGTACTTAGCTTTAGATGTTTTCAGTTGAAATTCAAACTCTGGTAGCGACCGACCAGCACTCGTGCAAACTGCTTCTGCTATGGGCTCCACAGCAAGAAAGACTGATGTAATGACATCGGTTGCCTTGCTTCATAGCACTGATGACTTGACATCACACTACAGGCGACGCAAAAAAAACATTAACTCTGGCATTCAGACCAGCCGAGGGCTACCACAGCAGGGATAACCCACAGGTGATGACTGCAACAGTGAAACACGAAGAACATCATATAGTTATCAACCATGGGATGAGCAACATGAAGAACATCATACAGTTATCAACCATGGGATGAGCAAGGCCAATCTATCAACAATGGGAGAGGTTATTTCAAGAACAAAAAGGGAAACTGGCAAGACATAAAATGGCATGCAAGGACAGCTAGCCTATTACTTACCTATGACAAGAAACATTTTTGGTTTTCTGCCCTTTCTTTTTAGGAGTGATGCCCTCTTAAACAAGATGCTGAGACTATGACCACTGACATACCTTGATTAGTGACCCAGCTATCTCTTCTCTTACTAATATTTGTGGAATAACTTTGGGCGGTTCCCCCTTCTCACCAGTATTGGTAATAACAGTTATTTCAGATATGTGTGTACATCAGATGCCATACTTGGTTCTGTCAAAGTCATGAAAGTGGACATCTGTGAAGATTTTGGGCATACTACAAGTTCTGAAACCTCAGAGGATTAATCCAAGTCCAACTGGGCAGGCATAATGTTAGGCCTAGACTTCTTGAAGAAGTTCTTTGGGATAAGCAGGAAACCAGGGGTGGAAAGATACGCCAACTTAACTTGGGTGAGATACTTACGGCTCTGAGTCTCCAAGTAAATGTTAAGAGATGAAAGTCGCACATAAAAGGTGTTAGGTTTGAAGGAATGTCAAATACTGCAATTTTTACAATCGTGTTCTGCACTGCACATAAACAAAGCACTGGGAGTGGAGATCCTGGTAGGGAATCTGCCTACCACAATCGCACTTTCCCCTCCTAGCTGACATCAAACAGAATAGCAAACACCAAAGTTATTAAGAAAAAACAAGGAAGATTCTCCAAAGGGTCACTTATCTGATTCGATGAAGACCAGCGATACCAACAACCATGCTTAGAACAGAAAAACAAGTGCAAGACCTGCATTCAGACTGGCAGCAAGTTCATATGTCCACCTACATACCTTTAAACCTGTAGGCTTTGGTCATATGTCAGATGTACTGCTCTATTTACGGTTTTGGCTTTTGCATCCTGGCCGGATGTGCAAGTTATTTAGCGAGATAACCCAATAGTGACCTGAGGAAGGACATCATTGCTTCTTTACAAGAGAGGTAAGGCACTGTGCCCTCTTGTTTATTTAGGTACCACAAAATGAGATGGTTGTCCGAGTGAAAAGGAGGGCCCTAAAAGCTTTTTCAAATGCCTTAAGGGCCAAAAGCTCTGGTCTCAGTTCAAAACAGATGATGTGAAGCACTCCTGCAAAAACATCATGCTATATGCAGTGTGTGGAAGCCAAGATGAGCTCTCCAGCTTACAAGCAAAGCATCTGTCAACAGAATTTGCTAAGACATAGATGGGCAGAAAAGGAAAATGTACTACCAAGCTGTCAAGATTACCCTACACTCCAGGACCTGCTGACAAGGTGACAGTCTGTGGCAGCTCTCACGCTACTCACATACAAAAGGCACCAAGAAGATTATGGCAGCCATCAAGCTCAGAAAGCGCTGCAATCTTAAGCATGGACCTGTGCTGCTTCTTCACCAGTCCCACTGATGGGCATCCCAATGTAGTTAACATATCACTCCAGAAATCAGATCACATTAACGTGGTTCTCCTCAATGCCAGAAGTCTAAATAAACTGCCTGACTTTGAGGCACTCATGCATTTTGAAAACATCCACGTGTGTATAGTTAATGAAACATGGTTTAAATGTAAAGACATCATTCCCTTTGTACCAGGGTTTTGTGCTTTTTATGCCTTCAGACTGAATGGCAAAGTACAGTTGTGTACACTTACCATAAATGTAGATGTTCGAGTGTCTTCACTGTTGCAGTCATGACTGTTGGGTTCTCCCCTGCCGGCAGGCAGTCCTCGGTCGGCCAGAATCCCAAAGTCTGGGTCCGGTGTCGGCTGTTCAGCCATGCTCCCTGACGTCAGAGCGCCAGGAGTACAAAGCTGACAGCCGACGCCGTGTTCTCCAGTTTTTCTTGCCCCAGATGTCAGAAGTTCCAAAATGAGTAAGGTCCCATACCCTTTGCAATTACACCTCAGAAGAAGGGTGAAAAAAGGAACCACATAAAAGAAAAAATAAGAGGGGACAGGAGGGAGGGAAACCCAGACTGCAACAGTGAAGACACTCGAACATCTACATTTATGGTAAGTGTACACAACTGTACTATGTTCATCGTGTTTCACTGTTACAGTCATGACTGTAGGGTAGAATCCCAAAGCAGAATGAAAGGGAGGTGGTCATAAAGTAGAGGGGGCGGCTATAAGGCCCTGCAAGACTGCAGAAGCAAAGCCTGCCCTAGACTTAGTGCTTGGAAAAAGTATGCACTGAACTCCAAGTTGCAGCTTCCAAAATGTCTTTGGTAGGAACTCCCCTGAGGAAGGCAGCTGAAGTGGCAGCAGCTCTGGTAGAGTGAGTCCTTATACTCCCTGGGATTAGGTTTCCATGGTGTGAATAGCAAAATCTGATTCCATGAACAATCCATTTAGAAATGGTCTGTTTTGAAATGGCTTTACCTTGGGAACTTGAAGCATAAGAAACAAACAATTGCTCTGATTTCCTGATGTCCTTGGTTCTGTCCAGGTAAAAATGTAGTTGCCTGTGTACGTCCAAGGAATGTAAGATCCTTTCCCCTTTATTTTGAGGAGTGGGGAAAAAAGTTGGCAAGTGAATAGTTTGATTTAAAGCCACTTTGGAAACCACCTTAGGCATGAAAGTAGGATTAGTCCTTAAAGACACCCTGTCTTGATGAAAAATAATATAAGGTTCTACAGCCATAAGAGCTTGCAACTCTGAAACTCTCCTGGCAGAGGTCAGAGCTAACAGGATGGCTGTCTTCCAAGATAAAAACTTGATGTCAGATGTGGCAGCAGGCTCAAAAGGAGGTAAGGTGAGCTTTTCCAAAACATAGTTGAGATCCCAAGCAGGAATGGGAGGAGATCTAGGGGGCCTTAAGTTCTTAGCTCCTCTGAGAAACTGTCTCATGAGCTGGTGGGAAAAGATTGGAGGGTCTGTATTATAATGAGCAGAAATAGCAGAGGCATGAATCTTTATGGAAGAGAAAGAGAGACCCTTATGTAAGAGGTCTGTCAGGTAAAGTAAACTCTTTGGAATGTTAGGAATAAGAGGATCAGAATCCTGAGCCT
Source organism: Protopterus annectens (assembly GCF_019279795.1). Taxonomy (NCBI): domain Eukaryota; kingdom Metazoa; phylum Chordata; order Ceratodontiformes; family Protopteridae; genus Protopterus; species Protopterus annectens. Next base: position 958,377,504 of record NC_056739.1, read on the forward strand.
GCATCCAGGAACAAAATCTTTTCCATTTTCCTGCATAAGATTTTCTAGTGCTAGGACGTCTGGCTTCTAAAATGACATCCATAACTTGCTTGGGTAGGAGAGAATGATTCAAAGACCCTGGATTAACCAGGCCGCCAGGCTGAGAGTTTTGACATGGGAGTGTAGAACCTGACCCTGGTGTTGGGACAGAAGGTTCGGAGTCTGTGGTAAAACCTATGGGGGCTCCAGACAAAGGTTTTTCAGTGTTGGGTACCAAAACTGTCGAGGCCAATTTGGGGCCAGCAAGATTATCATCTTGGGCTTGTCCTGTTTGATCTTTAATAATACTCATGGAAGAAGAGGAAGAGGCGGAAAGGCATATCCCGAGAGGTTTCTCCAACTGAATGATAGTGCATCCACTTTCCAAGCTTGTTCGTGGAAAGTCCTGGTGCAAAAAATCTGTAGTTGATGATTGAGGTGGGATGCAAAGAGGTCTATGTGAGGACATCCCCAGACTGCAGTAATCATCTTGAATATTTCAGTGTCCAGCATCCATTCATGAGGGTCTGAAAGGTTTCTGCTCAGACTGTCTGCCAGGAAGTTTTGCTTCCCTGGTAGAAACTGTGCTTGAACGTCCAGATTGCAAGCTAGAGCTGTGTTCCAAAGATCCATGGCTAGTCTGCAAAGAGGATAGGAGTGAGATCCCCCTTACTTGTTTATGTACCACATAACTGTGGTATTGTCTGCCCGTATCAGTAGTTGTCCTGGTTGTAGAAGATTCCTGAAGGCCAATAGAGCTTTCTGAATGGCTAACATTTCCTTTAAGTTGATATGCAAGTGCTTCTGATCCTTTGTCCAAAGGCCCTGCAGACAGTTGCCCTGAAAATGGGCTCCCCATGCATAATCTGAGGCGTCCGTGGTCAGTATCCGAGTGGTAGGAGGCAGACGGAAGGGTTTTCCTTTGTTTAGAGTACATGCCTTGGACCACCAAAGGAATTCCTTTTGAAGACAAGGCAGGGCGGAGATCAGTATGTCTAAACTGTGGCAATGCTGAGACCATACACTTTTTAGGTACCACTGTATTTTCCTCATATGTAGTCTTGCATATGATACGAGAAGGATGCAGGAGGCCATGTAACCCAAAGCCTGCAGGAATCGCCTTGCAGATAGCTGAGTTAAAGTTGCCAAGGTTTTGAAAGTTGAGGCCAGCTGTAATTGTTTTTCGTATGTCAGAAATGCCATCTTGGTTGTTGTGTTTAGAGAAGCGCCCAGAAAAATTATCTGTTGTGAGGGTGTCAAATTTGACTTTTTTATGTTTACAGTGAATCCCAGGAACTTGAGAAGATTCTGAACAAACTCTAGATGCTCGAGTAAGACATCCTTGCTGTCTGCCTGAATAAGACAGTCGTCCAGATAAGGGTAAATTTGAATTCCCTTGAGTCTGCAATAAGCTACTACTGGAGCCAGGCATTTGGTGAAGACCCGGGGCGCAGTAGACAATCCAAAGGGCAGCGCAGAGAATTGATAGTGCCTCGATCCGGCCTTGAACCTGAGGTATTTTCTGCATTCCTGCCTGATGGGAATGTGTAAATATGCCTCCTTTAAATCCAAAGTCACCACCCATGCATTTTTGGTCAGCATTGGAAGTAGCTGCTGTAGAGTAAGCATCTTGAATTTTGGTATCTCTAGAAAAGTGTTCAAGACTGACAGATCCAGAATGGGTCTCCATGAATTTTACTTCCTGGGGACTAGAAAGAGCTTTGAGTAAAAACCTTGTCCCATTTCTGAAAGTGGAACTAGTTCTATGGCTTTCATAGCCAAGAGAGCTTCCACCTGGTCTAAGGCCTCTGACCATTGATGTTTTGGAAGATCTGGCCATCCGCTTGGCCTTGGTAGGGTATGAAAATGGAATTTGTAACCTCTTGAAACTACATCCAGAACCCACTTGTCTTGGGTTATATGAGTCCAATTTAGGAGAAAAAGAGAAAGTTTTCCTCCGAGAGGGGCTTCCAGGCAAGAAGTTCCTGCAGCCCAACAGAGGGAGTCATTGAGTCTGTTTCCTATGAGTTTGTGACCTGTCCTCTCCTCCCCTAGGGGTGGAAGCAGTCCACTGTCTTGGTCTATAAGAGGCTTGCGTTTGAGGCCTTCCTCGGGAGCGTCTGTATCTACCCCTCTGAGGCCTGTCTGAATTGGGAAAGGACCAATTTTTTGTAGGCCAATTCCTACTAAATCTGAGTGGCTGTACTTGTAAGAAATCTTTCACTGTTTGCATGGATTTTGCCTTGTCCTCCATCTTTTTAATCACCTCTTCAGCTTTAGATCCAAACAAAACATTATGCTGAACAGGAGCATCCAATAATTTAGCTTTTACTTGATCTGGCAAATTTTGTTCCTTTAACCATGCATGCCTTTTAATTACTGTGCCAGAGGCAGCAGCCCTACAAGAAGCCTCCAAGGCATCAAATCCACAGTGTAAACCATGCTTTCCAACTTGTTCAGTGGCATGCAGTAAGTCATGTAACTCCTTATCATCTGCACAGGCGGAAATGGAAGTTAGCTTCTGTTTTAGATCAGACAGGAGAAATTGCTGGTATTTCAGTATATGAAACTGACAGTTTAAAGCCCTAATAGATAAAGTAGCAGAAGTGTACACTTTTTTTGCCCCATCTTTCTAAAGATCTGGAATCCTTCTCAGTGGGAATGGGGTTTTTAGCAGAAGCGGCCTTTACGCCCTTAGGACCCTGAGAAATGGTTTCAGGGTCAGCAGAAGGGTTCTTGTATAAAAACTGGTGGGAATCAGGAACCCTATAGTATCTGTCTGGCTTAACAGGAGCTGGAGGAAAAGAATCAGGAGTTAAGTTAGCCTCCAAAAAGCATCATCCACAATATCTAAAATAGGAGGAATAGCCAGGGGTCTATGTTGGGAAGAAGAAGAAAATCCCTTAGTCTTTTCTTAGATTCTGAATACTCCTGTCCTTCCCAGTGGAAATGTTCCCTCATTTCATGCAAAGTTTCCCCAAAAGAGAAAGCCTCAGGGGGAGAAGCTGAAGGAATGGATTCCTCAGCATCAGAATCCTCATAAGGAGGGAAAGAATATTCCTGGTCAGAAGAAGAAACTGAAGAAACAGAAGCCTGATCAGAGGAGTCATAATAAACTTCCTGCCTTGGCTTTTTATCTGGAGGGGAATGTGAACCCCTAATCATAGTAAGTAAGTCCTCCGCCATCTTAAGTAACTGTTTCTGAGACTTGGGAGCCGGATCAGAAGAGGCCTGGGCTGCAGTCTTTGATTTGGAATGAGTCTTTGCCTTTGTCTTTGGCTTTGCCTTTATTAGAAGCTGAGTAGGCCTGAAAACCCCTTCGGAAGCCGGTACCTGCACAGTGGCTCCGGACCCATCCGAAGGAGCATTGTCCGAAGGTCCTGTAACAGAAATATTCAAAGGCCTAGTTGGCTCCTCGTGGGAGTCCGTTTCGGCTATCGGTTCCGAAATGGCCGACGACAGGGGCTGCAAAAGCACCTCACTGATGACGGCCGAACCTGAAGCTGGCTCTGCTTGTGCAATATCGTCTGATTTGGACCTCGGAGGCCTGTCTTTGTCCTTGCGTCGTTTGTGAACTCCGGTAGCCAGAACCGCATCCGACGACATTTTGTAATTAAAACGCCTACCGAAGTAATGAAATGCAAAATAGTACCTTCGTTTAATAGTACGTTGATTGAATCTAGCACAAAACAGACAACTAGCTACGTCGTGGTGAGGGCCTAAGCAAGGAATACAGTAAGAATGAAAATCCTTATGAGGTATTTGCTTCCCACATGAAATACAATTATTAACTTTTTCTGACATCGGACTGGAGCAAGAAAAAGTTTCAACGGGTACTTAGCTTTGAGTAGGAGAAGAAAGTCTTCGGACTGAAGTTTGTTTACAAAAAAGTGTCAGGAGTCAGCCGACCGGCACTTGCGAACTGCTATCACCGCACGGCAAGAAAGACTGGAGAACATGGTGTCGGCTGTCAGCTTTGTACTCCTGGCGCTCTGACGTCAGGGAGCATGGCTGAACAGCTGACGCCGGACCCAGACTTTGGGATTCTGGCCGACCGAGGACTGCCTGCCGGCAGGGGAGAACCCAACAGTCATGACTGCAACAGTGAAACACGATGAACATCTGTGGTGAAGTCTCCAAATTTGTCAAGGAATGTACTAACCTCCAGGCAGAACCCTAGGTACTCAAAGTGGACTAATTGAACTATATATAGATTAATTTTGATATGTGATAATCAACCAACAGGTTGTTACAGAACATCTTCTTTGGCCTCTGATGATCATGTAAGATTTCTTGGTGTTCTAAATGATTTCCCTATTACCAAACACTCACTTATTTTGGGTAACTTTAACTCCCCTTCAATAAACTGGGACAACTGCATCTCCAATGAAGGAGATGTTCAAAAATGCCTAAACTAAATACATAGAAATTCCCTTCAGCAGATGGTAAATAAAAATACTAGAGGACATAGCACTCTTGACCTTATTTTTGCAAATATGGCCCATCACTTGCTTTACTTCTCTAGTATCGCCTTCTCCAGTGAAGTCAAACTCCCAAAAGCTCCTACAGCAAACTCCAACGGATTAAAGGATTACAAAAATGCCAACCTGAAACTACTGTATGACAAAATTACTTATTATTATTATTTTATTTATTGGCATTTGTTTACCGGGAAAGTCCACTGGGCCAAAAAAGCCCATTTTCAGTGGAGGCCCGGGGAGAAAAGCTCCACAAGGCAGTTAGCATAACAGTACATAATATTCAAAATAATTAGTAGATGCAGGCACAGTATTATACAAAGACAGAAGATATTATACAAAAACAGAACTGGATGCACTTAAGCATATATCTACAGAGTAATATAGTTTGAGATACAGACCAAATTAAGCAATATTATTATTATACATTTAGAGATATAATGGTGATAAAAGCAGTCATATAGAAATATTTACAAGGTGCACCAAGAACATCAACCAGCACAATATTGTCAGGCAATGTGAATTGATTAATAAACTGACAGGAAGGCATAGTTAGATACCTTATATGTGTTTAAGTAGTGATAAAGGATGATTTGAAGGGGTGAGGATGTCAATTAAGGTGAATGTGACTTAGGGAGTGAGGAATCAAGTTATGGATGGATGAGAATTGAGGCATCCACACTGCCATAGGGTGAAGAGGTGTTGCCACTGAGATTTTTTTGAACGAGGAAATATTGCTGGAGGTTCTGAAAGATACTGGGAGAGAATTCCACAGCTTGGCAATGGAAAAAGAATAGAGCACATCACCAGCTGGGAGTTTTGGTTTGTCTACTTCCAGGTGAAGTTAATTTTTGGATCTGAGTGGCCTGTTTGAGTGGCAGTGGGTTAAGACAGAAGAAAGGGCTGGGCAGTCAGTTGGTTTGTAAATGATTTTGTGTGCTGTGATTAGTTGTAGGTAGGTTAGATAATGTGGAAGTTTGAGCCAGTTAAGCAATTGTAGGGAGATGCAGCGATGGGATGAGTATTTTGCATTGGATGCAAATTTGGCAACCTTGTTGCAACAGGACTCAAGCTTGGTTTTTAGAGAGGGCTGGATATTGGTGAGGACATGAGCACCATAGCACCATACAGGAGAGAAGGTAGGAGAAAGGTTAAGGCAAGAGTGTGCTTTACAGCACAGTTAAGAAAGTGTTTATGTCTGTAGAGGGTGCCTAATTTTTTTTGATATTACTGTGGATATTGAGGTCAAATGTCAGGATTTCATCTATAATAACTGCAAGTAATTCCATGTGGGAGATGACCTCTATAGTGGTGGTGTTTTCAGAATGAATGGTGAACTCTGTCTTTTTAACAGAGAGTTTTTTTTTTTAGGAATAAACAGTAACAATTTGGTTTTGTCAGGGATTAGAGCTAGATGATTACTGGCCATCCACGTTTCAGTAGCTGTAAAAGCAACCTGGGTTATTAGCAGAAGTTCTGTTGTTGATTTAGAAGAGCAAATAATAGTTGAATCAACTGAATATTGTACAACATATTAATTTTTAAGAGCGGAATTGAAGTCACTTATAAAAATACTGAAAAGAAGGGGTCCTAAGATGGAGCCCTGGGGAACACCTGTGGAGGACACAAGAAATGGAGAGAAAGAGTTGAGCCATTTAGTAGATTGCTGCCTGTTTTTGTAATAGCAAACCAGTTTAGAGTTGGGGGGATACCTAGATTGGAGAGTTTCAGATTCACTTATGACAATATCTAACCTAGCCTTAATCAGTAGTAAACTTCGCTAAGAAATTCTACACCCATCTACAAACATGTATAGAACTAGCAGTCCCTACCAAAACAAAGTATCAAGGGAAATTAAAAACAAACCATCCTATACAATAAAATACTTAGTAGAGGCAAAGAATAATATGGCCAATCTAGAGCAATGAGGATGGCAAGGAGAATATGTTAAAAAGGAAAGAAAAAAACTGACAAACACCATCAGGTCCACTAAAGGAGCCCATGAACTTAGGCTGAAGCCAAAGATAAAGCCTTCTTTAGCTATGTTAGAAAACTAAAAAATATACTGCTCAAAACTTTTTCATAATGACGCCTTCTATTCTGACACAAAGGCCAGTGCCAATATTTCTGCACACAAATTTCAGGTCAACTGTTCCCCAAGACTTCTATGTAAATCCCCAAAATATCCAAATCCCTTACTCCCCAATTATCTTTAAAGAGTGTTTACTGAAAGTGCTAGCCAAGGCAAAAATTACCCCCCCCCCATGGGACCTGGCAATATATCTGGTTGCTTAATTAATGACTTTAAATATAACCTTGCAAACAAATTCACCAAAGTGTTTAACCCCCAAGTCTAAGTACATGTTTTGTCCATGATGAGTGAAGCACTACAGTAGTGATTGCCCCTTCAGAAAGGTGGCCCAACAATTGATATGGGTAATTGCAAACGTCTGCCACATCTGCAAAGCCATGGAACATACTATTACTGACCTCATGAACTAAGATACAAAGAAAGTTATTACAACTGACTCCAACAGTATGGCTTTGTGAATGGTAGAGCCTGTCTATTTAATGTGGTAAACTTCTTTGACAAGGATAAAGAAGCTATAGATCGTGGCCATGCAGTGCACACCACATACCTTGATCTGGTAAAGGCCTTCAACACCATTCCCCATGCTAGAATACTAGAAGAATTTACCCATATGTGTTAAGATGGACGGCAAACTGGCTGAAAGACAGGACCCATACAAAGAGAATGTTACACGTGTCTTATCAAAAGGATGAAAAATTACCTGTGGTGTCCCTCAAGGTTCAGTGCGGGGACTTCTTTTTGTTATTTATTTCTCAGATTTCTAAGCAGTGAACCAAGACCTCTGGCTAACACAGTTTTCTGATGACTGCTAATTGGGTAACCTTAATTTTATATTAGGTAATGCCTATGGGTGCAGCCAACAATGGTTCAAATGGAGATGAGAAGGAGCAACTATATGAAAGAGTGTCTGCCAAACATTAACATAAGCATGTAAGAAGTTGGAAAAACACATACAAAACAACTGTCATTTGAATGGCTTTCTGTCATAATGGCTATTCTATCCAAAGAATCATGGAATGTAAATAGCCATACAGGTATGGACAAAAAGCAGAGAGTACTCGATAACAGTAAGAAGTGTAGGATGCAAATAGTATAGTTCTTGGAGAGACACTTGGATAGAAATTAGTATGTGAATTTGACAAAGGAAAGGTTTCAGGAGAATATTCAGCAGATGCCAGGGACAAAGGAAAAGGTGAGTAATAATACTGACTGTTGCAAGGGTTCCAATAGTGACAGAAGAAGAGAAAAAAGATTAATGTCAGCTTTGGGACAGTAAGAGATTACTGCCAAGGGAGGAAGATTATGCTGATATGTATTTATAGTCCCCTAACACTGTGATTACAGAGCTTATGAGAATTTATTGGGAGAAATAATAATTTTTCAATAGGGATTATTATTTATGGCAGGGGACTGGAACCTGCTTTGCAATAGTGGAAAAGTGTCAATGGACCTAGAAGGAAGAACATAATAAAAGAAGGTACATTTCTGTAGAAGTACATGAGAATGTTTGGTGTGGAAGATGTGAATTCAGTAGTAGGAACCCAGAAAGAAATTACATATTGTTCCTCATGGTACAGTAACTGAGCTAGACTGGAAAGAAATGCACTTTCATAGCAGCATGTGTACTTAAGTGAAAGCTTTGACACATATTCAATAACTATTGAAGATCATACATCAATTAAAAACCAAAAAAAGATGCATAGAAATGAAATAAAATGAGACAAAAACACTTTCATACTTATCTGGTGGGAGGGTGGCCTAATGGTTAAGGTGTTTGCCTTAAAAACACAAGGTGCAGGGTTTGACTCTCACAAGGGATAACTGGCTAGGCTTAAAATGGCTCGCAAGGGCAGTTAGCTTAGTACTAATCTATGAATCTGTTAAGGAGAGAGGAATTTAAGAAATGGGTGTGGAAATGAACAGAGTGTTACTGGGGAACAGAGGAACTTCAGAAGGGGCAGGAATCAGTGGGATAACATGGTAGAAATAAGAGAAGAAAGAAATATGGGAAGTAAGTAATGGGAATTGTTTACATGAACTGACAATGGTTAAAGTACTGCAGAATAAGGGTCACAAAACAAGAGAAGAAATTCCATAATCATCAACCCCCCCTTTCCCCCATTTTCTACATGGGGTTGGGATGTTGTTTTAACTCTCAACATCTTTCTTTGTTCAATGCTTACATTCTTCAACATTCATGTCTGACTGCCACAACTCTTTTTCACACAATCCATCCACCCACCTCTTTGCTAGATGCCCACGTTTCCTCTTGCCTTCCCTCTGTCTATTCCAAATTTTCCTCACCAGACTGTTTTCTGCCCACCATAATCAGTTCTCTTTGACCTTTTCTACAATTGAAGCTGCTCTGGCTTCTGCTCTTATGTCTTCATTTTTCACATATGGGAAGGCAAAAGAGATAATGGAAGGGCAGCAATCAGTACAGCAAAAACAGAAGCTGTAATATGCACTTTAGAATGGGTAACCTTAATTTTATATTTGATAATCCCTATGGGTGCAGCCAATATGGCTCAAATGGAGATGAGAAGGAGCAACTATGTAAGAGATCAGCCTGCCAAATATTAATGTAACCATGCAAGCTAAAAGTTGGAAAAACACATACAAAACAACTGTTATTTTTAATGGCTTTTTGTCATAATGGCTATTCTATCCAAAGAATCATGCAATGTAAATAGCCTTATAGGTATGGACAAAAAGCAGAGCACTTGATAACAGTAAGAAATGTAAGATACAAACGGCATTATTTGTGAAGATACACTTGAATAAAAATGAGTATGTGAATTTGACAAAGGAAAGATTTCAGGGAGAATATTCAGCAGAATGTCAGGGACAAAGAAAAAAGGTGAGTAATACTGACTGCTACAGGGGTTCCGATAGTGACAGAAAAAGGGAAAAAAGACTAATGTCAGCTTTGGGGCAGTAACAGTTTACTGGCAAGAAAGGAATATTATGCTGGCATGTACTGATAGCCTCCTAATACTGTGATTATGGAGCTTATGAGAATTTTGAGAGAAATGATACTTTTTCAGTAGAGAACATTAGTTATATCAGGGGACTGGAACCTGATTTGCAATAGTGGAAAAGTATCAGTAGGACCTATAAGGAAAATATAGCAAGTACATGAGAATTTTTGGTATGGAAGATGTGAATTCAGTAGTAGGAACCCAGAAAGAAATTGTATATTGTTCCCCTTGGTATAGTAACTGTGCTAGACTTGAGAAAAATGTAATTTCATAGCAGCATGTGTACTTAAGTGAAAGCTTTGACACATATCCAATAAATATTTCAGATCATACATCAATACAAACGAATAAAAGATGCAGAGAAATGAAATAAAATGAGACAATGGCACTTTCATACTTATCTGTTAAGGAGAGGGGAATTTAAGAAATGGGTGTGGAAATGATTAGAGTGTTATTAGGGAATAGAGGAACTTCTTCAGAAGGGATAGGTATCAGTGGGATAACATGGTAGAAATAAGAGAAGAAAGAAATATGGGAAGCAATTAATGGGAATTTTTTGTACATGAATCGGCAATGGTTGAAGTATTGCAGAACAAGGGTCACAGAACAAGAGAAGAAATTCTACAATCATCAACCCCCCCCCCCCCGTTTTCCCCATTTTCTTCATGGGGTTGGGATGTTATTTTAACTGTCACTATCCTTTTCAATGCCAAACTCCTACACTCTTCGACACTGATGCCTGACTGTCACAGCTCTTCTTTCACACAATCCATCCACATCCTTGTAGATGCCCTCATTTCCTCTTGCCCTCCTTCTGTCTATCCCAAATCTTCTTCACCAGACTGTCTTCTGCTTTTCTGCTCAAGTGCCCGAACCACCATAATTTGTTCTCATTCACCTTTTCTGCAACTGGAGCTACTCTGACTTCTGCTCTTATGTCTTCATTTCTTTGTCTGTCCCACAGTGTCCATCCTACCACCAGTCTCAGGCACTCCGTCATCACCTCTAGCTTTTTCAATTCCTTTCCCTTTCCTGCCCAGGTTTTTGTACCACACAGTAGTACTGGTAGCACCACTGTTTTGTATGCCTTGCTTTTCAGCTGTAGCCCCTCTGATTCTAACGCTGACATCCTCAATCAGACTTCCCTACTCCTCAACCACCCCTCCCAGATACTTGAAACTGTTTTCCCCTTCTATCTCAATTCTCAGTTTCTTTTTCTTCTGATTTCTCCCATTTGCTGCCATTACAACTGTCTTACCTGTACTTTGTTTCATCTCAAGTGCCTACAGTTTTGCATTCTATTCGCCTGTCCTTTGCTGATGTTCTTATTCAGAGTCTACCTGTAATGCCGCATCTTCTGCATACAGCAACTCTGTCGATCTCTCCCCTTTGACCTGCTAGCTAATGTATGACCAACAGTATGACCCTGATGCACACCCACTCCTACTGGGAACCGCTCTGTGAGACCAAACATTGTTTGCACTTGGGTCACTGGGTCCTTGTACATAGCCTGTACGAATTCTACTAATGGTTCTGGAACTTTTAACCACTGCAGGACTGCCCAAATCAGATTTCTTTGGACCCTGTCATATGCTTTCTCCAAGTGTAGGAATGTCCAGTTGGACTCTTTCCTCATCTCTAGCTTCTTTTCAACTGTAAACACTAGGTCAGTTGTTTTGCATCCTGATCGGAATCCGAATTGCACACCTTCCATCTTACTTTTTACTACTCTGCATATTTGTTTATCTATCACCCTCTTCAGAACTTTCATGCAATGCAACAGAAGTTTGATACCACTGTACTGCCCACAGCTGTGAATGTTCCCTTTGGTCTTAAATACTGGCACTAGTATGCTTATTCTCCAGTCATCTGGGATACGCCTTTCTCTCCACACTGCTTTCAACACCCTCAAGAGCCATTTCTACATATCTTAACACAACATTTTGATCATATCTGCAATGATCTCATCTGAGCCTGCCACTTTCCCTGACTTCATTTTCATTAGTGCTGTTTAAACTTCTTCTATGGTGGGCTCCTCCTCCTCCTCTTTCATGTAGGCTGTGTCTGGGGCAATCCAGCTTTTGTGGGGTTTTTCTTCATTGAGAAGCTGCTGGGAATACTCTTTCCATCTGCCTATGATGTCCTGTAGACTGGTGAGCAGGTTGTTGCTGGCATCCCTGATGAAGAGTGTTTGACTATCTTTCTTATATTTATGTCTTTGCCTAACAGCCTGAAATAGTTGCTTTGTGCCATCTATTGATTCAGTGCTTCTGATGCCTTGGTTTTTGCTACTGCAACTGTTCTCTTAGCCTCTTTGTTAGTCAACCAGTTTGATCTGTCTTTTCTATCTCCCTCTTTTACTTGCACTCCTTTTTTCTTTTGATGACTTCCTACACTTCTGCATTCCACACTGGTTTTCCTTATCTACCTCATTTCTATAGGTGCTTTGGCTGCATATCTGTTCTGTAGTCCTCACACATGCAGTTCTGAGGTGCTGCCATTCTTTTCAACTCCAGCTAATTCCTCTTCTTCTTGAGGTGTTATAGCCCTGAGCAATTCCCTGAACTGTTGTGCTTTCTCTCCAGTCCACTTCCAGATCTTCAGCCTAGTCTCTTTTGACCTTAGAGCCTTTTCTGACCACTGCTTGCAGCTGACTGTGGCAAACAGTAGTTTATGCTGTAAGCTGACTGTTTCACTGGGGATGATTTGCAAACACTGATTCTACCCCATTGCCTTTTCTTGCTGAACCATGTGTTGGGTCACCATCAAGTCATTTGCCAGAGAAAAGTCTAGAATGGCCCCTCCTCCTTTAATCCTGTCACCCCACACATGTGGATGCAGGCAGTCCTCATATCCTGTTTTGTCTGCCCCAGTGTTTGCAATCAGGTCACCCATTATCAACACCAATTCATACTGTCCTGCTTTATCTAGCAAACCCTGCAACTCTTGTCTGAATGTACTTTTTTCCTCAGTGTCACAGCCCTGCTGTGTGGCACAGGCAGAGATTATGAATAACGCCCTGTCATTACACATTGACACATGGCAGACAGACTCCAATCACTAATTCTGATGACATCCCTCATGGTCTTCTGAAGCTTCTGCCTCACAACAATTCCCACACCATTTCTCCCTTACTACAAACCCCACACCATTTATAGCTTGCCCTCCCTTCCAAGTAGTAAACTCCGGATTCCAAGCCAAGTGGCTCTGCTGCACTGTTCTTCCATCTTGACTCCTGGATACATAACATGTCCAGCCTCCCCCTTACCTCATGTCATCCACTTCCAAGCTCCAACCAGAGTGGAAAAACAGTACTATGGCTGGTGGGTCTTGATGACAAGAATTCATTTGATAGAGTCAGCTGGGATTTTATGTTACATTCCCTGACAGAATAATAGGACAAAGTCCTCTTTACTAATTGCTTTATATTTAGAACCGCTAAGGAAAAAAATAATGGACTCTGAAATTCAAGGACATAACTGGTAAGGTAGCCAAGAGAAATTAGCTTTACTCACTGATAATATTATTTCGTACGTGATAAATCTAGAAAAGGACATTTCATTTCTGTGAAACATTTTGAGATATTATGAGACAGTTTCAAGTCTTTTTAGGACATACAATAAATGAAGATAAAACAAAGGCTATATGAACGCATGTATGTATATATATATATATATATATATATATATATATATATATATATATATATATATATATATATACACACATACATATGGGGACATGATAAGATTAAGAGATGAAGTCCAGAGTGGGGCGTAAAATATGAATGAAAGTTAATTAATGTGTTATGATTTTTGCTGGATTAATTATTTAGGGTTGCATTACTGCAGCCAAATATATGTGGGAAGAGGCCAAAACAAAGGTCATGCACTTCCCATAACATTAGATCTACGTTGTTTCATTTTCATCAGCCTCAAACATGTGGGTTGTTGGATCAGCCGGGATCTGCCTTCAGCACTGATCTTGAGTTTATTGGTTCCAGATTTCTGGCTCCTCCTTTACCTGTAATACCTTAGGTTGAGCTACAAATACGCAGACTGAATTTGCTCTTATTGGCGCAGGATTTCAAACTTGTACCCAATGCAAAATGGAGGAAAGTGCCCAATTAAAAAAACTATTAATCACAAGGATAGGCACTATGGAGGACAACGAACACTAACAGGATATAGTTTCATGTTCCAAAACGAAGCACAATCACATACAAAATGTAGCCAGAGCCACATAAACGCCTTAATGAATCACCATTTTTTCGTCCATATAAAAGACTTCTTCAGATGTGGTTTAAATTAAGTAAAAACACCCTTCTTATATTTCAAACTTTTTGTACATAAATATGTGTGTGTGTGTGTGTGTGTGCGTGAGAATATAGAGTATACTGAACAACCTAAGGAAAGAAAAAAAAAATTGTGATACAAGGGAAACAAGCTAATATTAGCAGTGGTTGTTGAAAGGAACTCAGTCTAATGAGACTGTCCTCAGACAAGAATTAATCTCCACCCAGTCAACTAGAAGCTAAAGGTGACAAATATGGAAGTGGCAGGGAGGGGGGAGCTTGTGTATCTAATGTTGTCTACTTTCGTCCATTCCTACATGTGGGCCAGAATCCCAAGTTATCAACTGTGTGGTATCAAGGAAGGATGTTTCCAGAGTACGGTGGACCCAAAAGATGAACTTGATCTTGACTGTTCATCCAACTTACAGTGGGACACAGTGGTGTGTACTGTTGCCCAAGTAGCTGCTGCACAAATGTCATCAACTGACAATCCTAAACTGAAGGCTGCAGAAGTAGAAACTGCACTTGGGTGTGCCTTTGGTTTACTGGCTAAAGACAAGTTTTTGCTTTATTACACGAAGGACATACAATCTGAAAGCCATCTTGATAGGGTTACTTTAGAATCTGCTATCCCCAACAAAGCGAATGAATAATTGGTCATCTTTTCTGAAATCATTTGTCCTATGATTATAGAATCTAATCTGTGAACATCCAATAAATGTAGCAAGTATTCCCCTTTGTTGGAGAATCTTGGAAAGAATACTGGGAGATGTATACATTGGTTTTGGCTAGTATCCGATGCCACCTTTGGGATAAAGGATGCATTACTTCTGAGGGAAACCCTGTCCTTATGGAAATCAGATACGGGGGATTTGATGAAAGGGCTTGTGATTCTGAGATTCTTCTGGCTGAAGTTACTGCAACTAGAAAAATAGTTTTCAAAGAGAAATTTTAAGTCCAACTTATTAGCTGGTTCAAATGGAGGTTGAGTGAGTGCTTGAAGGTCAATGGTAATGTCCCATAGTGGTGCCGGGTCCCTAATGGGAAGTCTTAGTAAAAACATGCGCCCTTAAGGAATGCTTTGGAGATCTTAAGGTATGCAACAGATGTATCATTAACCTCAACATGAGAAGTGGAAACAGTCACCAACTGAATCTAGACAGTAATGTTACTGGAGCCTTTTTCAAACAGATCAGACAGAAATTCAAGTACAGATTGTACAGGTGTTGAAAAAGGATTCCCATCCTTTAGAATGGGCCCAACCTGAAAATCTCTTCCATTTGCTGTAATAAATGTTCCTGGTTGACAGTTTCTGAGATGCAGACAGAATGCTGACCACTGCAAGAGGAAGCCTGGCATCTCTGGCTAATGTCAAAATTGGAGGAACCATGCAGTTGCCTTCATGGACATGTGATCGGGAGGAGGCAGTCTGGAGGAAAGGGATAGGAAATCTGGATAATTATTTAGCATCCATGGTGGAAGTATTAGAAGAGGCTACAGGAAGGGGAAACAAGTCTTTCAGGGACAAAATGGTGCAATGAGGATAAATGTGGCCTTGCACTGTGTTTTCTGTATGAAATTTTCATTAGGGGTAATGGAGGAAAGGCATACAGGAGCCCTGGGGGCCAATTGTGAACCAGAGCATCCCTCAGTGACTCTCCCAGTGGGGAGATCAGAGCAAAGTACCTGCTGCATTTGCTGTTCAGATAAGAGGCTGAGAGATCCCAGACAGGTTGGCCCCAGTGGTTGAAAATCGTTTGTTCCATTGCAGGGTTGAGGGACCACCTGTGAGGCATTAAAAGCATTTTGCTCAATTTGTCCACAAGTACACTGGTACTTCCCAGGATGCGCATTGCAATTGCAAAGTGTTGTGAAGACATCACCCACTGCAAAACCCTTATGGCTCCCTGACAAAGGCGGTAAGAATGGGTATATCCTTGTTTGTTGATATACCATACTAGTCGTGTTGTCTGTGTGAATGGATATCACACTCTTGGACAATAGGCCCTGAAATGCCTGCAATGCGAGGAGGATCAACCTCACTGCCAAGACATCGATGTGAAGGCTGGCCTCTGTCGTTGACCATGTACCTTGGACCATCTTCCCTTAGAAAGGCCCCACCATCCTAGATGTTAAGTGCCCGTGGTCACCTCTGCTGTTGTAGGATCCATCTGGAAAGGACAGCCATTGGCCACCAATGGGGAGATTACCCACCATGAGATATGGTTTCTTCACACCTGAGTAATTCTGAATTTTCCATGCAGAGGGTGAATAAATTATATTCAATGTACTGATAAGGTCCATTGAATTACTCTCATAAAATATCTTGCAAGGGGAATCATAAGGACCGTAGATGCCATGACACCTAAGAGGTGTTGGATCATCCTTGCTAGTGGTCTTGGATGGTGAAGAAGTACTAGAGCGGTCATGCGCAGTGACTGAACTCTGGTTGGAGGGAGGCTGATTATTTGAAGCTTTGTATTCAGGTGGCATCCTACAAATTCTAAGATTTGTGTTGGCAGTTAACTGGCATTTTGGAAGATTTAATGAAATTCCTAGGTTTCTTTAGCAACTGGAATTCATGGTCCTGATGTCTGCAAAGGAGATACTCTGTGGGGGCAGTGAGGAGCCAACTGTCTACATATGGAAAGACATGGATCCCTTGAAGACACAGGTGTGCTGCTACAACTGCCATTATCTTGATGAACACCCTGAGGACTGTGTATAGACCGAATGGCAAAGCTCTGAATAGGAAATGACTAGCTTCCAAACGAAAGTGGAAATATCTCTTGCAGTGTTTGCTACTTTGATGTGATAGTAAGCATCCTGGAGTTCTATTGAGCACAACCAATCGTCCTGCCTCAGTAAAGGTAAAATGGACTGAATTGTGACCATCTGGAATTTTGGCTGTTTTACGAAGTTGTTCAAGTGACTTACAAACAAAAATGGATCTTATATCTCCAGTTAGTTCTGGTACAAAAAAGAAACTGGAATTGACTCTGGATTCTAACTGCTTGTGGGGAACCAGTTGGATGACTCTTTTTTTCTAACAGCTTGAAAATTTCTATGGGTGCCAAGGTTCCATTGATTTGGTGGAACATCGGAGACTTTCTTTTTCTTTTGTGGTTGAAGAAAAAAGGGAACAGAGTAACCCCTAGATATTACTGTTAGCACCCATTAATCTAATGTTATCGTTTGCCAGGCCAGAGGGTGCAAGGAGAGATGTTCCCCAACTGCATCCAGTGTGCAACAATCAGGCAACCCTTCAGGGGAGGTGAAATGCTTTCCTTAAAAATGGACCTTGAAAGCCTTGATTCTGCGGGCCACCTCTTCCTCTTGGGTGTAGTCCATTAAAATTGCCTCCCTCTCACCATGGGAAAGTCCTTCACTTTGGAAGTCATGGAAAGAACTCTGATTTGTGGAACCACATCTTCTTCTGGTTTCTGGAGAATGTTCTTTGTGGGGTGGAGAAGCATACTCCTACTGAAGAGACCGTCTTGCCATCTTGTTGGCTCCTGGGAAGTTGTATACTTGACTTTAGGTCCAAAAAAGGTGGAATCATCATAAGGGACATAGATGAAGGGTGAATTAAAGCCTTCCACAAAGTCATATAGTTACTTCCAGGCATGACAGCTCATGCTGATGCCAGTGCCTGCTGCTCTGGCTGTATGGTCAGCTGTGATAGAGAGCAGACCCATAGCCACAACAGAAGAAGAATGAAGGGCCAAAAGCTGAAAGTCCACTGTTTTTTGAACACCTGCCAGCAGTATTCCTGAGACAGACTAGGTGATTCTCTTCTGTCAAGTCACTTTGGAATCTTGTAAAATGAGCAATGTAGTTCAGCGATCTAAGGTCAAAAGCTGCTGAAGAGCAAGTCTGCTTTCCATATCTAACCATTGCCCTAGACTCTCTATTAGGGGGATGGACTGAAGAGCTTTCCTCTGATAGTTTTCTTAGGGGCTGCTGCCACCACCGCAGGATCTACAGGTGGTCTCTGACTCCACTGCTTCCTATACGTCAGGGCAAACAGTATGCAATCAGCTTTCTATGGAATGGGCTCCACCACATCAGGGTCCTTCCATGCTCATTGAGCCATTAGGTCTATAAGGGGGCCAATGGGTGGTACCACCCAGGATGAAGTTGGTCCAGAAACAAAAGCCTCTAAGAATGCCGACTTATCCAAAGAAGGATCTTGGGATGACCAACCCCTCTCTGTTTCAATAACTCCTGAATGTCTCCAGAGGAGACATCTTCAGAGAGGGAGTGCAAGGAACCTTCTCCTTCCTCTAAGTCAGTATCATTGCATCCATTTTCTGGAAACACCTTCTGGGGGCTTCAGTAGAAGGGTCAGTGTAAGATGGGGAATTGACAAAGCAGATTTCCTCAGAAGCTCTTGGTATCAACTGTCCCTGTATGAATGGATGTAGAGGAGAAGCAGCAGATTGCAAGTGGGTTTTGAATGGAACTGTAGTAGTTGTAGCTGCCTTGTCTTTGGAAGCCACCAAAATCCTTTCGAAAGCTTCAAAAGCCAAGGCTGCTATTGATGCCAGTGATTTCCTCTGCTCAGAGGAGGAAAAACAAATCTCTGCACCGACAAGCCTTAGTTCTGAAGAAAATCACAGTCCCGAGTTATATACAGCTGAGACCCCGAGGAAAAGAGATGGCTCTGAGAACCTAAGTATCAAATAACTCCTCCAAAGCTCAGCTCCAAGTCTCATCAAGAGAAATTGGGATATAGTTGGTATCAAAGATGACAAGAGCTCTGGCACTTAAAGGAGCTATGGTTTCAATCAGTCCCTTAACAAAAGAGCTATGGTTTCAATCAGTCCCTATCGGCCAAAGGTTGGATTGGTGCTGAATCCTACATGGAGGGGATAGGATGGCCAATGTTTGGCATCTTCCAGGGAATGATGCTAGGACAACCCCTGCCGATGTCCATCTCAGTAAGGCTTCTAGATGACAGAGGATGATGCTACAAAGGAGGATTCAGAGCATCTCTTTTCTTGAAGTATTAGAGAGTGAAGCCTAGATGTCATTGGCTCCAGTGAAAAATGAGTCCATGGAGAAGGAGTATGGAACTGAGGGGTTATCAGGTCCATCCTTTTTGGGATTTTGGGGTCAGGACTGACAGACATGGTCAGTTCCAGTGATCTATTTTTTTAAGTTTTGGATGGAGATTGTTGTGAGGCTCTGTCTTAGTGTTTTTCTTTCTATTTGCTAGAAGAGTTAGAAGGAGAAGGTGAAAGTGTAGCTCCTGTCTGAGCTGGAAGAAGCCCCTTAAGAATTAATTTTTCTCTCCGTGTTTGAGGAGACCTGACACTGAAGGCTGCACAAGACTGGCAGTCTTCCTCACTAGGTGAGCCATATCAAGACAGTAGACACACATCGTGAGTGGGTCCAGAGAGGGCAACTTGTGCCCAGACTCCAAGCATTTTTTGAAGCCTGACACTTCTGACATGTTGAGGCATAAAAAAATAAGAAAGATCATAGAAAATACAGTACACTAGCCATAATTGCAGAATTTACAAACAGTTATAGTAGTGCAGACTAAACAGCAAGATAATAGAAGGGTTTTCTGCTATTAAATACACACACACATTTTTATATAATATATATATATATATATATATATATATATATATACACACACACACACACACACACACACACACACAAGAAACTTTTTTTTTTTTTTTTTTAAATACAAAGTGAAAGGCATGACAGGTAAAGTTTCATAAAATATTAGAAAGCTCTTTGCTCATCTGAACAGTTCGAGTGGCAAATGAAATCTGAGTATCTGTAGCTCAACCTAGGGTATTATGGGTAGGGGAGGAGTCATAACTCTGGAATTGATTAGCGCGAAATCGGTGCCGAGGTTGGACCCCATTAGATCCGAAAACACACATCTGAATGGACACAAATTGACAATGGATTAATAGAATACAAAAACTGAGAAGTTGGAAGCTACTGATTATGGATGTGGATAGAAAGAAGCAGTGAAAATGTTTGCTGCCCCTTTAGTATTACAGGTGTATTTTTATCAACCAGAGGAGTAGTTGTGGACCATAATTAACAAAGAGTTCAAGAATTTTATTTGGGAGGTGAAGCAAGCAAATGTTAAGTGGGATAAGCCGGTTCTCACCACAGAGCAAAGCTGTTGAGGATCATCTGATTTGAATGGATATTTTAAAGCTACACAGTTAAGGCTCATGCACATAACAGAAGCAGAAGGTTATAAATCAAAGTGGAAAGGGATGATGATGACAGGGAGAGAAATTTTGGATGCAAGTCCGTAAGGAGAGTAACCACCACCACATAGAATACTGTATTCATAAAAAAAGTAAAGTTGTGTACACTTACCATAAATGTAGATGTTTGAGTGTATTCACTGTTGCAGTCATTATATTTGGGTAATCCTGCTGGCAGGTTGCCCTCAGCCAGCCTGAATTCCAAAGTCTTGGGTCCTGCGTCGGCTGCTGTCACCCCTTCCCTGACGTCAGGTCGTCAGGGGTATAAAAGAAGCAGCCGACGCAATTTTCTTTAGTTTTTCTTGCCCCAGATGTCAGGTGCCCCCCAAAAGGGTTGCCAAAATTTAGATATGTATAATTACATGCACCAATATAAAATTTACCTTCATCTACAAGCAAATACACCACATAGGTTGTATAAATCAGAGAAGGAAATATAGGTTCCATCAGAAGAAAAGGGGGATGGTGGGTGGGTAACCTGGACTGCAACAGTGAATACACTCGAACATCTACATTTATGGTAAGTGTACACAACTGTACTATGTTCTTCGTGTTTCACTGTTGCAGTTATTACATTTGGGTAGAGTCCCAAAGCTAAGGTTGGGAGGCTGGAGCTAAACAGCATTAGGAGCGGCTATGAGGCCCTGCAGAACTGCAGTGGCAAAGCCTGCCCTGGATTTAGAGTAGAATGGCAGATGATAGTGCTTTGTAAAGGTGTGCACTGAACTCCAAGTAGCTGCCTCTAAAATGTCCTTGGTAGGTACTCCCCTGAGAAAGGCTGCTGAGCCGCAGCTCTGGTTGAGTGTGGCCTAATGCCCTTAGGTACTGGCTTGCCATGGTGTACATAGCAGAAACGAATGCAGTGGCCTATCCACTTTGAAATAGTCTGCTTTGAGATAGCCTTTCTTTGTGATCCTGCAGCATATGTCACTAGTAATTGCTATGTCTTTCTGAAAACTTTGGTTCTGTCCAAGTAGAATTTAAGCTGTCTGTGTATGTCCAAAGAATGCAGAATTCTCTCCCCCTTGTTTTGTGGATTTGGATAAAAGGTTGGCAGGTGAATAGTTTGGTTGAGAACCACACTGGACGCCACCTTAGGCATAAATGTTGGGTTTGTCCTCAGAGAGACGATGTCTGGATAAAAAATGATAAAAGGTTCCACAGCCATGAGTGCCTGTAGCTCTGAAACTCGTCTTGTAGAAGTTATTGCTAGGAGCAGAGCTGTTTTCCAAGATAAAAGCTGGCTCAAAAGGAGGCAGGGTGAGTTTTTCAAAGACATAGTTGAGGTCCCATGCAGGCATTGGTGATCTCCTTGGAGGTCTTAAATTTATGGCTCCTCTGAGGTACTGCTTTAATAAGGGAGGAGAAAAGATTGGTGGCTCTACATTGTAATGAGCCGAAATGGCAGAGGCGTGACTTTTAATAGATGAAAAAGATAGGCCTTTGTCCAGCATCTCAGTTAAGTATTGCAACATCTGAGGAATATTTGGCACAGCTGTATCAGTTCCTTGTGCCTGGTTCCAAGCACATAATCTCTTCCATTTTCCAGCATAAGATTTTCTAGTGCTAGGCCTTCTGGCTTCCAAAATGACATCCATCACAGCTTTACTGAGAGGTGTGTTTTGTATGACTACATTATTTGTCATGCTGTCAGGTTTAAAGTTCTGAGTTGGCTGTGCAGGATCTGTTTTGCTGGGACAGTAGATGAGGTATTTGAGGTAAGGTCCAAGCTGGGCATTAAGACAAGCTCCTTAATATTGGATACCAGTACTGGCGGGGCCAGTCTGGGGTAATCAGTATCATCTTTAGCTTCTCCTGTCTGACCTTTAGGAGTACCTTGGGGAGGAGAGGCAGAGGGGGAAATGCATATACTGATAGGTTTTTCCAGCTGAAAGATTGGGCTTCCACTTTCCATGCTTGTCTGTGATAACTCCTTGTGCAGAATCTTTTTAGTTGGTAGTTCTGAGGGGAGGCAAATAGATCTATGTCCGGGCACCCCCATTTCCTTGTTATCATGCTGAAGACTTGTGGATCCAGGTGCCACTCATGGAGATCCATGAGGTTTCTGCTTAGTTTGTCTGCCAGAGTATTTTTCCTTCCTGGCAGGAATTGTGCCTGCAGATGTACTTGGTAAGTCAATGCTGTGTCCCACAAAGTCATGGCTAGTCTGCAAAGGGGGTAAGAATGTGTGCCCCCTGCTTGTTTATATACCACATGACCATGGAGTTGTCTTTCTTTATCAGTAGTTGTCCTGGATGAAGTAGGTCTTTGAAGGCTGTCAGGGCATTTTGAACTGCTAGCATTTCTTTTTGATTGATATGTAGATGCATTTGGTTTGAGGTCCATGTGCCCTGAATGCATCTTCTTGCCATGTGGGGCCCCCAGGCATAATCTGATGCATCCGTTGTTAGTGTCTGCCTGGCTGGGGGTAATGTGAATGTCTGTCCCTTGTTTTGGTGACAAGCCTTTGCCCACCATTGAAACTCCTGTTGCAGGCAGGGAATAAGAGTAATCATAGTTTCTAGGCTGTGGCAATGTTGAGTCCAAACACTTTTTAGGTACCATTGAAGTTTCCTCATATGCAGTCTTGCATACAGAATTAGTAGGATGCAGGATGCCATGAAGCCCAAAGCCTGCTTAATTTTTCTTGCAGATAACTGGGCCTTTGTTGCCAACATTTTGAAATAGGTAGTCAGTTGCCTTTGTTTCTCTGGCGTGAGATAAGCCATCTGGGCAGTTGTATTTAAGCTTGCACCCAGGAATATTATCTCTTGAGAGGGTACTAGTTTTGATTTCTTTTCGTTGACTGTGTACCCTAGGCATGTTAGAAGTCTTTTCACAAATGCCAGATGCTGTAGAAGAATGTCCTTGTTCTCTGCTTAAATTAGACAGTCGTCCAAGTAAGGATATATTTGTATTCCTCTTTGCCTGCAGAATGCAATTACTGGTGCCAGGCACTTTGTAAAGACCCTGGGCACAGCTGATAAACCAAATGGTAGTGCAGAGAATTGGTAATGCTTTGAGCCTGCCTTGAAACTGAGGTATCTTATGCATATTTGTCTGATTGGGACATGCAGGTATGCCTCTTTTAAGTCTAAAGTCACAAGCCAAGCGTTCTTGCCCAGCATAGGCAGAAGCTGCTGCAAAGTCAACATCTTGAATTTTGGTATATCCAGGAATGTGTTCAAAATAGATAGGTCCAGTATTGGCCTCCAGGCCTTGTCCTTTCTGGGTACCAAGAACAGTCTTGAGTAAAATCCTTGTCCCTGTTCTTGCTCTGGTACTTGTTGAATGGCCCCCATGTCCATGAGGGATGAGACTTGTTTTTGTGCCTCTGCCCATTGACTTTTTGGCAGATCTGGCCAGCCGTTTGCTTTTGGCAGGGTATGGAAATGGAACTTGTAGCCTTGTGACACGATATTTAGGACCCACTTGTCCTGGGTTATAATGTGCCAATTTTGAGAAAAAAGTGCTAATTTTCCCCTTAAGGTTGCTGCCAGGAGATAAGTGCTTGGTGCAGGCAGGGGGAAGTAATTGGGACTGTTTCCTGTATGGTTGTGATTTGTCTTCTCCAACTTTGGAGGTAGAAGCCCCCCATTGCTTTGAGCGGTATGAACCTTGTGCCTGGGGTCTGCCTCTAGGGTGTCTGGATCTGCCCCTTTGAGGTCTGTCTGACACAGGAAAGGACCAATTCTTTGTTGGCCAGTGTCTACTAAACCTAGGTGGCTGTACTTGTAAAAACTCTTTGACCGTTTGCATAGATTTAGCCTTGTCCTCCATTTTCTTTAACACCTCTTCTGCCTTACCACCAAACAAAGTATCATGCTGTAAAGGTGCATCTAATAATTTAACTTTAACATGATCAGGCAGATTTTGTTCCTTTAACCAAGCATGCTTCCTAATTACAGAACCTGTAACTGTGGCCCTGCAGGAGGCCTCTAAAGAATCAAAACCACATTGCAAAGTATGCTTTCCAACTTGTTCAGCTGCATGCAATAAATCCTGCATTTCCTTGTTTTCTGCACATTCAGAGGTTAACAACATTTTCTGTTTAAGCAATGCCATGACATGTTGCTGATATTTGAGCATATGAAACTGACAGTTTAAGGCCCTTATAGCCAAGGTAGCAGATGTGTAAACCTTTTTTCCCCATCTATCCAGTGCCCTAGAATCTCTGTCAGAGGGGGTAGGGTTTTCTTGCAGTGGCAGCCTTAACTCCTTTGGGACCCTGAGAAATAGTTTCTGGGTCTGCAGCATGGTTTTTAAAAAGGAATTTATGAGAGTCAGGAACCCTGTAATATCTGTCAGGCTTAACAGGAGCTGGAGGTAAGGAGTCAGGGGTAAGACTAGACTCCGAAAACACATCTACAATGTCTAACACAGGTGGGATTGGCTAGTGGCTTGTGTTGAGGTAGTAAAAGGAAATCCCTGAGCCTCTTTTTAGATTCTGAAAAATCTTGGCTTTCCCAGTGGAAATGCTCCCTCATGGTATGTAAGGTTTCCCCAAAAGAAAAGCCCTCTGGAGGAGAAGCTGAAGGTATAGATTCTTCAACATCAGAATCCTCATAGGGGGGAAGAGATATTCCTGATGAGAAGAGGAATCAGAAGAAATGGAAACCTGATCTGAAGATTCATAGTCAGTCTCTTGCCTAGGCCTCTTATCAGGAGGGGGATGGGAACCCCTGATCAAGGTAATCAAGTCTTCGGCCAGTTTGAGCATCTGTTTTTTTGGGCATAGAGGCCTGACCACGTGGCTCTTGAGTTTGTTTCTTTCCTTTGGAAGGTGCTTTAGTCTTTGCCTTTGAAGCTGAAGTCGGTTTGATGTAAAGATGTTTAGGTCTGAATACACCCTCAGAAGCCGCTGCCTGCTCAGTGGCTCTGGACCCATCTGAAGGTATAATATCCAAGGCTCCAATACCTTGAGTTTCCAGCGGCATGGCCAACTCGGTCGGTAGCGGCCTGCGACTCTAAAGTAGCGGGGGCGTAAGGGTCTGCGAAAGCGCCTCACCGAGGACCGGTGAACCGGCGATTGACTTAGGAGAAGCTTCGGCGTCGGATTTGGACCTCAGTTGTCTATCTCTTTCCTTTTCTTTGCGTTTTTTGTGAACTCTTGTAGTCGGATGGCTATCCGATGACATTTCTGGATAATTAAACTGGCGTCCAAAATAGTTTAAAGCAAAATCATACTGACGCTTAATAGTGCGTTGGTTAAATCTAGCACAAAACCGACAACCAGAAATGTTGTGATCAGGGCCTAGGCAAGGAATACAGTAAGAATGAAAATCCTTATGAGGTATTTGCTTCCCACAATAAATACAATTATTAACTTTTTCTAACATCGGTTTGGAGCAAGAAAAAAGTTTCCCCAACGGAGTACTTAGCTTTATTGAAGACTTCGGATCTGAAACTTGAACATGAAAATCTCAGGAGTCGGCCGACCGGCACTTGCGAATTGCTTCTGCTTCAGGCACCGCGCAAGAAAGACTAAAGAAAATGGCGTTGGCTGTTTCTTTTATACTCCTGACAACCTGACGTCAGGGAAGGGGCGACAGCAGCCGACGGAGGACCCAAGACTTTGGAATTCAGGCCGGCTGAGGGCAACCTGCTAGCAAGATTACCTAAATGTAATGACTGCAACAGTGAAACACAAAGAACATCATAACATTTTCTACGAACTAAGCCAACCTCGGAATGGAAAAAAACAGGAGATTTTATCAATTAGGATATGTAAAAATAGAGGTAGAGAAAACAGTCAAGAAGGGGCTGGGATTTACTGGGGAAAATGAGCAAAAGAACCAAGGCATTTAGAACCAATAATTAGAAAGGGAATGGAATGGGTGAGGCCAATCAAAAGTCTAGACTGCAGGTGAGGGAATGCCTTCCCTACCAGGGATTGAAAATAAAAGTATTGGCAAAGAAAAAGGGGCAAGAGAGTCCCAACTGAAAGACCAGCTCTGATATTAGTCTTTAACTGAGTTTAGAACAGAAGCTGCAGTAAAAATTGGGTTACCTGGTCAGGCACATGATTCTTATAATTATCATGCAATGCTTAATCAGCAGAGGTTAGAAAAAGAAAGGAAGAGAATGGAAAGGCAATATACAAAGGAACAATGAGAAGACAGCTGTATTGCTCTCAAATAACTAAAAACAAAATCCTGAAGGTTTAGGATTTTTGCTTGGAAGGTTTGCACAGGTACTTTTCTACATGCAGACAGCAAATGCTGGAAGTGTGATGGGAAACAGAGAAGCGAATGTAAGGCAGTGACAGATGTTCAACATTCCCTACAGGGTACTTCAAGAATGTTGGAGGAGAAAATGGTTGTCAACTAAGGAAGTATTTTTTTTAAGCTGAGACAGAGTGGATCTAAGTTGCCCAGACACAGTAAGGCCTTACTAAGTTTAATGCTAATTGTTGCCAGAAAAGCAATTACTACAGAGTGAAAATCAAATTCATCCAATTGTAACTGAAGTACTGATGACTGTAAAGGAGATCTAAGAACTGGAGGTGGGATCTTTAGAAAAGGGAAGGAGCAGATTACATATAAATAAATGGAATTTGTGCGAATACTTGCAAAATGATGTTCAGGAGGAGTGAGATTTAAGGGAAAATAGGAATTAAGCAATTTATATAATGTTGGAGGAAATGATAATTAGTAAAACACAAATATAATATAGGAAAAAATGAAAAGAAAGCACAGTTGTGTAATATTTTACCATAACAGTAGATGTTCTTCCCTTCACTGCTGCAGTATTCTTTAGAACTGGGATTCCCTGCCCGATGCCCAGCCAGTATACCAAACCCTTAGGTTGCATTAAGGTCACACACATGCTCCTCACATAACGCACGACATACAAGTGACATCCAGATGTACCATCCTAAGAAATGAAAGCCCCAGTATGAACGCCAGTCCAAGGAAAACCAAGAGATAATCAGTGCATCCAGAAGAAAAATGGACCAGGGTGAGGAGGGAGGGAGTGAATACTGCATCAGTGAAGATGACATCTACCATTATGGTAAGATTTTATACAACTGTACTATATCCTTCCCTATCACTGTTGAAGTACTCTTTACATTTGGGAGAGTGCCAAAGTCTAGAAGAAACTTGGGAGGAAGAAGGACCAGTACAGCCCCCTAGAAAGCCACGGAGGATGGCCCTAGCAAAACCAGCTCTAGCTATGGAGATTCCATCTGACTTGCAGTGCCTGGTAAAAGTATGCGCAGAAGTCCAGGTAGCTGTCCCAAGAATAATGTGTTAGTAACCAAACCCTTGAAAAAAGCACCACAAGACGCCACAGCCCTAGCAGAATGAGCCTTTACAGAAGAAGGAAAGCTCTTAACATAAAAAGAATAACAAAAGGAAATAGCTTTAGAGATCCAAGAAGAAATAGTTTGCTTGGATGCAGCTAATCCTAGGGACCTAGGATGAAAAGAAACAACTGATCAGATTTTCTAATAGACCTGGTCTTATCCAAATAAAATCTGAGTTGTCTACGCACATCCAAAGTGTGCAGGACCGTTTACTGGCAGACTGTGGAGAGGGGAAAAAAGGCAAATGAATAGACTGTGACAATTCATTAACCACCTTAGACATAAATGAAGGATTAGTACGCAAGGACATCCTGTCCTTATGAAAAACCAAAAAGGAGGACAAGCCATAAGGGCTTGAAGATCAGACATCCATTTGGCAGAAGTAAGGGCCAACAAAAGAACTGTCTTCCAAGAGCAATGTTGCAAGGAAGCTGAAGCAGCAGGGTCAAAAGGAGCCCAAGTCAATTTTTCCAAAACAAAAATTAAGATCCTAGGGAGGAGGAATAGGCTTCCTGGGAGGCCTAATATGAATGATGTCTTTAAGGAGTTGTTTAGCTTCAAATCTAGAAGTTAAAAGAGGATATAAAGGCAGACAAGCAGAGATAACCAGTAAAAAGGAAAGAAAAGGTGCTGGGAGAATTCAATGCACGACCTCACTTATAATAACAAAATGAACGCTTTATTCAATATTGCGTTTTCGTCCAAAAGACTTCATCAGATAAAATACATACTTAAAATCAAAGCTTTTATACCATAATACATATTATTATTGACCAATCATGTTTCACTTCTAATTGAAAAAAAGAGTCCCAATTGATTTCAGCATTTTACAATGTACTGAATAGTACATTCATATTCATTTTATGTAAAAAATTCCATTATCTAAAATGTTAATTTAAAATAAATATTTGTTAAAAAACTTTCATTAGTTTGTAGAAATTGCTTTATTCAAAGATTTATGAATTTGTTAAGCATTTCAAAAGGTTTACTCTAGAGTAACCTTACTTTTTCAATATGCAGTGAACACTGCCATCTACTGACCTTATTTGTTATAGTTTACATGATTATATTTTAACAGCTTTTAACTTTAAAAATGGTAAAATGGATATGTTTTCATTTAAACCTGGGGGTCTATTGGCTTCCAGGGCCAGTTGCCACCACAATTCTTTGAAGCCTATATTTTCCTCCCAGGGACCCCCTCTTATATCAATTTTTACTTGATCTAATACAAAAAATCTATATTTATATTCCTTGCAGACAAGTGAGTGCTTAAAAAGTGCATTGGTTTCCTTGCATTTTTTGATTTCATAACTATGTTCGTAAATCCTCTTTTTCAAGCTACGCTCTGTCTTACCTACATAGTAAGAAGTACATTCCTTGCAAATCGCTAGGTAAATCAATCCCTTAGACTCACAATTAAAGTATCCTTTGCTATATAACCAGATATTTCTACTTTCCAAGTAAATTTTATCTTGGTTGGTTATATACTCACATTGTCTGCATCTTCCACATTTATATGTGCCTATTTTACCAGGGTTGCCCCTTTCACCTTTGTGTCCTAAATTTCCTTTTTCTAATAAATTTTTTATGTTGAATGAATTTTTAAACACTACTTTTGGGTTAGAATCAAGTAATCCTTCCAAATCCGTGAAGGCTTTGAACTTCTCCCATTCATTATGAAACAAGTCTTTTACTTTACTATTGAGTGCATTATACTCTAGAATGAGTGCTTGTTGATAGTTGTCTTTCTTTTCTGGAGTATTTTTATAAGGGTTTTCTGTTTCTTCTTTAAGTCCCAATATAGGTTTGAACCTCCCATTTCTAGCTTTGGACACCTCAGTCCTGTATTCCATGATAAATTCCTTGGGATATCCTCTATCCAGGAACATTCGTTCTAATCTATCACATTCCATATTAAATTCATAATCAGTGCTGGTCATTCTGGAACCTCTGACGAACTGTCCCTTCACTAAGTTTCTTTTACAATGGTTGGGGTGTCCGCTTTGAAAATGGAGAAAAGAATTAACATACGTATCTTTTCTATACACTCTTGTTTCTATGGTATTCAAATTTTTAATAATTTCTATATCTAGATAAGCAATGTTTGTATTTGATGTGGTATATGTAAATTTCAAGAAATCTGTTGTCTCTCCTATATATAATATGAATTCTTCAAGTTTATCGTAGTCCCCAGTCCAAAGAATAATAATGTCGTCAAGGAACCTTTTGTACAACATACAAAGTTTGAAGTATTCTGATGTAAATACAAACTTTTCCTCCCAGTTAGCGAGGACCAGGTTAGCAAATGTAGGTGCACAGGCTGCACCCATTGCTACTCCCTGGGTTTGTTGAAAAAACTCCCCTTGGTGAACTAAAAAGTTGTTCCTTAGTATGATGTCCATCAAGCCTGTGCACGCTATTTTGTCCTCATGTGTCATTTTGTCATCCCTGAATACTTCCTCTTCGAACATTTTCATACCCTCTTCGTATGGTATTGATCCAAATAAGTCCACCACATCTATGGTCACAAATAATACATCTTTGTACGGTAGCTCTGGGTCTAATTGTCTTAGTAGATCCCATGAGTCCCTCAGTATGGCTTCTTTATTAATCCATATATGTTTTGTTTTTGTGTCTACAAATACAGCCAGGGGTGTTGTTTTGGATCCTTCGGCTGACACTATGGGTCTAAAGGGGGGGTCGGTAATGTTCTTGTGTATTTTTGGAATACCGAAAATAACAGGTACTTTTGGCTTATTAACTTTCAAGAAAAAGAGTATTTTTTCATCAATAACTGATTCTATAGCCATATCATTCAACATTATATCTATCTTGTGATAGGCTAAATTTATCTCATTTCTAGAGACTATCCTGTACTTTGTTTCGTCAGTTAGGATTTCATTCATTTTACTTTCATAGTCAATTACTTCCATTATAACCACTCCCCCACCTTTATCCGGTTTCATAACCCTAACACTTTCATTGTGTCTAAGTTCTTCCAAGGTCTCCTTTTCTTTTTTGTCTAAGTTGTTTTTGTATCTCACTCTTTTGTCACATCTTTTAATTCCTTTTTCCATGACTTGTTCAAAATTTCTAAGTTGTGCATGAATGGGTGGATTATATATGGATTTTCTTTTTAATATTCTTTGTTCTTTTGTAACATTTAATTTCTCCCTATCAAAACCATATTCTTCTTTCTTAAATAACAATTCAATGTTCATTTTTCTTATAAACAGTTTTATATCTAGGGTTGTTTGTATTCTGTTCCCTTTAGTCATAGGAATAAACTTGAAGCCTCTTTCTAATAAAGAAAAGTGTTCTTTCTTGAGTTCAATGTTACTGAAATTGTATATACTGAACCCTTCCAGTGTATACTTGTTTCCTATCTTTTCAATGTTATTTCCCTTATTATTTCCGTTGTCAGGTAGGGGGTTTATTGCATATACCTCCCCCTTCCCCTTATCCCCCCTCGCCTGTAAAAATTTCCAGTATTTTCTCTATTGGGACTATTGTATTGCCTTTCTAAGGGAGGAAAATCTTCTTCATAATCTGAAAATTGCCTATATTCAAAGGCTTCCCTTGGTTTTGTCCATACCTTTGAAGCTCCTTCCCCTCCTTTTCTATTATTGTACTTTTGGTAGGAGGGTATACTGTTTCTGGCTGGTTTTGGGTAACATGTTTGATTTTCGTATTCTGCCATGTCCCTTTTGAGTTTTACCATTTTTCTCTCTACTAGTGTCTTACATTTTAGGTCAATTTCCCCCTTTAGTTGAAAATGTTTCTGCCTTTCTTCTTTAATCCCAAAAATTAAATCATCCTTAATAACTGTATCCAACATTTGAATTTGCTCGTTAATATTTTCTAGATTTCTATCATTTTCTTCTATTATACACTTGACTATGTCCAAACCACATCTATTGAAGACTTTGATAAGTTCTGTGTGAAACACTGAACCTATCTGAACATTATTGGGATATTTCCAAGTCCGTAACCCTTTTGGTACTATCCCACGTTTTAAACATTCCGTTAAATAACTATTTTCAATAGTAATAGTTTTGTATTTAAACATAAGTTTAGAAGCATTCATTACTTTTGTGTCAAAAGAGTCATTGTTGTTTGCATGCCGTTGGTAACCAATATCATCCGGATTAAAAATAAAACGTTCTTTGAGCCAGTTGCTCATCCCAAAACTGTTTTGAATGCAAGCGGTACCTTTGAGTGACTGCCCCTGTGCTTGCGAGTCCAATATGGTGTTGGCGTCATCTCGGTCCTCATCCTGTTCATCTTCGTTGAAAATGTTGGGTGTAGTGTCCGGGTTGAAGGTAGGTCCATTCGGATCATCCCCATACCATTCGGTTCTTTCCACGCCAAACCGCGGTCTTTTCCGTCTCGGTAATGGTTGACATTCACCCTGTTCCACTCTAGCTCCTCTCACTTCCGCTTGTTCCGCTCGTTCAGTGCGTCGCACCATGGACTCACACAGGGGCGTCAACAGATCAACTAGGGCTGTGAGTTGCCCAATCAATCTCTTAGTCTGGCTGCAGTCATCGTTACCAGACTGCATCTCCTTCTCCCGCTCCATGCCGTGTTGCAGACAAGCAGAGATAGCTGATAAGTGGGCCTTAACAGAAGAACAGGCCAAACCAGCATTGAGCAATTCACACAAATAAGAAAAAAAAACAAGGGAGCATCCACAGAAAGTGGATCCAGGTTATGACATACACACCAAACAAAAAAACTCTTCCATTGGGATAAGCAGGATTTCCTAGTACTGGGTTTCCTGGACTCCTGCAGGACCCTAAGCATGTTCTCAGAAAAAAAGGTGCCTATCTGGAATCAAAATCCTATCACTCACAGAGGCAACTGAAGAATAGACAAGAGGGAATGGATGAGAAATCCCTTGTCTTATGTGAGAAGGGCACCATGTGAGGTAACTTGTGATGACTACCCTTGGCTAAATGCAGAAAAAGAGGGACCAAAAGGGAGTCACCAACAAGATTTTGGGAGTGTCCTGTTGAATTCTGAGCATGGCTTTTGGAATGAGGGGAAGGGGAGGGAAAGCATAAAGAAACATCCCCTTCCAAAAAAAAGAGAAGGTGTCCACCTTCCACATCAGAGGACCTGGCACTCTGACACAAAAAGATACACTTGCCTGCTCAGAGGTGAGGCAAACACATCTATTTAAGGAGCACCCCACTGGTGGACAATGTCCAGAAACACATCCATGTCAAGCATCCATTTGTGGGATTGAGTTAAGGACCTGCTCAGAGAATCTGCTGCAATGTTTTCACCAGAAGGAATGTAAACTGCCTAAAGAGTCACTTGACACTGGACAGCAAGATCCCACACCAGCAGTGCCAACCGGCAAAAAAGATAAGATCTTGTTCCTACCTGTTTATTTATATAATACATCACTATGGCACTGTCTATAAATACCTTGAGAGGTCCTGGGGAGAAAAGCGGATGAAAAGCCAGAATAGCCAGCAGAAGGGCTCTCATCTCTTTGACACTGATGTGCTCCTTCTGTTGCGAAGGAGACCAGACCCACTGCAACTTTAGGGAGGCAAAAGTTGCTCCCCATCCCATGTCTGAAGCGTCTGTGAACAGCTCCTGAGAGGGAAGAAGGGGATGAAAAGGGAGCACTGGATTTAGAGACAACTGTTGGATCCACCACTGAAGTTTCTTCTTGATAAAAAGTAGATGATGAACTGCAAAATCTAGAGGATGTGCACGTTAAAGCCAAACAGATTTCAGGAAAGTACACTTGTGTACACTTACCATAAATGTAGATGTTCGAGTGTATTCACTGTTGCAGTGATCACCTGTGGGTTATTTCTGCTGTGGTAGCCCTTGGCTGGCCCGAATACCAAAGTCAATGTTTTTCTACATCGGCTGCTGTCTCCTGTAGTCTGACATCAGGTCATCAGTGCTATAAAGCAATGCAGCTGGCGCCATTACATCAGTTTTTCTTGTCCTAACCCGTCAGAAACACAAGGAAATATGGTAAAGTGATCCTGGTGGCTAAAAGTCACAGTGACAAGCTTATGCCCCCCTACGGAAAGAGGATATAAGGGGGAAGGAGAGAGGAAAACCAGGACTGCAACAGTAAATACACTCGAACATCTACATTTATGATAAGTGTACACAATTGTACTATGTTCTTCATGTTTCACTGTTGCAGCCATCACCTGTAGGAGGATTTCCAAAGCTGAGGAGAGGGATGGAAGGATTAGTTGGAGACCTAGGCACAGGTCAGCATGCCCTGCAGAACTGCAGAGGTAAACCCTGCCCTAGCCTTAAAGAAAAGAGGTAGGTGGTAATGCTTTGTAAAGGTATGGACAGAGGTCCAGGTGGCAGCTTCCAAGATGTCCCTGGTGGGAACTCCTCTGAGGAATGTTGTGGAAGTGGAGGCTACTCCTAGTGGAATGGGTACGAACAGACTTAGGGGGAGGTTTCCCATGTAGTCTGTAGCAGAAATGAATACAGTGTGATATCTATTTGGAAATGGTTTGCTTAGAAATGGGCTCCCCCCTCTGCCCCTGGGTCAAAGCTGACAAGAAGCTGGTCTGTTTTTCTGAAAGGTTTAGCACAGTCCAGGTAGTATCTGAGCTGCTGGCGTGGGTGGCCTTCTAGGAGGTCTGATATTAGAAGCCCCTCTGAGAAATTGTTTAATCAAAGGATGTGAGAAGAGGGGCTGGTCTGTATCAAAATTAAACAAAATGGCTGAGGCGTGCAGTTTGATAGAAGAGAAGGAGAGGCCACTATTGAGCAACTCGGCTAGGTAGTCCAGGACAAGAGGGATGGAAGGTTGTGAGGTACTGCCCCCTCTGGACTGGCTCCAGGAGCATAATCTTTTCCATTTCCTTGTGTAAGATTTTCTGATGCATGACCTTCTGGTCTCTGTGATAATGTCTAAGAACTGTTTGCTTAACAGGAGCCCCTTGTTTGCTTTTAAAGTATTAGCCATGCTGACAGTTTGAGAGTCTGCAAGTCTGGGTGCAGCATCCCCCCCCCCCCCAGGTCAAGAGATCTGAGATCAGGGGAAGCTGTCTGGGAGGCTGTAATGTCAGGCTGTGCAGTAAGAGGTAGCAATGCTGTCTGGGCCAATCTGGAGCAATGAGGATGGCCTTTCGTTTTCTCCTCCCTTATCTTGATCAGTACCTTGGGAATAAGAGGCAGAGGAGGGAATGCGTAAACAAAGAGGAAGTTCCAGGGGAAGGTCAAGGCATCCACCTTCCACGCTACGGGGTGATACTCCCTGGTACAGATTTTTTTTCAGCTGGTGGTTGAGGTGCGAAGCAAAGAGATCCACCTCCAGAGTTCCCACTCCTGAATGACTTGCAAAAAGATTTTTCTGTGGAGCTGCCATTCGTGGAGGTCCAGCAAGTTTCTACTTAGGAGGTCTGCCAGGGTTTGGTGATCCCTGGTAGGTACTGGTCAATTAGGTGTCATCCCATGGAGGAGGCTGTCAGCCAGAGGTTCATGGCTAGCCTGCACACAAGGTAAGACTGGGTTCCTCCCTGTTTGTTGATGTACCACATTACTGTGGTATTGTCTGTTTTAATAAGGAGAACCCCTTGTCTGACATGGAGTTTGAAGGATGTCAGAGCCTTTTGTACTGCCATCATTTCCTTCTGATTGATGTGTAGGGGAAGGTGCTGGGCATCCCAAAGACCTTGGGTGCACCTGCCTGCTAGGTGAGCGCCCCAAGCAATGTTTGAGGCATCGGTGGTGATGGTCTGCCTGGTAGGGCGGAGGATGAAGGGAAGACCCTTGTTCTTGGCACAGGCCACAGCCCATACACAGGGGATCAGAGGGAGAGAGGTCTCTAGAGGCTGAAAGTGCTGGCACCAAAGGTTCTTTAGATACCACTGAAGTTTCCTCATGTGAGGCCTGGCCAGAGGAATTAAAAGGATGCAAGATGCCATGTACCCCAAGGCTTGCAGAAACTTTCTCGCAGTGAGGTGACTTCTGGAAGCCAGCTGGGTAAAGCAGAAAGGCAGGAAGCTCTGCTTTTCTGGGGATAGGAAGGCCATTTGGGATGCTGTGTCCAGCAGTGCTCCCAAGAAAATGATCTTCCTGGAGGGTATTTGCTTTGATTTCTTCTCGTTGCTGGTGAACCCTAGGGAAGTTAACAGGGTTTTGACAAAGACAAGGTCCTGGAGCAGCTTTTCTTTGCACTCTGCCAGAATGAGGCAGTTGTTCAGATAAGGGTAAATCTGTACATTTCTCTGTCTGTAAAATGCTATGGGTGGGGCTAAGCATTTGGTGAATACTCTGGGTGCAGTAGATAAGCCAAAGGGTAGCGCAGAGAACTGAAAGTGTTGTGAGCCTGCTCTGAAGCGCAGGAATTTCCTGTAGGATTCCCTTATGGGGATGTGGAGGTAGGCATCTTTTTAAGTCTAGGGTTACTAGCCAGGCATTTTTTGTCAGCATAGGCAGCAGCTGCTGCAAAGTTAGCATTTTGAGCTTGGGGACCACCAGGGAGGTGTTCAGAATGGATAGATCCAAGATGGGGCATCAAGTGCCCTCTTCTGGGAACAAGGAATAGTCTGGAATAAAAGCCTTTGCCTGTTTGATCTGAGAGGACAGGTTTTACTGCCCCCTGGGATATGAGAGTTTGGACCCGTTTCACTGCCTCTGCCCACTGATTTGGATGGAAGTCTGGGTACCCTCTTGGAAATGGGAGTTCTTTGAAAGAGAATTTGTATCCCTGAAAAATAATCTTTAATTTTACTTGCAGAGGGAGAGCCTTCCTCCTAGCTTTTGGTGAGTGAAAGGAGGGCAGAGGGGGGAGAGGGATTCATTAAGAGTTCCTGCCATAGAAGGATGGCTTAGAACTCCCTGCCTTTGGGGTGGAAGTGGTCCACTGTTTGGCTCTCCGCTGCCCCTGGGATAGGGGCCTGGGTGGTCTGTCCCTGCGGGGCTTACCTTGCTCCTGACTGCTAGGTGCAGGGAAGGACCAGTGCTTAGAGGGAAAGTTTCTGCTGAACCTGGGAGGTTGAACCTGAAAGAAATCTTTTACTGTTTGCATAGATTTTGCTTTGTCTTCCATCTTTTTAAGCACCTCTTCTGCATTTACTCCAAACAAGCAGTCTTTATCCAGGGGTGCATTAATTAATTTAGACTTGACATGATCAGGGAGAGGTTGTTCCTTCAGCCATGCACATCTCCTGATGACAGATCCTGACACTGCTGCCCTGCTTGAGGCTTCTAGGGTGTCATATCCGCAGTGTAATGAGTGTTTGGCCACTTGACAAGTAGAGTGCAGTAAATCTACTAACTCTTTCGAATTGGCAGAGTCAGGAAATGAAGAAATCTTTTGTTTTAATAGTTCCAAAGTGTGTTGTTGATATTTTAACATATGAACTGACAGTTGAATGCTCTGACAGCCAAGGTTGCAGAGGTATTTACTTTTTTTACCCCATCTGTCCAGAGCTCTGGAATCCTTGTCAGAAGGAATAGAATTCTTGGCAGAATTAGTCTTAGCTCCTTTAGGTTCCTGTGTAATGACCTCTGGGTCTGCAGGAGGATTTCTGTACAGGTATTTGTGAGAATCCGGTACTCCGTAATACCGGTCAGGTTTACTGGGAGCAGGTGGGAGGGCATCAGGAGCTAAGCTAGATTCATGGAAAACATCATCCACCACTTCTAAGATAGGGGGAAGGCCAGGGGTCTGTGCTAGGGCAGGTCCAGAAACTCTCTTAGTCTTTTCATAGACTGGGGAAGTCATGAGATTCCCACTGGAAATGTTCCCTGAGGGTGTGAAGGGTTTTCTCCGAAGGAAAGTTCTCCTGGTGGGGAGGCAGAAGGAATGGATTACTCTGCATCTGAATCCTCATAAGCAGTCAGAGGTTGTTGTTCCTCTTCAAAATCTGAACAATCAGATTCCTCAGAATCCTGTTCTATCATAATTTCAGGAGAAGGGTGTCTTTTCCTTTTAGAAGTTGTGGCCTGACTACCCCTGATAAGGGAGATCAGATCCTCCACCATTTTAAGCATTTGTGCTTGCAGTGGTGGAGCAGGAGCAAGATGGTGGCTAGAGGCAGATTTTCTAGGAGTGGCCTGGCTTCTAGGGCTAACAGTATCCATCGGTCTGAGAGAAACTGTAGTTGGATGAGAAGACGTCAGTTTTTGTCTATATTCAGTAGTGCGAGAGGCCTCCTCGGAAGCCAGTGCCTGCATCATGGCTCCGGACCCAACCAAGGCAGAGACAGCCAAAGGGACGGAAGACGAAGATTTCTGCGGCATACCGAACTCTGAAAGGGTTTCAGTAGAGAGCTGTGTTAATATCATATCGGGCATCAGGGGCTGCGAAAGCACCTCAATGAATTCCACAGAACTGACAACTTGCTTAGCGGTAGAGTCGTTGGAAGGCTTAGCCTTGTATGGTCTGTCTCTATCTTTATCTCTGCGTTTTTTCAGAATGCATATGGATTTTTGGCTGACAATAGCCATTTCGGAATGTGAAGACGAAAATACCTGTCTGCAATAAGAGATCTACAGCGAATGGTTCTCGCGTTAAAGAGGGCACAGAACCGGCAAGGGCAGACGTCGTGGTCTTGGCCTAAACAAGCGTAAATGGAAGTCTCTGTGTGGGATCTGCTTTCCACAGGCGAGACAATTGTTAACTTTTTCGGACATCGGTTAGTGCAAGAAAAAAGGATCTCCAACGGGGTACTTAGCTTTAGACGTTTTCAGCTGTAATTTAAAGTCTGGTAGCGACCGACCGGCACACTTGCGAACTGCTTCTGCTATGGGCTCCACGGCAAGAAAGACTGATGTAATGGCGTCGGCTGCCTTGCTTTATAGCACTGACGGCTTGATGTGAGACTAAAGGCAACAGCAGATGACACAGAAAAACAATGACTCTGATATTTGGGCTGGCCAAGGGCAACCACAGCAGGGATAACCCACAGATGATGACTGCAACACTGAAACACGAAGAACATCCATTGAAACTTTCTCATGGGGAGTGTGGCCAGAAGGAGAGCAGGGATGGTGGATGCCATGAATCCTTGAGCTCTCAGAAACTTCCTGGCTGTAATGAAGGCCAGAGGAAGAAGGGCTTGAAAGAAGGAAATGAGAATTAAGCCCTTGGGAGGAGGCAGGGATGCCTGCATAGGCACATTCTGAATCCTGCAAACCACAAAGAGAAGACTTTTTGAAATTTAATGTACACCTCAAGCTCTGAAGAAGAGAGATGGCAAAATGGAGAGAGAGAGATGGCAAAATGGAGATTCTGCAACAGGATCTCTGGAGAGGATGTCTGAAACAGCAGGTCATCCAAGTAGGGAAATATCTGGATCCCCTGAAGCCTGCAAAAAGCAGTCGCAGGAGCGAGGCATTTGGTGAATGCCCTTGGGGAAGTAGGAAGGCCGAAGGGCAAAGCAGAGAACTGAAAATGCCAGGAAGCAACAGAAAAATGGAAAAAGTCCTAAAAAGGGGATGGATCGTAATATGGAGATAAGCATACTTGAGATCCAGAAACACCATATAAGCTCAGGAAGAGGGAACGGAGTCTGAAGGGACAACATTTGAAAAGTAGGCACCTTCAGAAAAGTATTCAGATGAGAGGTCTAGAATAGGTTTCCATGTATCCTCTTTTCTGTGTTCTAAAAACATCCTGGAGTAAAAAACCCTTCCCCTTTGGGACACAGGCACCTCTTGAATAGTATCCATAGTCAAAAGTTCTCGAAGCACCTCTGGAAAAAAAGGAGTTGTACCTGAATGGAGTTGTGGAATGCCCATAAAAGTGGGAAGGGATTTCCACACCATGAAATACCCCTGGTGAATAATGGCCAGAACCCAAGAATTCTGAGTAATATGAAGCCAAACAGGGAGAGAGAGATAGAGAGAGGCGAAAAGAAACAGGAATGCAGCTGGGAAGAGATGGATAGTCAGGCAGTACGTAGTTTATCTGGAAAGAATACGAGTAGCCTTAGCAGGAGAAGCCTGCTTGCCACTCTTTGTGCCCTTAGCAGGAGGCCGAGATTGCCTGCAAACAAAGCCTAGTGGGGTAGTTTCTCTGAAATTTAGGAACAGGAGAAACAAACACGTTTGAGTTCCTATAAAGCCTTCCCTTTATTCTGAAGGGACTTAAATCAGCAGCAGCTTCCCCACACAAATGTTTATGATCAAGAGGGGCATCCATCGACTTAGCCTTGATATCATCAGGCAAAGGGAGAAGCCAAAGAGAATGCCATCTCCTCATTACTAATCTAAAAGCAGCAGCCTTAAAAGAAGCATTTGCTGCAACATGACTACACTGACAATGAATGACGAACCACCTATGAGGAAGTTCTTAACAAGGTAAGCGCAGAAGTTTTACCATCAGAGTCTGGGAGATCAGAAATAACTTGACAAGCCTGACACAGGAGAGCCAACACATACCTGGACATATGGGTCTGATAATTAATAGCCCTAAAAGCAAAAAAAAACAGTGATGTAAGCCTTCTTACCTAGCCTTTCCATGGTTCTGCTATCTTTATCAGAAGGAAGCAATTGAGAGGGCTTCTCAGAGGCTACAGGTACCACAGAGGGGTCAGCAGCAGGACACCTGAACAAAAAGTTAGTCTTCAGACATCCTATAAAACCTATCAGGGTTCTTGGGAGTAGGGGGCTGAGAATCAGGAACTTTAGAGGCACTGGAAAATGCAACCAAAAAAGCAGCCAAAACAGGAGGAATAGCAAAAGGTTTAGGAGATTCCATCTACAGCAACTCACAGTACCTCTTATGGATCTCAGAGACCTGAGCATCCCATTTAAAACTCCTTCATCCTGGAGACTGTGTCCCCAAAAGAAATTTCTTCAAAGGGAGTATCAGGACTGGTACAGTCCTCTTCCTCTGACCCATAGTTCAAAGGAGAAGTTATTTGAAAAGTGTAAGCAAGGGATTCCTCATCAGAATCCAACTCCTCATCAGAAGAATCATGTTCCCTGGGTCTTTTAAGTGGAATACAGAAAGTACAGTTTTGTACCTACCATAAATGTAGATGTCCGATAGGAATGCATCTGCAGTCCTTACAAATGGGTTGTCCTGTCGTCAGGCAGCCCTTCGGGTCGGGGATTCCAAAGTCTGGGTCTGGCCTCGGCTGGTGTCGCACTTCACCCATAGCTGCAGTGCTTCGGGTATAAAGGCATCAGCCAACGCCATTTTCCTCAGTGTTTCTTGCCCCAGATGCCAGGTGCCCTCTTGTATGGCTAAATTTGGATAAATGCCAATGTTGCCAAATAGTAGAGAGCAAACACATAAAATAAACATGTATGTACATATATACAAACAAATACACCATAATAGATCCCCCCCAAGCTAGCTGAAAGGAGGCATGTACCCTAGGAGTACCACAGAGGGGAGGGCGGGTATCTTGACTGCAGATGCATTCCTATCGGACATCTACATTTATGGTAGGTACAAAACTGTACTATGTCCTTCAAGGATGCATCTGCAGTCAATGGGTAGAATACCATAGCCAAACAAGGGGAGGAGGAAAAGAGATTATGGTGTAGCTAGGATCCCTTGCAAAACAGCAGTGGCAAACCCTGCTCGGGATCTAGAGTATAATGGTAAATTATAATGCTTGGCAAATGTATGCACGGAGGTCCAAGTAGCAGCCTCTATAATGTCCTTGGTGCCACCCCTCGTAGGAAGGCTGTAGTAGTGGCTGTAGCCCTTGTGGAGTGAGGCCTGATGTTCTCTGGAGTTTTCTTTCCGTGGAAGGAGTAACAAAATCTAATGCAATTTCCTATCCACTTGGAGATTGTCTGTTTTGAAATTGCTTTTCCTTCCCTTCCTGTTGCATATGCTACCAGAAGCTGATCAGTTTTTCTATTTGACTTGGTCCTGTCCAGGTAGTAGCGCATATCCAAGGTATGCAACAGTCTTTCTCCTGTTCTGTGGGTTGGGGTAGAATGTAGGAAGGTGGATAGCCTGGTTTAAAGACACTCTGGATACTACCTTAGGCATAAATGTAGGATTTGTTCTCATGGACACTCTGTCTTGATGGAAGATCAGGAAGGGTTCCTGTAGTTCAGAAACCCTTCTTGCTGAGGTGATTGCCAGCAGGAAAGCAGTCTTCCAGGATAAGTATTGTAATTCTGCTGTTGCTGCTGGTTCGAAAAGGAGGAAGTGTCAATTTTTCTAGCACAAAGTTCAAGTCCCATGCTGGCAATGGTGGTTTCCTAGGAGGTTTTACAGAAGACAGGGGATCCCAGGTGTATTCTGATCTTGATGGAGGAATAGGACAGGCCTGTATGGAAGAGCTCTGCCAAGTACTCCAGGATGTTGGCTATGTTTACCAGAGACACATCTTTCCCTTTGCAGTACCAAATGAGATATCTTTTCCATTTTGCTGCATAATTCTTTCTTGTTGAAGGTCTAAGGATAATGTCTTTAACCCTTTGGGATAAATTTGGGTTAGTTGCTCTTATGTAATGTTCCAGGCAGTCAGTTGCAGAGTTTTCAGGTTTGGATGCAGGATATTGTAGCTGTTCTGAGTTAACAGCAATGGGATTAGGTAGTGTCCACATTTGTTGACATGCTCCTCAATAATGGGTACCAATGTTGTCTTGGCCAGTCTGGAGCTATTAGAATGATCCTTGATCTTCAAAAGCACCTTGTGCATCAAAGGAAGTGGTGGGAATGCATATGCTGTCAGGTTTTTCCAACTGAAAGATAGGAGTCCACCTTCCATGCAAGTTGTGCAGAATTTCTTTAGCTGGTGATTGAGAGGGGATGCAAATAAGTCTATTTGTGGTAGTCCCCATTTTCTTGTGATGGCTTTGAAGATGTCCGGGTGCAGCTTCCATTCATCGGCATCCGTGGTAGTTCTGCTTGGTATGTCTGCTAGAATGAAAATTGCTTGCAACTGAATGTTGTAGCTCAGAGCCACATTCCATAGGTCCATTGCCATCCGGCATAGAGGGTATGAATGTGTGCCTCCCTGTTTGTTGATGTACCACATGACTGTGGTGTTGTCTGTCCTTATCATCAACTGTCCTTCTTGGAGGAATGGTCTGAATGTCTGGATTGCCAATTTTACTGCCAGCATTTCCTTTAGATTTATGTGTAGGCGCAGCTGATCTTGAGTCCATAAGCCTTGTATGCACTTGTCCAGCATGTGGGCCCCCCAACCGAGGTCTGAGGCGTCCGTTGTGATGGTTTGGCTTGGTGGAATGCTGTAGAAGGGCAAACCTGTGTTCGATTGACAGGCCTGAGCCCACCATAGGAACTCCTGCTTCAGGCATGGTATTAGTGGAATTTTGGTTTCTAGGCTGTGTTTGTGTTGAGACCATAAATTCTTCAGGTACCACTGTAGTTTTCTCATATGCAGTCTGGCATGAGGGACCAGAATTATGCAGGATGCCATAGCCCAGGGCTTGCAGTACTTTTCTTGCTGTTAGATGGTTCTGCTTTGTTAATGCCAAGAAATAGAGAGGGAGTTGTTCTTGTTTTTCCACAGTTAGGAATGCCATCTGCTTTGATGTGTCCAGCTCTGCACCTAAAAGGTTATTCTTTGGGATGGTATCAGCCTTGACTTTTTTATATTGACTGTATATCCCAGGGCTTGCAGCAAGTAAATGACTGTTTGTAAATCTTCTGTTAGCTTGTTTTGTTGTCCGCTTGTATCCAGGCGTCCAGGTAGGGATAAA
Source organism: Protopterus annectens (assembly GCF_019279795.1). Classification (NCBI taxonomy): domain Eukaryota; kingdom Metazoa; phylum Chordata; order Ceratodontiformes; family Protopteridae; genus Protopterus; species Protopterus annectens. Next base: position 958,420,575 of record NC_056739.1, read on the forward strand.
TTTGGATTCCTGAACTCTGCAATGGATGCCAGGCATTTGAACACTCTGGGCGAGTAGATAAGCCAAAGGGCAATGCTGAGAATTGATAATGCTCTGATCCTGCAAGAAATCTGAGGTATCTTCTGCAATTTGCAGGTATGCCTCCTTGAGATCTAGAGTTACCAGCCAAGACTCCTTGCCCAGCATGGAAAAGCTGCTGTAGAGTCAGCATTTTGAATTTTGGAACAATGAGGAATGTGTTTAATAGGCCTCCATTTTTTCTTTTCTGGGTACCAGGAAGAGTCTGGAGTAAAATCCTTTCCTTGTTCCATAGATGGTACCTTTTCCACAGCTCTCATTCTTACTAATTGAGCTATTTGTTTTAGAGCTTCTGTCTTTTGATTTGGTGGAAGGTTTGCCAAATCCACTTGTCCCTTGTGATGTAATGCCAGTTCTTTGAAAATAAGGCTAGCTTTCCACCTTGCCAGAGCCAAGTCACTGTGATTGTCCTGTTGCAGTGGTAGTGGTTGTGTCTGTGCCTCCTGGATTGATTTCTGCCTCTTGAACGCCTATTCCTGCCTCTCTGTGCTTTAGAGGAGTCTGGAAAGGACCAATTTTTGGAGGGCCAGTTCCTGCTAAACCTTGGAGGTTGGACCTGTAAGAAGTCTTTCACTGTTTGGACAAATTTTGCCTTCTCTTCCATTTTCTTTAGTACCTGCTGTGCAGGAGAACCAAATAAACTGACCTTGTCCATGGGAGCATCTAACAGTTTTGATTTGACATGATCCGGCAAGGCCTGTTCTTTCAACCATGCATGCCTTCTGATAACTGTGCCAGTCATGGCTGATCTAAAGGAAGCCTCCAGTGCATCATAGCCGCATTTTAAAGAATGGTTACTAACTTGCTGAATGTTGTGCACCATTTCCAGAACATATTTCTTATCTAAAGTTTCATCAGAGGACAGTTTCTTAGTTAACTGATCGAGCATAAACTCCTGATATTGCATCATATGAAATTGGCAGTTCAAGGCCCTAGCTGACAGAGTAGCAGAGGTGTATACTTTTCTACCCCATCTCTCTAAGGACCTTGATTCCCTTTCAGAGGGGAGGGGATTTTTAGGAGAGGTAGATGCTACTGCCCTAGGCCCCTGGGAGATAGTCTCGGGATCTGCAAAAGGAGCCTTGTATAAATGGTGATGGGTGTCCGGGACCCTGTAGAACCCCTCGCAGCTAGCAGGGGCTGGAGGTAAGGAATCAGGAGCAGTACAAGCATCATTAAATGCATCATCTACAACAGAAAGAACTGGAGGTATAGCTAAAGGCCTATGTTGTGGTAAATGCAAAAAGGTCCTAAGCCTTTTCCTTGAGTCTGAGAAATCTTGGCCCTGCCACTGAAATTGTTCCCTCATGGCATGTAAGGTTTCAAAGGAAAATTTCTCAGGTGGAGAGGCAGAAGGAATCGACTCTTCAGCATCAGAGTCTTCGTAAGGAGAATAAGGAGCCTCTGGAGGGTCTGTATTGTCTGAATCATCCGAGGAATCATCCGTGGATACTGGCTCAGGGGGCTCTGCTCTAGGTCTCTTCTCTGGAGGTGGATGAGAAGCCCTGTCTGGATGAGGCTGGGATCCCTAATTAAAGAAATGAGATCCTCTGCCAAGCATTTGGGAACTGGAGCTGGGCCTGTGAGAGGGGGCTTAACAGGCACAGTCTTAGAAGCTTTAGCTGCTTTAGCCCTGGCAAAGGCCTTAATGGACATGGCTGCAGGAGGCCTAGCAGCTCCGTGCAGGAGTAGATATATCCAAGGGAATAGTGTCCGATAAATCCTGAGAAACCACAACAGCAGGTTATTCTACCAGGTTAGAAGAGGCCGCATGGTTTCGCTGAAGAAAGAAGAAAGACTGAGGAAAATGCGCCGGCTGATGCCTTTATACCCAAGAACTGCAGCTATGCGAGGCCAGACCCAGACTTTGACAGGACAACCCATTTGTAAGGACTGCAGATGCATCCTTGAAGGACATCCAAGGGGGAATATGGAACAGAAACCCCCTGAGGAGGTTACAATGCCATCAAAGCATTAAACAAACCCTGAATGGAGGCCTGCCACTCACTCTGTGGATCCCTAGGGGCAGGAGAAACAGGTTTAGTTTTTTGTTTTTTCTTTAACGGGATGTCTGCCTTGTAAACCTTGGAAGACTCTGACCCAGAACAGCACTCAATAACAGTAGTAGGGACTTCTTCCATGACTAAAATCTGAAAAACAACCATAGGCCACTTGGAAATACTCAACTGTGATTTCCCCTGCACATCTGAAACTTTTAGTTATGTACTTACCATAACTTTAGATGTATGGGATCCATCTCGCCTACATTCTCTACAGATGGGTTCGGAGCCGATCCTCGGCTCCAACTCGGCCACTATACAATAGAACGCAGTCTCTTATTGGCTGAGTCACCTCGTATCCCAGGATGCACCACTACTGCTTCCCCAGATCTTGTTTCTCCGCACACATACACACACACATAGACTGTTGTTATAACATTGCCAGGTGTTTCAAGAGAGGAAACAGTTGAATTCGGATTGTCTGGTCTCTTCTGACCTACAAGGTAGGGTGAAGGAGGGTGGGTTATTAGGAATGTAGGCGAGATGGATCCCATACATCTAAAGTTATGGTAAGTACATAACTAAAAGATGTAATGTGATCCTATCTCGCCTACATTCTCTACAGATGGGACAGCGTCCCTAGCACCTAATTCCTGGGTGGCTCACTGGAAAACGGTCCGGAGAACCATGGAACCGAAGGAAGCTCGACCCCTAGATGCCACATCCAATTTGTAGTGAGAAATAAAGGTGTGTAGAGAAGACCACGTAGCAGCCGCACAGATGTCATTAATAGAGAGCTTGGAATGAAAGGCTGCCGAAGTGGCCATAGCCCTAGTAGAATGAGCTTTCACTGGAACTGTAAGTTCCTTATTTGAAATGCGATAAATATGACTGATACAGCCTCTGATCCACTTGGTAATAGTGACTTTCGTGACGGCTTTGCCCAATTTACTGTCCGAAAAGGACACAAACAGTTGATCTGATTTTCGTGCTTGGTGTGTCCTATCCAAATAGAAACGTAATTGTCTGTGCACGTCTAAGCTGTAAAAGGTATACTCAGCTCTGTTTGAATACTTAGGGAAAAAAAACGGTAATTCCAGTGATTGTTGCAAACAAAAGTTAGAACAAACCTTTGGTATAAAGGATGGGTTTGGTCTAAGAGATACTCTGTCCTTGTGAAATACCAGGTATGGTGGTTTGACACATAAGGCTTGAAGGTCTGAAACTTGCCTGGCTGATGTAATAGCAACTAGAAGGGCAGTCTTCCAAGAAAGAAATTTTAAGTCACAGGTTGCTGCCGGCTCAAAGGGAGGTGTGGTTAATGCATCTAACACTACGTTAAGGTCCCACGGTGGTGCGGGATGAGATATAGGGGGTCGTAGAAGCCAAGCTCCTTTAATAAAAGCTTTGCACAACTTGTTGCTCATTAAAGGTGGTTCTACGCTCTCGTGAAAATTGGAAATAGCCGCCAATTGAACTTTGATGGTAGACACCGAACAACCCTGGTTGAACAGGGAAGTTAAAAACTTCAGAACCTCTGACACCAAGGCTGTCATAGGGTCTAATCCTCGGAGTTGGGCCCAAATAGCAAACCTCTTCCATTTACTGCTATACATCTTTTTAGTAGAAGTCTTGTGGGCCGAGGACAAAATATGCATGACGTCAGGGTCGAAAGAATGGCTCCTAACTATGGTCGGAAGAGGAGTAGCCAAACTGCTAGCTTCCATGAATGGAGGGACTGATGGAGCTGTCCTGACTGATGCGTCAAGAGGTCCGGAACTTGGTCCAGGAACCAGGGACCCTCCAATGCATATTTGTGAAGAAAGGGGAACCAGACTTGACGAGGCCAGTATGGGGCGATTAGAATCATTCTGCTTCCAAGCGAATCGCCTTCTGAATCACCTTGGGGAGAAGAGGAACCGGTGGAAAAGTGTATAGCAGACCGGGGGGCCAAGCTTGGACCAGAGCATCCTTGGGAATCTCCCCCGGAACTGGGGTGAGAGAGAAGAACTGCTGGCATTTTGCGTTGAGGGGAGTTGCGAAAAGATCGCAACATGGAGCTCCCCATCTCGTGAAAATCTGTGCTACCACTCTGTCGTTCAAGGACCATTCGTGAGGGGAGAGAATAGTCCTGCTCAGTCTGTCGGCTATCACATTGGATCTCCCCGGAATGTGTGTTGCCACTAGAAAACGTTTGGTAGCAATCACCCAATCCCATACCTTCATGGCCTCTCTGCAAAGGGGGTAAGACCTGGTCCCTCCTTGCTTGTTCAAGTACCAGACTACCGACATGTTGTCGGACTGAATGGCAATCGTACCCTGGGGGAGGTGATCGTGCAGTGCTTGCAACGTTAAAAGCACCGCCCTCATTTCCAGGATATTGATGTGGAGAAGACTCTCGTCGGAGTGCCACGTGCCTTGGACCGACCTGTCCAGATAATGCCCCCCCCACCCTGTCTGGGAGGCGTCCGTAGTCAACGTGGCCGAGGGGATGGGGGAACGAAGGGTCGCCCCTGATCCAGGTTGGAGGAAAGAAGCCACCAACGAAGATCCTGTTTTCACGTCTCTGTGATCAATATGTGGTGACGGAGGGGAATGTCTTGATAAGACCACTGGACTGAGAGGAGCCACTGGAGTATCCTCATGTACAACCTTGCCAGAGGGACGAGAAGAATGGTGGCTGACATGGAACCCAACAGCTGCAGGACCATTCTCGCTGGAGTGCGACGTCTGAGGAGTAACGCCCGAACCTGAGACTGCAGTGTTGCTATTCTTTCCGCAGGAAGATAGACTCGCATCTGCCTTGAGTCTACTTCTGCACCAATAAACAGAATACGCTGTGATGGCAGCAATACGGATTTTGTCCAATTGAACTTGATTCCTGAGGAGTTGCCTATGGAGATAGTGGCTGCTAGAGTTTTTAAGAGTAGATGCCTGGAGGTGGCAGTTAGGAGCCAGTCGTCTAGGTATGGAAACACCTGGAATCCTAGACTTCTCAGGTGAGCAGTCACCACTGCCAAGCATTTGGTGAACACCCTGGGGGCTGTGGTGAGACCAAAGGGCAGTGCACGGAACTGGAAATGACTGTCTCCTAGGCTGAAGCGCAAGTGTCTCCTTGATGCCTGATCTATCAGAATGTGATAATAGGCGTCTTTGAGATCTATGGAGCACATCCAAACACCCTTCTCCAAAAGCAGGAGAATGGATTGCAAGGTGACCACCGGAATTTGGACTTTTTCACTGATCGGTTTAACCTGCTGAGATCCGAAATGGGCCTCAAGTCCCCGGTCTTTTTTGGTACCAAAAAGAATCTTGAGTAAGTCCCTGATCCGGCCTGATCTGCGAGGACAGGTTGGATGACTCCTTTTTGAAGCAGCTTCAAAATTTCGCTGGCTGCCAGATCCCGTTGACTGGGTGGCGGGTCCGGGATTCTTTGGGATGGTGGGGGGGTTGAAAGAAGGGAATGGTGTAACCTCCGGCGATGATTCGGAGCACCCATTGGTCCTGAGTGATACTTTCCCAGGCCTTTAGGTGCCTCAAAAAACGACCCCAGACTGGCTCCGGAGCTGCACAGTCGGGCACTCCTTCAGGGATGCTGGAAGGAGGAGGAGCCACGAAAGAACTCGCGGTCTCCAGTGTTGCGGGGGCCTCCGCCGCCTCTGGGACGGCGTCTCCCTGAACAATTTCCCCCTCCTCTGCCTCTAGAAGGGGAATCGCTCTGCTGCGACGAGTAAGGCTTTTGAGACTTACAGAACCACATTTTCCCTCCTCTTCGAGCCTTGGGATAAGGTCTGAAGGGAGTGGAAAACCGGGCCCCTACGGCAGTTAAAGTCTTACCCTCCTGTTCGCAGCGAGTTAAAGTGTCCTTTACCTTGGGTCCAAACAGAGAGGACCCATCGAAGGGGGCGTCGGCAAAGAAAGACTTAAAGGCCTCCGCAAAGTGACACAGGCATAGCCAGGCTTGTCTCCGTAGAGCAATCCCTGTGCCCGCCGCTCTGCTCGCTCCTTCGGCTGCATACGAAATGAGCCTCATGGACGAGTTGGATAACGAGGACAGGGTAGCCAACTGGGAGTTAACCGTCAGGGCTAACTGCTCAGGTAAGTTACCGGAGAGGGTATCCAAAAGCTCCTTGACCAGATCCCTCTGCAGTCTCGTGAAATGCGTCAGGTAGTTCAGAGACCTTAATGTAAAGGTTGCTGAAGTAACGGTGTGCTTCCCGTACCGATCCATGCTCCTAGACTCCTTATTAGGAGGATGGACAGACGTTGAAGCCTCTGCCACATCTTGCTGGGTGGCAGAGGTCACCACCAAGGCATCTACAGCCACACCTTTGGAAAGAAAGTCCTTATCAGGGGGTGCCGAAAGGAATTTATTGGGGTGAGCTGGCACCGGTTCAACAGAGTCCGGGTGTTCCCACGCCCTTCGAGAGATCAAATCCAGAAGCTCATCGAAGGGCGGAGACACCCAGGAGGTGGAGGGCTGAGCCCCGAAGGCCTTGAGGAACACCGACTTCTCAGCAGAAGGGGGTTTGGACTGCTAGTCGCCTCGTTGTTTGAGGATTTCCAAGATGTCCGCAAAGGCTACATCCTCCGAGGATGACTTGGGGGACCCTTCCGCATCATCGAGGTTGGTATCCGAGGTGAGAGACTCATCAGGGGAGTCGACGTGCTTCCTCTTGCACTGTCTCTTCCTCGGAGGTTCCTCCGAAGACGTTTCGGAGGGACCTCCAGGAAGAAGGGAACCCCCGATGGGGGTAACCTCAGGCCCAAGGGCTCCGCTGTCGTGAGACAGGGGGATTGTAAAGGAGCCAGTCTCCATGCCAAGGGAAGGTGGTGGTGAGATGGTAGAAGTGGCCAGAGAGGATTTGGCCAAGGCACTCCTCATGGCCTTGAAGGCGGGACCCCCAGAGTCCTGGGATGGTTCAACCCCCAAGGCCACAACAGCAGTCAGAACTCCCGCCGCCGACGCACCGAGAGGGAGGCTCGGAACCGAAAGGATCGGTCCCAAAGCATCCCCCCCGGGGCCGACAGAGGAGGTCCGCGTACCGAACCCCGACCCGAAGGGCGGGGTTGGAGTTAGGGTCGGAACCGACCTGACAACCTCCACCGGCTCCACCAACACCGACTCCAACGGCGCTGAGGCTGTTGGAGGAGGAACCGAGATAGCAAGGTGGGAAACCGGCTCCGGAGCCGACTGGGCTGGAGCCGAGACCAACTTTTGAAAGACCGGAGACTGAAAAAGCCTTTGAAGCACCCTGTCTACATCCGAATCAGACATCCTCGACGACCGAGAAGAGACCGACCAGGTCCGAGTAGACTTCTCCGCCAGCTCCGAAAGAATGGGGGACCGGCTCCGTATGGTTTCGAGAAGTATCGGCGTCGAGGGAGATTCCATTACCACTGCAATTTCCCTCGGAGCCGATGGGGACTTCGGCACCGAAGGGGAAGAGTCTGAGCGGGCAACCCTCATCGGCTCCGAAGGCAGTGGAGCCGATGGAGATGACTCGCCTCTCGACGCCCGAGCTCTCGACTCCGAAGCCAGAGGAATCGAGGCTGGAGACATCAAGGCAGACCGTTCCGCCCTCGGCTCCGAAGTCCGTGGAGCCGACGGAGAAGCCTGCCTTGACTTTTTTGCTGCTGGATCAGACGGGCTGGTCGGAGCCGAAGACTTTTTCTTCCTCGAAGGGGAAGAAGAAGAAGATAGGGCTTCCTCAAAAGAAGGGGTAATAAGCCCTTTCAAAATCAACTTATTTTTCCTCTCTTGGAGTACGCGAGAGGAAAAAGCGTGGCAAATGCTACAGGATTCCTGGAGGTGCTTCGGGCCCAAACAATAAACACACAAGGAACGGTCGTCCGTAATGGACATTTTGTAATTGCATTTAGAACATTTTTTGAAACCTGATGGCCTATGTTCCTTCGACATGGTTAAAACAGTCTAAACTTTTAAGAGTACACCAAAAAAACTACACAAACTACCAACTCTAACTAACAAAAGCGCAGGACAGGGCAAGGCCCCACTGACTCAACGGAATCCTTGCCACAAAAAATATAAATTTTACCACAATAATCGTAAATACACAATCACACAACAACAAGTAGCTGTTAAAACAGCTTTTGGGTCAGTTTTTGAAGAAAATTTGACAGAAAAATATGTCACTAAGAGGTACTTAGCTCAGCCAAGTCCGAGACCACGTCTATGCTCGAGAAGCGGCAAACGAGATCTGGGGAAGCAGTAGTGGTGCATCCTGGGATACGAGGTGACTCAGCCAATAAGAGACTGCATTCTATTGTATAGTGGCCGAGTCGGTAGAGAATGTAGGCGAGATAGGATCACATTACATCAGACGTTTGCAAAGACTCATCAGATGTGCTTAAAGCTGGATCCTTGCCAGCCTCCAACCCGGTCATGGCAGACGAATCCCTCAGGGCATTCACTCACCTCAGGAGAAATATCCGGCAGAGGTTGGAGAGAGGAAGATTCCAGCCTGGGCTTCTTAGCCACCTTCTTCCCTGATGGCTGGCTGAACCTCAGGGTGGGAAGTTCCCTGCATAGTATCTTTAGTGAGAAGTTTAAGTAGCTGATTCTCCACATACAATTCTAAGGAAGAAAAGCTACTACGCAGAGTTTTTGGCACAAAAGCCTAACAGATGGAACAGGACATATGGTCATGTGAGGTGCTAAGGCAAAACAAACACTGTTCATGGCTGTCTTTATGGGGAATATGTCTCCCACAATGGCATTTACCCTTCGTGAATGACATCAAACCCCAGAAGCAACCAAAAGACAAGAAAAAAAGAAACCCCAACAGGGCACCTATATGTAAGCATTCAGACTGATGATCAATAGAACGTGGTCAGACTGGTGGCAGAGTTGTTTTAAGGATGGTATGTCCAGAGGTCACTTTTATGCCCTATGCTACGCAATGAGCATACATGTGACATACAGCGTACCTTAAAGCAACCTATGGTTTTGATATACTAGTCAGACATCGGGCTGCCCTAGGCAGGGAATCCCAAATGTAAGGAATACTGCAACAGTGATATGGAAGGGCATCATTTACAATGGCTTGTTTTCTTTTCTACTAAGATATGTATACCCATATCATTTAAAAAAAAAAAATTAATAAAGGTGTTTAAAAAAATCATTGGTCAAAAGTCCCTTAACTACCAAGAGAGGCTGGAAATGATCCCTTTATTTGGTGTCTTATAAACATTTGAGAGGTGATTTCTGTAAGAATTGATAACAATGTAGTATACTGGAATTAACTGGAATGAATGTCTTTATCTGCTAATTACCAAAACTTGTGCTGAACAGGTGCCAGTCTCACCTTTATGGGACAAGTCTTTCTGTACTTAATTAATTCTGCACACCCAGTAGTTTGGTTAAGAATGCTTTATTAGATGTTAACAATATCCAGATACTGTCTCCAATAACAGTGCTAATGATTAATAACAGTCTGTAGAAATTCTAGTATGCTGGATTACAATTACAGTGCTGATACATGTAAGAGTGTTGATAAATACATCCAAAGTTTCTACACATATATTCGGATTCTCCTGAATAATACCACTGAAACAACGTTTTCCTCCTGAATAATGCTGGACATTTGTCCTGACTTCGGTACTCAGGCTGAAATGTCTGTACTACAGAGATTTTTTGCATATCAGTCCAAAACTAACTTAAATGACTCAACTGACCATGTCTGAAGTATTTCCTAATAATACCAAAACCATGTAATGTTTTATATGCCTCTTTAGCCTTGGTTTTCAAGCCTCTTCTTGCATGTGCCTCAAAGTGCCTAACTGTCTACTCCTTAGCTAGCATTCCATTGCAAGTACACATATCCTTCTCTTGAGAAAGGAACATTCTGTAGCTTTCCTTGAAAACTGTTATTTCTGTACATTTCAGGCCTAGCCAGCAATATTATCTTTTCCTTTTGTTATGGAAAATGCTGTATCTCATGATTATTATTCACAAAATACATATCAACTTGCAGTTTCTTCACATGTGAATCAAAATGTTTATAATATGTTTACTGAAAATCAAAAGGTACAATCGATGCATGATTATGCAAAATATAGTTTCACATAGGTTGTAGCTTTATATTTTAAGTGCCTTACAACTGCATTTGCTTCATTAGCAAGTTATAGTGTACTGACAGGTAACTGAAGGCAATAAGTGCTGAAGGAGTTCAGGGATGCTATGAAGTGATACTATGTTTAAAGAGTCAGATTTCAGAATGTTAACAGAGTACGCTCTGGCCTTCTCAGGCTGGGGGACAAATCATTGCAAGGATGCCTGTAAAATAGTATCATAGGAACTTACTAGACTACTGGCCCTGAGGCCCTTACAAGCCTAGCCAAGAATTTAGCCCATGTTCCGACAAGTCAGCACCCCATGTCCCTATCCAGCAGGAACACAGGTGGAATCCCAGGGGTGTATTTTCTGTTCCCCATCCAGTTATCCAGGTTGTGCTTAAAAAGGGTTAATTAGGTACTTTGCTTGACATGGAGAGGGAGTCTCTTCAACAGAAAGGGAGTCTCTGGGACACATATCTGTACCGCCAACAAGTCCTATTGATATCACAGACCAGATTGAGGTTGCACATGCAGGTTACTCGAATGGACCTTGACTTGCGGATATGCAGCAGTCCCATCAAGGGGGGTCTGACATTGCTTTGTATGCCAGACAGAGGTCATCTCTGAGGAGTCTGTATGAGACTGACGAGAGAGAAAATGCTTTTAGCTTATCTGTGTAGGGTAGATGTTTGAGGCCCTGAATTCTCCTGGTGAAGACCTATGTGGTCTCGCCAGCTGCTGCATGTGCTTTGTGAGGTACATGCCAAAGGGGGCGTTGTACTCAATAATGGGTCTTATAAGGGAAGAATACAGGGATGTTATAACCTCCTTGTCTCTGGATGAGATATCCTTACTAATGAGGTGGGCCATGTAGAAAGCTTTCCATACAACGGAGGCAATATGGTTGCCAAAAGTCAGTCTGCTATCAACCTGGGTGCTCAAGTCCCTCACGACTGATTGCGTGCTTAGGACCTTGTTATTAATGTGACAGTTTGTGGAGACGTCACTCTCCCCAAAGGGGATGATGATGCATTTTTTGGCACTCAGTTTGAGGCCATGTTTCTGGCACCAGTCATTTGTTTGGGTGAGACCCTCTTGGAGGATGTCCACATCACTAGGGGAATTAATGACAGCTTCCAACTTGCAGTCATCTGCAAACTTTGTCAGCCACAACCTACTGGTTTTGGCATGCATCTCAGGAAAGTATATCCCAAACACGAGAGGCCCCAAGACCAATCCCTAGGGTACACCGCTTGTTATGGGTCTACTACTTGAGGTGGCTTGCCTAATGTTAACTAGGTGGGTTCTATCAGTGAGCCAATTTGCTACCCATCTGGTAACATATGGATTGGTGCCTAGTTGAAAGAGTTTATTTATTATATTCATGGGGAATAGTATCAAAGGCTTTGGCCAGGTCAAGGTAGGTGGTGTGCACCATCTTCCCCTTGTCCATAGCTTTGGTGACTGTCTCAAAGAAGTCAATCAAATTTAACAGGCATGACCTCCCCTTGACTAAATCAAACTGTGTGGGATCGAGTGTTTGGAGGTTGGCAATGTCCTTGTTAAAGAGGTGTATGACAATCCTTTCCATGGCCTTGCAGATCAGGCTAGTTATGCTGATGGGTTTATAATTTACTGGATCGGTGGATACTCCACCTTTGTGCAAAGGGATGAAAGTGGCTGGCCTCCATTTGGCTGGGACGAAGTTGGTACTCAGGCTTTGGTTGAACAGGGTGCCTAATGTTGCTGCAAGTTCCTGCCTGAGTTCATGTAGGATGCAGCCTGTGATGTTATCCGGTCTCATGAAGGCTGTACTTTTTTGCCTTTGAGAGGGTAGTGATGGCTTGCTCCCTAGAGATAAGGGGAGGGTGAAGATGCTGGGGATGACCTGATTTACTGATGGGTGGGACTGAGGGGTGAAGTTTTCACTGAACCTGTCTGCCAGCAGGTTGGCTATATCTGCAGCGCTTGTATATGTGGTGTCCTTGACCACCAGTTCTGAGCAGATATGAGTGCTTCCTTTGATTTCTTTGAGATTGCGGACATGTGTGATGAAGGTCTTATGACTGTCTGTAGTAGATATGGACAGTTTGGACTTGAAGTTTGCTTTGCAGGATTTCACAAGTGCTCTTACTTGCTTGTTCAAGCTATGGAAAGATTGCTTCCAATTAGGCACCTGCTCCTCCTTTGTCCTGGACAGCAATTTTTTCCTATTATTATAGAGTTTATTTATTGCTGATGTCCACCAGACAGGTTTACTCTTCCTTGAGGAGGAGGATATAGTAATTTGGTGCAGGTTTGAATGTATGTGCCAGTTCCTATGGAGGGGGAGGGGGCTGTGAACGGTTTATACCTATACTCAGGGGGTTGTAATCAGCTTTGGAAACGTTTTTTGTTTGACTCTAGCTGGGGCAGTGTCAGGGGAGATGGTGATTTCGAAAGTGACTACTTTGTGTTCGGATCTTACCAGAGAGGATGACACTGTAAGGATGCTACAGTGGTTGCTCATGTTGGTTAACACCAAGTCCAAGATATTATCACCTCCTGTGAGGGTGTCGCCCAGCTGGTCCAAGGCATTTGCACTGATAAAATCAAGGAATCTTTGGGCATTTGTGTTTTGGCATGAGTAGTTCTTCCAATCTATTTTTGGAAAGTTAAAGTCGGCCAGGATCAGGGTAAAGGGTTGAATATTGATAGACTCGAAGAAGTCCAGATAGGTGTAGTGGGCATCTTGAGTCAACTTTGGGGGCCTGTAGATAACTCTAATTTGAATAGGGGTCATGTCGATGGTTAACTGCACCTGGAGTGTCTCCTGAGCGTGATACTGTTTGACCAGCCTGGAGGTGTGTATGTCTTTAATATATATTACAACTCCACCTCTTTTTGCTTTGCTGCCCATGGTTTGGGGTCTGAATGTACGATAGGATGAGTAATATGGTATGGCTCGGGTGCTCTCCGCAGCCTTGAACCAGGTTTCTGTGACTGCACAAATGTCAGCATCTTCCAGGATTAAGAAAGCTTGCAGTGAGTGCAGTTTCACATTTAGACTCAGTGTTTAGCAGCATGACCCTGAATTTGCATTTTGATGAAATTTTCATGTTGGTAGTTTTGATCTCATGGCATTGCCTAAAAAAGGCACTATGGGGGAGACAAGAGCCTTTGCCAGAAGCCTGAAGCCCAAGGGAGACAGATGCAGGTCATCTCTGGCAAAGCATCGTGGTCTGTAGATGTCTTCCAGGCTGACCGGAATTGAATTCCTTTGGAATGACACCAGAAACTAAGCCAATTGTTAAAGTCAATAATTTTCTGTTTGCATTGAGGCATCAATCTGGGTGATGGTAGAATGCTGCTTAAGGCTAGGAACATACCTGCCTGGGACACACATTCAGCGAGCTTGATCATGTGTCTCTTCATATAGTCCAGGGAGGTACGTCTCAAGTCACTCACACCAACATGGACTACAACAGAGTCATAACAGTACCTGTTGTTGAGAGACTTGAGTGCATGGGTGATATGGCTGATTCTGGCACCTGACAAACAACTAACAGTGACTTTCTCCTTATCCAGCTTGGTGAGGGGGCACATCTGTGTTTTTCACAACGTGACTAATATGTTGGGTTATGTTTAGGCCTTAGTGGCTGTGAGACACAGGTGTGTGGACTGATGTGGTATAGTGGGCAATGGAATTCGGGTGTGTTTTTTTGCCTTGGAGATCTCTTTTGTTTGGGTATGTTTTTGTTGAGGACCTCCACGCGCGCGCGCGTGTGTGTGTTGCGTAGGTGTGGGTGGTGTTTGAGGTGTGGTGTTTGTACTGACAACCTTCTCAGTGCCAGATATACTGGCTTGTGAGGGAGACAGCATAGACTCTAGGTTCTTAATGTAAAGTACAGTTTTGTACCTACCATAAATGTAGATGTTCGAGTGTTCACACTGCTGCAGTCATCACACTTGGGTTATCCTGCTGTCTGGCGGTCTCGCAGTCGGCCAGAGTTCCAAAGTCTTGGTCCGGCGTCAGTTGCTGTTGCTTCTTCCCTGACGTCAGTGCGAAAGGGGTATACAAGAGGCATCCGACGCCATTTTCTTCAGTTTTTCTTGCCCCAGATGTCAGGTGCCCCCAAGTAGGTAGGCAATACATATTGCTAATAAAACATGTAAAAGGAATAAAAGGAATACCTTCAGTTACAAGCAAATACACTACAACGGTTGTACAGGATAGAAAAGGTATAGAAAAGTTCAGCTAGGTCAGAGGGGATGGAGTGTGGGTAACCTGGACTGCAGCAGTGTGAACACTCGAACATCTACATTTATGGTAGGTACAAAACTGTACCATGTTCATCGTGTTACACTGCTGCAGTCATCACACCTGGGTTGAATCCCAAAGCTAAGGATGGGTGGTGGAACTAAACAGGGTTTGGAGAGGCTAGTAGGCCCTGCAGAACTGCAGTGGCAAAGCCAGCTCTGGTTTTAGAGTATAGGGGTAAGTGATAGTGCTTGGTGAAGGTGTGCACTGAACTCCAAGATGCAGCCTCCAAAATATCTTTGGTTGGTACCCCTCTGAGGAAGGCTGTTGATGTTGCTGTAGCTCTGGTGGAATTGGGCCTGATGTTACCAGGTACAAGTTTCCCATGGTGTGTGTAGCAGAAACGGATACAATGTCTTATCCATTTTGAAATGGTCTGTTTTGAGATAGCCTTTCCTTGTGATCCTGCAGCATAGGATAGAAAGAGCTGGTCAGATTTTCTGAAAGCCTTAGTTTTATCCAAGTAGAAACGTAATTGCCTGTGAATGTCCAAAGAGTGTAGGAGCCTTTCCCCTTTATTCTGGGGGTTTGGATAAAAGGTGGGTAAATGAATGGTTTGGTTTAGAGCCACACTGGATACTACACCTTTGGCATAAAGGAAGGGTTAGTTCGTAAAGCGACTCTGTCTTGATGAAAAATGATGAAAGGCTCCACTGTCATTAGGGCCTGTAGCTCTGAGACTCTTCGTGCTGAAGTTATTGCTAGCATCAGGGCAGTTTTCCATGATAGAAACTGTAGATCAGCTGTAAAAGCTGGTTCAAAGGGTGGTAGTGTAAGTTTTTCCAAAACAAAGTTGAGATCTCAAGTTGGTGTTGGTGCTCCCCGGGTCGGTATTATGTTCTTAGCCCCTCTGAGGAACTGTCTTAGTAATGGATGTGAAAATATAGGAGGATCCGTGTTGTATTCAGCTGAAATAGCTGAGGCGTGGATCTTAATAGATGAAAAAGAAAGTCCTTTGTGCAACATCTCAGTTAAATATTGAAGAATCTGAGGAATATTTGGGGCAAGGGGATTTTGGCCTTTAGCCTGGTTCCAGGCGCAGAATCTTTTCCATTTGTCTGAATAGGCTTTCCTGGTGCTGGGCCTCCTGGCCTCCAGAATGACATCCATCACAGCTTTAGAGAAAAGTGTTGACTGGTTGTTTAGGTAATTTGCCATGCAGCCAGATTTAAAGTCTTGAGCTGGCTGTGTAGAATCTGATTGTTTTGCTGAGTGAGCAGGTGAGGAATTGGAGGTAAAATCCACGGTGGGCCTTGAGCCATGTTCCTTAGTATTGGATACCAGTGTTGGCGTGGTCAGTCTGGAGCAATGAGTATCATTTGTGGGCTTTCAGCAGCACCTTTGTCAGAAGAGGCAGTGGAGGAAAGGCATACACTGTCAATGTTTTCCAACTGAATGAGACAGCGTTCACTTTCCAAGCTAGTGTGTGGTATGTCCTTTTGCAGAATTTCTGTAGTTGGTAGTTTTGGGGGGAAGCAAACAGATCTATGTCTGGGCTCCCCCATTTTTGGGTTATAATTGTGAATACTTGTGGATCTAGTTTCCACTCGTGAGGATCTATGATGTTTCTGCTTAGATAGTCTGCAAATGTGTTTTTCTTTCCTGGCAGGAATTGTGCTTGTAGTTGAACTTGGTAGGTCAGTGCTGTGTTCCACAAGGTCACTGCTTGTCTGCATAGGGGGTAGGAATGTGTGCCCCCTTGCTTGTTTATGTACCACATCACTGTGGTGTTGTCCATCTTTATTAGGAGTTGTCCTGGATGTAGGAGGTCCTTGAAAGCTGTTAGGGCATTTTGTACAGCTAGCATCTCTTTTTGATTGATATGTAGATGCCTTTGATCTGCAGACCATTTGCCCTGAATATACTGTCCTGCCATGTGCGTGCCCCAGGCATAATCCAATGCATCTGTTGTTATAGTTTGCCTGGCTGTGGGTAAGGTAAAAGGCTGACCCTTGTTGAGGTGACATGCCTGAGCCCACCACAGAAACTCCTGTTGAAGGCAGGGAATGAGTGGAATTATTGTTTCCAAGCTGTGGCTGTGTTGAGTCCATACACTATTCAGATACCATTGTAATTTCCTCATATGCAATTTTGCAAATGGTATTAGTAGTATGCAAGATGCCATGAATCCCAAGGCCTGCAGAATTTTTCTTGCAGGGAGTTGGGTCTTTGTTGCCATCATTTTAAAGTATTGAGTCAGTTGTCCTTGCTTGTCTGGCATGAGATAAGCCATCTGGGCCGTTGTATTTAAGCTGGCACCCAGGAATATTATGTCTTGTGAGGGCACTAGTTTTGACTTCTTTTCATTTACTGTGTACCCTAGGCAACTTAATAGGTTTTTGACAAACGCCAGATGCTTTAAAATAATGTCCTTGCTTTCTACTTGAATAAGGCAGTCCAGGTATGGATATGTTTGAATTCCTCTTTGTCTGCAGTATGCAATTACTGGTGCCAAGTATTTGGTTAAGACCCTGGGTGCAGTAGATAAGTCAAAGGGCAGTGCAGAGAATTGGTAATGGGTTGAACCTGCTAAAAATTGGAGGTATCTGATAGGGACATGCAGGTATGCCTCCTTGAGGTCCAACGTTACTAGCCAAGCCTTCTTGCCCAGCATGGGAAGAAGTTGCTGTAGTGTTAGCATCTTGAATTTGGGTACTTCCAGATATGTGTTTAGAATTGAGAGGTCCAGAATGGGTCTCCAGGCTTTGTCCTTTCGGGGAACTAGAAAGAGTCTTGAGTAAATTCCTTGTCCTTGCTCCTGTGTAGGAACCTGTTGAATGGCTCTCATGTCTATGAGAGCTGAAATTTGCTTTTCAGCCTCTGCCCATTGATTTGGTGGCAGGTTTGGCATTCCTTTTATCCTTGGTAAAGTGAGAAAGTGGAATCTGTATCCATGAGATACAATATTTAGGACCCATTTGTCTTTTGTGATGATGTGCCAGTTGTTTGCAAAAAGTGCTAGTTTTCCCCCCAAGGGAGCTGCCAAGAGGGATTTGCTTGGTAGTCTGATGGGTAAGTCATTGTGTTTGTCTTCTGATAGTTTGAGACCTTCTTCTCCTCCTTTTTGGGTTGTGGTACCCCATTGTCGAGGCTGGTAAGAGCCTTGTGACTGACCTCTGCCCCTTGGGCATCTGTATTTGCCCCTCTGTGGTCTGGCAGAAGCTGGAAAGGACCAGTTTTTGGTTGGCCAATTTCTGCTGAAACGAGGGGGTTGAACCTGTAAAAAATCCTTGACCGTCTGCATAGATTTTGCCTTATCCTCCATTTTCTTTAAAACCTCTTCTGCTTTTACACCAAATAAAACATCCTGCTGTAAAGGTGCATCCAATAACTTTGCTTTAACATGATCAGGTAAAGTTTGTTCTTTTAACCAAGCATGCCTACGTATGACAGACCCTGTCACTGCTGCTCTACAAGAAGCTTCCAATGAATCAAATCCACATTGCAAAGTATGTTTTCCCACTTGTTCAGCTGCATGCAACAAATCTTGCATTTCCTTGTAATCAGGCTGTTCTGTATGTGTGATCATTTTTTGTTTTAATTGAGACATCAAATATTGTTGATATTTCAGCATGTGAAACTGGCAATTTAAGGCCCTCATAGCTAGAGTAGCTGAGGTATATACTTTCTTTCCCCATCTGTCTAGTGCTCTACAATCCCTTTCAGAGGGTACAGGATTTTTAGCAATAGAGGCCTTAACACCTTTGGGACCCTGGGAAATGGTTTCTGGGTCAGCAACAGGCTTTTATATAGGAATTTGTGTGAGTCAGGGACTCTGTAGCATCTGTCTGGTTTGGCTGGTGCAGGAGGTAGTGAATCTGGGTTAAGGCTAGATTCTGAATAAACATCATCCACAATGTCTAACACAGGTGAAATAGCAAGTGGTCTGTGCTGGGGTAGTAAAAGGAACTCTCAGAGCCTTTTCTTAGAATCAGAGTAATCCTGGCCTTCCCAGTGGAAATGTTCCCTCATGGTATGCAAAGTTTCCCCAAAAGAGTAGTCTTCTGGGGGAGATGCTGAAGGGATAGACTCTTCAGCATCAGAGTCTTCATAAGGGGGAAAGGAATATTCCTGTTCCTCAGAAGAATCTGAGGAAATTGAAACCTGGTCAGAGGAAGCGTAGTCCTCCTCCTGTCTTGGCCTTTTATCAGGAGGGGGATGGGAACCCCTGATTAGGGTAATTAAATCTTCAGCCATCTTAAGCATCTGTTTCTTAGGCATGGGGCCTTGTACTGGAGACTGCTGTACAGTCTTCTTTGTTTTTAAAGGGGTTTTCAGCTTTGCATAGGATTTAATAGTGAGTGTAGTCGGTCTGAAGACACCTTCTGCAACTGAAGGCATTTCAACTGCACCGGAATCTCCTTCAGCCATGGAGTCGGAAGGGCCTAAAGGTAAAAGTTGTGGAGGCCTAGCAATCTCCGCTTGGGAATCGGATGCTGCCTGGGGTTCTAAATCAGCGGTCGTCAGGGGCTGCGTAGGCGCCTCACTGAAAACCGGAGAACCAGCGACTGGCCTAGCAGAGGCCTCGGAGTCTGGTTTGGGTCTCGGCTGCCTGTCCTTATCTTTGCGTTTTTTATGCATTCCGGTCGTTGGTTGCTCCGATGGCATGGTATAATTAAATTTCCTACCAAAATAATGTCGGGCGAAATCAAACCGACGTTTAATAGTTTATTTGTTAAACCTAGCACAAAACCGACAACCTGTGATATCGTGGTCTGGGCCTAGGCAAGGACTACAATAAGAATGAAAGTCCTTAGGAGGTATTTGCTTCCCACAAGAAATGCAATTGTTAACTTTTTCTGACATAGGACTGAGGCAAGAAAAGGTTCCCCAATGGGGTACTTAGCTTTATTGAAGACTTCAGTCTGAAATTCGATTTGAAAATCTCAGGAGTCGGCTGACCAGCACTTGCGAACTGCTTCGGCTTCGGGCACCGTGCGGCAAGAAAGACTGGAGAAAATGGCGTCGGATGCCTCTTATATACCCCTGGCGCACTGACGTCAGGGAAGAAGCGACAGCAACCGACGCCAGACCAAGACTTTGGAACTCTGGCCGACTGCGGGACCGCCTGACGGCAGGATAACCCAAGTGTGATGACTGCAGCAGTGTAACACGATGAACATCTGCATCTCTCAAAATCTGTGTTATTAGGTGGTAGTAGTACAGGGTTGTCAGTGTACATGAGGCCGTTGCTACAATGTCTCAGGATGCCCATATCAACCAGACTAGCAGGAGAAACCGTAGGGAATTGTCCATCCATATTTGTCAGAAACCAAGGGCGAGAGGCCAGAGAGAGCTAAGGGAGTAAAGTGTGGAAATGTCAAGAGGAGGACTACTATGTGATCACACAAGTGCTACTAAGGGAAAATTTGTAGCTGGAATACCTCGGAGTGGGTTAAAAACAGTGCAATTGTGGTGCATGATGTACAAACAAGCCCAAACCATCTGAAAATGGGGGGTTTGAATACCATAAAAAATAGAAGATTCTAGTAACAAAGAAATCTAGCCTCTTTGCCCATAAATGTGCTAAAGATGAGGAACTACACTGTTGTGATACAGCTGTATCTAAGGGAAAATATTGTCGAAATTATCTGTCCGGCTGTGGCGCACAACTGCCTGGCAGTCTGTGGTGCTGGACAATAAGCAAACAAGCAGAAACCCACTCAAGGGTTGGTGATTAAATACCAGAAGGTTAAAACCTAAGAGAACTTAAAAAGCTCAAAGCCACAATGGGGTGCTTACTCCAAGCCCTAGACCAGCCAACCTTTACCAGCCAGGGACCAATCAGCACAATCCTCTCACTAGAGTGCAAAAGGGTCCCTTTCTAATCCAAGATGGCCTGGAAAATGTTCTCAGAACAAACAACCACTACAAACAAACAACCAGGCCCAGAAACAGCAATCCTGAGCCTGGACTATGCTACAGCTACCAGCGACACTATTTTAGGCAGAAAATATTACATAAATGTTTACCACAGCAGAAAAACAGCAGTGAGATACTAAATAAAAGTTTAAAAAAAAGAGCAAGGAGAATCTAGAGAATGCTTTTAACTACAAACAAATCAGTTGTATGATACACTTCTTGGCAGGAAAATCAGAACAAACATATGCTTACCAAATGGAGACAATTTCCAGTTAATACCTTTCAAACAGTGAAAATGCCTAGAAAAGCTTTACAAACAGTGAGAAAGTACAGTTGTGTACACTTATCATAAATGTAGATGTTCGAGTGTATTCACTGTTGCAGTCATTACATTTGGGTAATCTGCTGGCAGGTTGCCCTCAGTCGGCCTGAATTCCAAAGTCTTGGGTCCTGCGTCGGTTCCGGTCTTCTCTTCCATGATTGTCAGGTTGTCAGGGGTACAAAACATGCAGCCAATGTCATTTTCTTTAGTTTTTCTTGCCCCAGATGTCAGGTGCTCCCAAAAAGGAAAACTTTACCTTCATCTACAAGCAAATACACCACATAGGTTGTAGAAGATAGAGAAGGAAAGATAAACTGAAGAATGACAGGGGGATGGGGGGGAGGGTAACCTGGATTGCAACGGTGAATACACTTGAACATCTATATTTATGGTAAGTGTACACAACTGTACTATGTTCTTCGTGTTTCACTGTTGCAGTCATTACATTTGGGTAGAATCCCAAAGCTATGGTTGGGAGGCTGGAGCTAAACAGCATTAGGTGCAGCTATAAGGCCCTGCAGCACTGCAGTGGCAAAGCCTGCCCTGGACTTAGAGTAGAGAGGCAAATGGTAAAGCTTTGTAAAGGTGTAAACAGAACTCCAAGTAGCAGCCTCTAGAATGTCTTTGGTTGGTACTCCTCTGAGAAAGGCTGCCAAAGTAGCTGCAGCTCTGGTGGAATGAGACCTAATGCCCTTGGGCACAGGTTTACTATGGTGTAATTAGCAGAAACTGATGCAGTGGCTTATCCACTTTGAAACTGTCTGCTATGAGATAGCCCTTCCTTCTGATCCTGCAGCATATGACACTAGCAATTGTTTAATTTTTCTTAGAGCTTTTGTCCTGCTCAAGTAGAATCTTAGCCGTCTGTGTACGTCCAAGGAATGCAGAATTCTCTCCCCTTTGTTCTGCAGATTTGAATAAAAAGTTGGCAGATTTGGTTAAGAGCCACAATGAAAACCACCTTAGGCATAAAAGTAGGATTTGTCCCCACAGACACCCTGCCTGGTTAAAATATGATAAAAGGCTCTACAGCCATGAGGGCCTATAGCTCTGAAACTCTTCTTGCTGAAGTAATTGCTAGCAGCAGAGCGGTCTTCCATGATAAGAACTTTATATCAGCGGTAGCGGCTGGTTCAAATGGAGGCAGGGTGAGCTTTTCCAACACATAATTGAGGTCCCATGCAGGTAATGGTGATCTTCTAGAAGGCCTTAAGTTTTTGGCTCCTCTAAGATACTGTTTTAGTAAAGGATGACAAAAGATTGGTGGCTCTGTACTGTAATGAGCCAAAATGGCAGAGGCATGGATTTTGATTCATGAGAAAGATAGGCCTTTGTCAAGCATCTCAGTTAAGTATTGCAATATCTGAGGAATATGTGGTTCTGCTGTATCAGTTCCTTGTGCTTGATTCCAAGCACAGAATCTCTTCCATTTGTCAGCATAAGATTTTCTAGTACTAGGCCTTCTGGCTTCCAAAATGACATCCATCACAGGTTTACTGAGAGGTGTCGTTTGTATGATTACATGATTAGCCTTGCTGCCAGGTTCGGAGTCTGTAGTTGATTGTGCAGGATCTGATTGTTTTGCTGGGACAGTAGTTGTGGTCTTTGAGGCAAGGTCCAAGCTGGGTATTGAGACAAGTTCCTTAGGATTGGGTACCAGTATTGACAAGGCCAGTCCGGGGCAATTAATATCATCTTTGGCTTCTCTTGTCTGACTTTTAGGAGGAACTTGGGTAGAAGAGGCAGAGGAGGAAATCCGTAAACTGACAGGTTTTTCCAACTGAAGGAAAGGATGTCCACTTTCCATGCTTGTCTGTGATAAGTCCTTGTGCAGACTCTTTTCAACTGATAATTTTGAGGAGAGGCAAATAGATCTATGTCTGGGCTCCCCCATTTGTCTGTTATCATGTTGAATACTTGTGGATTTAGTTTCCACTCGTGAGGATCCATAAGGTTTCTGCTTAAATTGTCTGCCAGAGTGTTCTGTTTTCCTGGCAGGAATTCAGCTTGAAGATTTATTTGGTAGGTCAAAGCTGTGTCCCACAGTGCCATGGCTAATCTTCAAAGGGGTATGAGTGTGTGCCCCCTTGCTTGTTTATATACCACATGACTGTGGTGTTGTCCATCTTTATCAGTAGTTGTCCTGGATGAAGTAAGTCCTTGAAGGCTGTTAGGGCATTTTGAACAGCTAGCATCTCTTTCTGGTTGATATGTAGATGCATTTGATTTGGTGCCCATATGTCCTGAATGCATCTTCCTGCCATGTGGGCCCCCCGGGCATAATCTGATGTGTCTGTTGTTAAAGTCTGGCTGGCAGGGGGTAGAGTGAAGGGCCGTCCCATGTTTTGGTGACAGGCCTTTGCCCACCATAGAAACTCCTGTTGCAGGCAGGGGATGAGAGGAATCATTGTTTCCAGACTGTGTGAATGTTGACTCCATAAACTTTTTAGGTACCACTGAAGTTTCCTCATATGCAGTCTTGCATATGGAATTAGTAGGATGCAGGATGCCATGAAGCCCAGAGCCTGCAGAATTTGTCTTGCAGAAGACTGGGTTTCAGTTTGAAGTAAGTAGTCAGTTGCCTTTGTTTGTCTGGCGTGAGGTAAGCCATCTGGGCAGTTGTATGCAAGCTTGCACCCAGGAATGTTATCGTTTGAGAGGGTAACAGTTGTGATTTCTTTTCGTTTATTGTGCACCCTAGGCATGCTAGAAGCCTTTTTACAAATGCGTGGTGTCGTAGAAGAGTGTCCTTGTTCTCTGCTTGAATGAGATAGTCGTCCAAGTAGGGATATATCTGAATACTTCTTCGTCTGCAAAAAGCAATTACTGGTGCCAGGCACTTTGTAAAGACCTTGGGCGCAGTAGATAAGCTAAAGGGCAGTGCAGAGAATTGGTACTGCATTAAGCCAACCTTGAATCTGAGATATCTTGTGCACGACTGTCTTATTGGGACATGCAGGTATGCCTCTTTTAAGTCTAAAGTTACCAGCCAAGCATTCTTGCCCAGCATGGGCAGAAGCTGTTGCAAAGTGAGCATTTTGAATTTTGGAATGTCCAGGTATGTGTTCAAAATCGATAAATCCAGTATTGGCCGCCAGGCCTTGTCCCTTCTGAGTACCAAGAAAGGTCTTGAGTAAAAACCTTGTCCTTTTTCCTGTTCTGGGTACTGTCTGAATGGCCCCCATATCCATGAGGGACGTAACCTGTTTCTGTGCCTCTGCCCACTGTTTTTTTGGCAGGTCTGGCCAACCATTTGCCATTGGCAGAGTGTGGAAATGGAATATGTATCCCTGTGATACGATGTTCAGTTCCCACTTGTCCTGGGTTATTAACTGCCAATTTTGAGCAAAAAGTGCTAATTTTCCCCCTATGGGTGCTGCCAAAAGATAAGTGCTTGGTGTAGGCAGAGGGAAGTCATTGGGATTGCTTTCTGTAGGTTTGCACTTTATCTCCTCCAGATTTGGAGGTGGATGCGCTTCATTGCTTTGACCTGTATGAGTCTTGAGCCTGGTACCTGGAACCCTTAGGGTGTCTGGATTTGCCCCTTTGGGTTCTGTCTGACACAGGAAAGGACCAATTTTTTGTAGGCCAGTGTCTACTCAATCGAGGTGGCTGCACTTGTAAGAAATCTTTCACAGTTTGCAAAGACTTAGCTTAGTCTTCCATTTTCTTTAAAACCTCTTCTGCCTTAATACCAAACAGAGAATCATGCTGTAAAGGGGCATCTAGCAATTTAGCTTTAACATGATCAGGCAAATTTTGTTCCTTTAACCAGGCATGCATGCCTCCTAATCACAGATCCAGTAACTGCGGCCCTGCAGGAGGCCTCTAAAGAATCAAAACCACATTGCAAAGTATGCTTTCCAACTTGTTCAGCTGCATGCAATAATTCCTTATTTTCTGCACATTCTGAAATCAACATAATTTTCTGTTTCAGCAATCCCATAACATGTTGGTACTTAAGCATATGAAATTAACAGTTTAAGGCCCTGATTGCCAAGGTTGCAGATGTATAAACCTTTTTTCTCCATCTGTCCAGTGCCCTTGAATCTCTGTCGGAGGGCGTAGGGTTTTTTGCTGTTGAGGCCTTAACTCCCTTTGGACCCTGTGAAATAGTTTCAGGATCAGCAGCAGAGTTTCTAAATAAAAACTTATGAGAGTCAGGGACCCTGTAATACCTGTCGGGCTTACTGGGAGCCAGAGGTAAAGAGTCAGGAGTCAGGCTTGACTCTGAAAAACATCATCCACAATGTCTAATACAGGGGGAATGGCTAAAGGTTTGTGCTGAGGGAGTAGGAGGAAATCCCTGAGCCTCTTTTTTGATTCTAAGAAGTCTTGACTCTCCCAGTGAAAATGCTCTCTCAAAGTGTGCAAGGTTTCTCCAAATGAATAATCCTCAGGAGGAGATGCAGATGGAATAGACTCCTCAGCATCAGAATCCTCATAGGGAGGTAAAGATAATTCCTGATCAGAAGAGGAATCAGAAGAAATAGAAACCTGATCTGAAGATTCATAGTCAGTGTCTTGCCTAGGCCTCTTATCTGGAGGGGGATGGGTACCCCTGATCAAGGTAATAAGGTCTCTCAGGCGTCGGTTTTTTAGTCTTACAAGGTGTCTTTGCCTTTGGTTTTGCAGATTTCATCAGTTTGATATAAAAATGTTGAGGTCTGAATACACCCTCAGAAGCCGGTGCCTGCTCAGCGGCTCCGGACCCATCCGAGGGAGATACATCCGTCGGTCCAATACCTTGAGCATCTTGCGGCATGCCGAACTCCACATAGGTGTCAGTAGAGGCCTGTGACTCGAAGGTAGCGGGCATCAGGGGCTGCGAACCGGCGACTGGCTTAGAAGAAGCTTCGTCGGTTTTGGATCTCGACTGCCTCTCTCTGTCCTTTTCTTTACATTTTTTATGTACTTCGGTAGTCGGATTGCTATCCGACGACATCTCTGGGTAGTTAAATCTGTTTCCAAAATACTTAGATGCAAAAATATACTGACGCTTAATAGTGCGTTGGTTAAATCTAGCACAAAACCGACAGCCAGGCATGTTGTGATCAGGGCCTAGGCAAGGAATAACAGTATAAATGGAAATCCTTATGAGATATTTGCTTCCCACAAGTAATACAATTATTAACTTTTTCTGACATCAGTAAAAAGCAAGAAAAAAGCTTCCACAACGGGATAATTAGCTTTATTGAAGACTTCGGTTCTGAAACTCAAACGTGAATATTTCAGTAGTCGGCCTACCGGCACTTGCGAAATGCTTCTGCTTCGGGCACCGTGCGGCAAGAAAGACTGAAGAAAAAGGCGTCGGCTGCATGTTTTATATCCCTGACGACCTGTCTTCATGGAAGAGAAGACAGCAACCGACGCAGGACCCAAAACCTTGGAATTCAGGCCGACTGAGGGCAACCTGCCAGCAGATTACCCAAATGTAATGACTGCAACAGTGAAACACGAAGAACATCAGTAACTAAAATGATTTAACAGGCCCAGGAAGACAGGCAGTTGCTGTACAACAGTGTCGTTTGTTGTAGTAATAAAATACAGTAAAAAACTTGGCAACAGACAATAAAAAGTGCAATAAATGGTAAGAATAAGCAATAAATAGAAAAAAATAGGCAAGAAAACAGGCACCTTGTGGTTTTTAGGAAGCTCAGAAGCCTCTAGTCTGAAATCTCATTAGAGAGTTGTAGCTGTGCCTCTCCTCCTTTCAGCTCAGTATGAACAAGTAGTGGTACTGAATGTTACAAGGTTAAAAAGTAAATCCTTAGACCAAGTGGTCTATGTCTTAAAAGTCATATTTGTCAAGTGTTCACGTGAAGCTCTAAGCAAGGATCACGAAGGCATAAAATATTTAAAAATGTTATCTGTTAAAAGCTGTGTACCATTAGAATTCTGCATGCATAAAATTGATAAGAAACAGTATAAAATATGCAGCTTTCCTTATTCTGGGAGACTGATTTGAAAAAGTCTCCCAGCACTGTTTATGGAATAAACCAGTACTTTGCATGTCCTGAAGTGTTATTATTGACTCAAGACTTAAAGGGAAAACTCTGTTACTTATTTGTGAACTTTAACATTTGGTGCTGTGACTTGGATTCTGAACTTGGGTACTGCTGCAGGGCAGTGTGGAATAAATTACAAGGGCCCATCACACAAAGTTTTTCTGTAAATTCCACTCTGTTTTGCATGGGATAGTTAGAGGTTCGGATACCCAACGATTCAGGTTGTGCAAACTGCTGCTAGACTAAATGGGAAAAAAGGATTTGTGGAAATTATTTTTCTCTTTTAAATAATTGTTGTTAAAAAAAAGTGGAATGAGTGAATAACTGTTTGGTTGAATGACTGAGTTTGCTTATTAGGTATATGGAAAAATGAACACAAGGCGGCATCTTGTGTCGAGAGCAGTACTCTCAAGACTAAAAGGTAAGAGGCATGAAAGATGTTTTGTATTGTTTAATGCAAGAGTGAAAAGAGAGAAAAAAGTTAATGTTATATCAAGTTCATCAGCCTATAGCATGTTGGGACACTGGTGTGTGTGTATGTGTGTGTTGAATCAAGTTCATAATCCTATAGCATGTTGGGACATAGATGTAAGTTGTTAAATCAAGTTCTTGAGCCGATAGCATGCTGGGACATAGGTGTACGTGCTGGTAAATTAAGTTCATGAGCCCACAGCATGTTGGAACATAGGGGTGACTGTGTGAAAGTACCCTCAGAGGGTCCGAAAAAATGGTCAGTTCTGGACATAGTACCTATCCACTCAATTATCCCAATCACAATGCTGGAGCTGTAAATTTTGAGTTTGTGATGGGACAAACGCAAGGGGTGCTGATCAAAACCCTTCCTCTGTCACTGCACGACAGAGTCCCTACCCTTTCCTCCCTGAATGGTGTCTGAATTGATGCAGTCATTTTTTCCTGTGAATTACCAGAATCCAGGATCTGCAAGGTAAGTCTTAATAGGGAAAATGGGAACAAAGTTAAGCAAGCAGAATCAAATCTCTACAAATGGAATACCTGCATACTTTATGTATCACAATTATGGAAAAGAAAATCATAAGTATTTAAATGTCTGGTTTTAGCTCACTTAAAAATTGCCCTGGTGATGTATTTCCATTAACTCATTACAGCTGTGTGCACCTCTAAGCATTTCTGCAGTTGCCTCCTACTGCGTCTCTAGGCATCAAATATTGCTTGTTCATATTTGCATTAATAATTCCAAAACCATGCTACATACAAGGTATCAGAATATTTCACCTTGAAGCATACATGGTGACAAACACAACTGTATTGATATTTCACTTCCATCAATGAGTATCTGTGAGAACTTTAAGGTGATAACTTCATTTTTTTAAAGGCTCAAGCCACACCCACTGGGAGTTAAAGATACACACTCAAAACAGCTGTACTGGCACGAATTAGTTAAATGGAACTTATGATACAAGTGGATTTCTAACTATGCAGAAATTGCTAAACCTTTGACAAATCTTTTAAAGCAAGATAC
Organism: Protopterus annectens; assembly: GCF_019279795.1. Classification (NCBI taxonomy): domain Eukaryota; kingdom Metazoa; phylum Chordata; order Ceratodontiformes; family Protopteridae; genus Protopterus; species Protopterus annectens. Next base: position 958,448,725 of record NC_056739.1, read on the forward strand.
ACCAGAGTCCCTCCCTTGGGATAGTGAAGAGGAAAATTAATTTCAGAATGCAAAACAAGCTTTAGTTACTGCCCCAGCTTTAGGGTTACCAGATTATGGAAAGACTTTCATTTTATTTTGTCATGAATGGAATAGCTTTGCTCAGGCACTGCTTGCACAGAAACATGGGGAAAACTATCGTCCATTAGCTTATTATAGTACAGCACTTGATTCTGTTGCAAAGGGATTTCCCACCATGTTTAAAGGCGGTGGCTGTTGCCGCCATTCTAGTCTATCTTGAGCAATCACTGGTGCAAGGGCATGACTTACAGTAGCTGTCCCTCTTTCTGTATCATCTCTCTGACTTCAAATAAAAACTCAACCCCCCCACCCCGACTGCATGTCTAACTAAATATGAACTTACACTTCTTTCTTATCCATCTATTTCTGTCATACGCTGTCCTGTTCTAAATCCTGCATGATGGTGAAGAGCATGCGTGTGTGTGTGTGTGTGTGTGTGTGTGTGTGCGTGTGTGTGTGTGTGTGTGTGTGTGTGTGTGTGTGTGTGTGTGTGTGTGTGTGTGTGTGTGTGTGTGTGTGTGTGTGTGTGAGAGAGACTAATTATCTGGTTTCTCCTAGGAATGACTTAAAAGGACACTCCTATACCCAATGCTGAACTAGACCTACTTATGGATGGGTCCTGTGGAAGAAATCGAAATGGAAATTTGGTTGCAGGAATATCTGTCTACATCAATAATGATGTTTTGCTTCAACACAGACTAGATGGTGTTCATTCTACCTAGGTAGCAGAGTTAGTGGTTCTACAAAGGGCTTGTGAGTTAGCCAAAGACAAAGTTGCCAATATCTACACAAATAGTTGTTATGCTTTTGGTGTAATACATGATTTTGGGCAACTTTGGAAGCAGAGAGGAAGCTTAACTTAATCAGGAACTCAGATTATTATTTTTTTTAGAGAATGCTTTGTTAGTCTCTCTCTACCTAAAGAATTAGCAGTAGTTAAATGTAGTGCCCATCACAAGGGTATAGATACTGTTTCAAAGGGAAATAATTTGGCAGATCAAGCTGTGATGTTACTACAAGACTCGAACAGTGATGATGTGTTTGATTTCAGAGTATCAGCTTTTTAAGCCGAAGTATCACAGGGAGAAGTTCAGAGGTGAATTAAAAATGCATGCAGTAAATTTGCCAATGTTTTATTGGGACATTTAGATGGCTGACTGGCGGTGTCTGCCTCCATGCTATCTTACCTGGTAAAGGGCATATCATTTACCAGCCCATGCAGGTAAGATAGTTAATCAAACTACCCAAAGTCGGTATGCCCCTCATGTCTCTTCTTTGATACTTCAGTATGTTAATAACTGTACAGTATGTCTGACATATGTTAGCTAAAACTTGAATGTTAAAGCTGCATGCTTAAACACCACCTTGGGGACCTTTTGTTAATATGCAGGCAGACTTTGACAAGATGTCAAAGATCCGTAATTTACAATTTGCATGTTTTCTGCATGGGTGGTAGCTTTCCCATGTCACAAAGTTTCTGTAACAGTTGTTAAAAACTTGAATCTGAATGTATACCTAGATATGGTGTACCTTATACTATCAACAGTGACCAGGGAACTCAAGTCAACAATTCCCTGACTACAGAGCTATTCAAGATTTTTTATACTAAGCTGAGTTATCACTGTCACAGTCATCTAGATTAGTAAAAAGGGCGAATAAGACCCTTAAAAATAAGATTTCAAAGATTTGTGCTGAAACAAACCTTAAATGGCCAGAGGCACCTCCCTTAGCACTAACGAGTATGGGGAGTGCATTAAATACTACAAAGACATTGAGTCCCTATGAGATATTAATGGGAAGACCCATAGCTCTTCCAGCTACTGCCCCTGTGTCAGATGAAGAATTAACTCTAACGGATTATGCTATATTATCTTACTGCACAAAACTTATTAATTTCTTGCAGCAGTACCACAGAACTATACGAGAAGATCTTCCTCAACTCCTGACTAGCCCTGTGACAACTGCGGTCCGATGATTGCGCTTATATTATAACTTTCCAAAGAAAGAACTGTTTGAGTCCAAAGTGGAAAGGCCCTTTCCAGGTGCTACTTACAGCTTTCACTGCCATCCGCTGTGCAGGACTACCAATGTGGATACATTCTTTACACTGCAAGAAGACTTGCCGTGTGGGAGCCGCAAATGAATCATTTTGTCAGCGAAGGAAGATCTAAGTGCAAAGGACGAATCATCTGCCCCAGAAAGGATTAAAAGAGAAAATGAACTCAGACAGCAGTTCTTGATGAATCCAGTGACAGCAGGTACTTTTGCTTTCTTTTTATTTCCTTTTATAAAATGGTCAAGAGAAATAGTTTTCTGTTGATTCTTCGATAATATATTGTGGACTTAAATGTGACAAACTGTTGGGTGTGTTCGGATATACCACAGGCTGGGAGATGAATCATTGCAAGGATGTCTGTAAGACAGTAAATGTACTGGTACTCAATGCTACAAGGTCAAAAGATAAATTCTTAGACCAGGTGGTCTATGTTTTAAAAAGGCGTATCTGTCAAGCGTTCACATGAAGCCCTAATCAAGGATCACAAGGGAATAAAATATTTAAAAAATGTATTTTTTGTTAAAAACTACATAGTGTCAGAATTTTGCATGCATGAAAAGGATAAGACAATTTATAAAATATGAAATTTTCCTTATTCTGAGAGACTGATTTAAAAATCCTAGGTAGGCAGTCTCCTTGCGCTGTTTACAGAATAAACCAGTACTTTCCACATTCTGAAGTATTATTCTGGACTCAAGACTAAAACATAGAACTCTTATTTACTTGTGAACTTTGACAATTTCTACTGAGCTGTCTTTCCCTGAAACTGAATGCACACATGAAAACACAAGTCTGACTCTTTATTTTCAGGCTTATTATTCTACCTTAATGTACTATAGTGAACTCACTAAGAATAAAGTGAAAACACTCAAGTGTATCATGACATTAGAGACAAGACTGTGTTGGACCTCCTGTTTCTCTACTAATCCAACATCTCTACCAATAACAGAATCAAGGAACAAAACCTACACCAACAGGTAAATAAAACATTGCGGAGGAACAGGTGTATAACTCAGCACCTCCCAAACCTCTGGAATGAACTTCCCCTGTATGTTAAGCAGTGTGACTCGCTATCCTCCTTTAAACATAAAATAGATTACTGGACAAGTATCCACAAGTTTACTCTGGGATTGACTGGAATGGCCCTCCTGGAGAAAGGTGGTATAGTCTAAAGGAGATTACCAGGAAACAGTGAATGGTCATTGGACTCATGAATCTTTAAATATACATTAAAGGTCTTTAAGAACTATTGTACAAACCTCATCACTGGTGACTTTCTTAGCTTTCAGCAACCTTTGTGCTTTATCATCATCTGATGCTTCATCACTGTCCGAAGAATAAATTCTGGGACGCTCCTCTGCAGAAGAAAAATAAAAGGTGGAGGGGACACATTAAAAAATGTATAGCAGTCTTAAAAACTGCATAACAAGGCATATAATTTAGTAGAAAAAGTAGCATAACACTGAATAGGATGCACAACTGAACGAGGGCTGATTTTCTTTTCTCTTGCAAGCTGTATTACTGTATGCAAGGCAATGTTCTAAACCTAGTGTCACCTCTCTAAAAAACATCTGACATTCCTAAAAATTACCTTGTAAAAGAGAAATAAATATTAGCATGGTTTTCCTACACAGATTTATAAAGATTTAAACAGATCAAAGTAAAAGTGTGCAAGTATACTTACCTCACTGCAACTGTAAATTATTACATTTGGGATTACTCACCAAATGCATTAATCTAGTTATTTTCCCAAACTCTTTTTATCCACGTCATCAGCATCCTTGAAGTATTACCGACAGGGTGATTTGCCGACAGCGGAAAGACAGACAAGGGAATGTGCGATCGCAACGCGGTAAGTGTGCAATGGTGACGGAGTTAGGAGCGGTCAGGTAAGTGCTCGAGATTGTGGGATGTCGGGTTAGGCTGTGGGAAAGGTGAGTGTGTGTTCGTGTCGGAGGTATGGTTCGGGTAAGGTAAGTGTGTGCTAGTGAGGGACTGTAGTTTAGGCACGGGTTAAGTGAGTTAGGGTTAGGGTGCAGGTAGGTGATGTGTGCGTTAGTGTCGGAGCTTGGGCTAGGGGTGGGTTAAGTGAGTTAGGGTTAGGGTGCAGGTAGGTGAAGTGTGCTAGTGTCGGAGCTTGGGCTAGGGGTGGGTTAAGTGAGTTAGGGTTAGGGTGCAGGTAGGTGATGTGTGCGTTAGTGTCGGAGCTTGGGCTAGGGGTGGGTTAAGTGAGTTAGGGTTAGGGTGCAGGTAGGTGAAGTGTGCGATAGTGTCGGACCTTAGGGTTAGGGTTTGGGTCAGGGCTAGTGTGTATGCTATGTAGTGTCGCGTGTTGTTTACGTTCCGTGTGTCGGTGTAATGGTGTTCGGTGTAATGGTGTTCGGTGTTTTGCATTGTCGGGTTTGTGTGATGTCGGTCATCTGGCGTCGGGGAGTTTTCCGTCGGGGAATCGTCGTGTCGGTAATTAGTAGTAGACCCATATATATATATATATATATATATATATATATATATATATATAGATATATATACACACACACACACACATATAGAAACACTAGGGACTTTCATAACTCATGAAAATGCAGTAAATGCCCCTGCTAAGACATAATGTAATGGTATGCATTCCAACTGGACTTCTTTGTGCCACAGGGATTTTAGAAGTTAATTTTTTCACCCAAGGTGAAAAGAAAAACTGTTTCACTATAAATACATGATTGCCAGCAGAAAGATGTGCTGAGTTTCAGTTAAGAGTGTTTTACTCTAGCCAGAATCCTTTGGAAATAATCTTAAATGCTGTTGGCATTGTACCAGTGAAAGCACTGATATAAGCAGCATACAATTTCCATATAAAACTAGCTCTAGCAATCACTCTCTTCAGTTCTTTAATATCCCTGCAGGGGAAAAGTGCTCTTGTAGTAGATACTGGTGGAGTGCCCTTATGTTAAGTTTTTATAAAGATAATTATGACATCAGTAAGAACTTCACAGAAACACAGTATAAGTGGCACCATAACTATAAGCATTACTAAGTTAAAACAGAGCCGCTTCTGTGCCACAGATGGATAAAGCCCTGACTACAATTCACCCTGGTTAAATTATAGTCTTGGGTGGCTGACGGAGCAGCAGAGAGAGAGAGATACATGCCCATCCAATAGTAGATTGGTACATGGGCATCTCTATATGATGATCCCTGGTGGAGGCTAGTGACATCACTAGAAGAGGTGTGGTCAGCATGGGCAGTGGGGCTTGGCTGAGCTGTTGTGGAGGCATGGCAATGTGCCACAGATCCTCATGTTGCACCACTCCCCTCAAGGGCAGTAGTTGTTGCGACTTTTGCTTTTCCCGGTTAGGGGTCGCCACAGCGGAACTCCGGTCTGCTAATGATTGGCAGTAGATTTTTACATGCCGAGTTGCCAGCCCTGACGCACAACCTTCAACGGCAGCCCATTCACGCATGTCTCCACACAGAAGACGCTTTAGCTGAAAATCGAACAGGACGTCTTACTGTGAGGCGACAATGCTACCGCAGCACCACCACCGCAGTCAGTAGTATAATACCATAATGGGAGAGAGGAAATAAAGGTAGGCCAATAGCCTGCTAACTCTGACTAGCATGGACTGGGCAAATGGGCCAGGCCAGTAACAATGAAGGAAGGGTTGGGAGGAGGCAAAAAAAAAAGAAAGAAAGAAAAGAGGGATGAAACCTTTAGCTTGGGGAGGCTAACAATCAACATTAAATCACTACATATTGGTACATAACATGTGCTTGACTACTCGAGGGAGGAGGACTACTACAGGTGCTCCTGCAGCACAGCCATGCCAAAATCTGTTCTACTACTAGACTGAACTTCTAACTTCCAGTGTTCGGTGAAACTAAGAGCAGTATGTATCAGGGACTACAGCACCAAAGTAAGACCACAAGGAGAAGCGGGATCTTTGAAAGGAAGCTTAAAAAGAACATACCCTTAAAAGGCCTTGCAGAGCCTAGAAGAAAACATGGGACTATTACTTAGGTGAAAGTTAGAAATAGCCACCAATTGAAGCTTAGTCATTGAGAAACTCGCTCCTTGCTGAAACAGACAAGAAAGGAATGATAAAATGTCCTGAACAAGAACAGAAACAGGATCAATGTCCCACTGACGAGCCCAAAGAGAAAACCTCTTCCATTTACAGGACTACACCTTTTTAGTAGAAGGTTTCTGAGATGCCAAAATGATGTCCTTCACCAGAGAAGGCAGCTTAACCTAATTATCATTGGAACTGGAGGTACCACTCTGTCAGCCTCAGGGATTGAAGGTTTGGAGGAGGAAGTCTCCAATGATGGGAAATGAGATCCTGGGCTGGATCTAATATTCAGGGTGGATATGATGGTGCCCCCCCCCCCCGGCTTGTTGATGTACCATACTACCATCATGTTGTTTGAATTGCTACAGTTCCAGGAGGGAGATGGTCCTGAAAGGCTTGCAGTGATAGGACGACAGCTCTCATCGCTACGACACTGATGTGCAACTTGGTCTCCGAGGGGGACAACGTGCCTCGGGCTGAACTTCCCTGAAAATGTCCCCCCACCCCCAACAGGGACGCGTCTTTGATCACTGAGGTTTGGGGTTGCGGAAGACAAAAGGGTCTCCCTAGCAGAAAATCCTTGGCCTGGAACCACCACGCTAAGTGACGCCGCAGACACAAAATATCAGGATTGTCATGGACATAGGCTGAAGATGAGCTGGCCACTGTACCGTAAGGGTCCACTGGAGTGCCCGCATGTGGTACCTGGTAAGGGTAACCAGCTGAATAGCCGCTGCCATAGAACCAAGGGCTTGAAGTACTAGGTGGACAGGGGCACTGTCCCAATCCAGGAGGAGGAGGAGGAGGACTTGCTCCCGGATCGCGCCCGATCGAACCCCTATGAATTCCAGACTCTGACATGGGGGAAGGTGTGACTTGGGAAGGTTGACAGCAATGCCTAGATTTCAAAATAGGCTGAGAGAGTAATCGGTAGCTAGAGTAAGAAGATGACTTTTGAGAGCTGTAAGGGGCCACCTGTCCAAATACAGGAAGACCTGAAATCCCTGCAGCCGGAGATGGGCTCCTACCAATGCCATACATATGGTGAACGCCCGGGGGACTGAGGTGAGGGATCTGAACTGATAATGATTGGCCCCCCAGCCAGAAGTGCAGGAATTTCTTGTTGTGCCTGTCGAATTTTATGTGATAGTATGCGCATCCTTGAGATCTATCAAGCACATCCCATCATCCTTGTGCAGAAGCAGAAGAATGGACTGAACAGTGACCATCTGGAATTTCGACTTCTTGACTGATAAATTCAGCTTGCTGAGGTCCAGAACAGGACACAGGCCCCCTGTTTCTTTGGGCACTAAAAGAAGCGAGAGTAAGTACCGGATCCTTGTTGTCCTGTTGGGACCTCCTGGATGGCTCTTTTTTGAAGGAGGTCTTGAACCTCTCCAAGATCTAACTCCTTTGGCAGGGTGGGACGTCCGGTAGTGAATTTTGGATTGGGGGTTGACTAAAGGTATAAGTATCCCCTGGACACAATGCTTAGCAAACACTGGTCTGAGGTAATAGCAGCCTAAGCCAAAGGGTGCAAAGATATACAGCTCCCGACTGCCAACAGGGCAGGGCAGTCAGGCAGCACTTCATGGGCACTGTGGGGGCTTGTCCGAGAAGGGTTCTTGGAAATCCTGATTTTGCAGACCACCTCTGCCTCTGGGAGGGCATCTGCCATCAAATCTCCTTCCCCAACCGGAAGAAGAGGATTCCTGAAGAGCATCTTGGAAGGAAGACTGAGCCCTGCAGAACCATTGCTTCTTACTACCCCTCTAGAGTATTGAAGAAGGAACGGTGGGAAGTAGAAAAACTTGATCCCTACTGTGGACAAGGTCTCTCCCTCCTGTTTACTGTGGGTCAGTGCATCCTTGACTGAAGGACCAAAGTAGATCCGTCAAACGGGACATTAGTAAAAGACACCTTGAAATTGTCCGCTAACCCACAAAGGTGAAGCCAGGCATGACGCCTAACAGCAGTGCCTGTACCTGCTGCTTGATGGGTGACCTTGACTGCATTCGAGATGAACCTCATCCAGGCATTAGCAAGGGATGCGAGTTTGGAAAGCTTCAGAGAGACCAGTTTAAGGTTCTCCGGAGGCAACAACTCTGAAAGGGAAGAGGAAAACTCTGACATTAAATCCCTTTGCAGCCGTGTGAAATGTGCAATATAATTAAAAGTCGTCAGTCTGAAGGTAGCTGAGACATACATGCGCTTCCCAAAACGGTCAATTGCCCACAAAGTACAGTTGTGTACACTTACCATAAATGTAGATGTTTGAGTGTATTCACTGTTGCAGTCATTACATTTGGGTAATCTGCTGGCAGGTTGCCCTCAGTCGGCCTGAATTCCAAAGTCTTGGGTCCTGCGTCGGTTGCTGTCTCCTCTTCCATGACGTCAGGTCGTCAGGAGTATAAAACATGCAGCCGACGCCATTTTCTTTAGTTTTTCTTGCCTCCGATGTCAGGTGCCCCCAAAAAGGTAGCCAAAAAAAAAAAAAAATATATATATATATATATATATATATATATATATATATATATATATATACACACATGCATCAATATAAACTTTACCTTCATCTACAAGCAAATACACCACATAGGTTGTAGGAGACAGAGAAGGAAAGATAAACTCCAGAATGACAGGGGGATGGCGGGAGGGTAATCTGGACTGCAACAGTGAATACACTTGAACATCTACATTTATGGTAAGTGTACACAACTGTACTATGTTCTTCATGTTTCACTGTTGCAGTCATTACATTTGGGTAGAATTCCAAAGCTATGGTTGGGGGGCTGGAGCTAAACAGCATTAGGAGCGGCCATAAGGCCCTGCAGACCTGCAATGGCAAAGCCTGCCCTGGACTTAGAGTAGAGAGGCAAATGGTAATGCTTTGTAAAAGTGTGAACAGAACTCCAAGTAGCAGCCTCTAGAATGTCTTTGGTTGGTACTCCCCTTAGAAAGGCTGCTGAAGTAGCTGCAGCTCTGGTGGAATGAGACCCAATGCCCTTGGGCACAGGTTTACCATTATGTAAGTAGCAGAAACGGATGCAGTGGCTTATCCACTTTGAAATTGTCTGCTTTGAAATAGCCTTGCCTTCTGATCCTGCAGCATATGTCACTAGTAATTGCTCAGTTTTTCTTAGAGCTTTAGTCCTGCTTAAGTAGAATCTTAGCGGTCTGTGTACGTCCAAGGAATGCAGAATTCTCTCCCCCTTGTTCTGCAGATTTGGATAAAAGGTTGGCAGATGAATTGTTTGGTTAAGAGCCACAATGGAAACCACCTTAGGCATAAAAGTAGGATTTGTCCTCAGAGATACCCTGTCTGGGTAAAATATGATAAAAGGCTCTATAGCCATGAGGGCCTGTAGCTCTGAAACTCTTCTTGCTGAAGTTACTGCTAGTAGCAGAGCTGTTTTCCATGATAAGAACTTTATATCAGCGGTAGCAGCTGGTTCAAACGGAGGCAGGGTGAGCTTTTCCAACACATAATTGAGGTCCCAAGGAGGCAATGGTGATCTTCTAGGAGGCCTTAATTTTTTGAGGATGAGAAAAGACTGGTGGCTCTGTATTGTAATAAGCCGAAATGGCAGAGGCATGGATTTTAATGGATGAGAAAGATAAGCCTTTGTCAAGCATCTCAGTTAAGTATTGCAATATCTGAGGAATATTTGGTTCTGCTGTATCAGTTCCTTCTGCTGGACTCCAAGCACAGAATCTCTTCCATTTGTCAGCATAAGATCTTCTAGTAATAGGCCTTCTGGCTTCCAAAATGACATCCATCACAGCTTTACTGAGAGATGTTGTTTGCATGACTACATGATCAGCCATGCTGCCAGGTTCAGAGTCTGTAGTTGATTGTGCAGGAACTGATTGTTTTGCTGGGACAGTAGTTGTGGTCTTTGAGGCAAGGTCCAAGCTGGGTATTGAGACAAGTTCCTTAGGATTGGGTACCAGTATTGGCAGGGCCGGTCCATGGCAATTAGTATCATCTTTGGTTTCTCTTGTCTGACTTTTAGGAGGACCTCGGGGAGAAGAGGCAGAGGAGGAAAGGCATAAACTGATAGGTTTTTCCAACTGAAGGATAGGGCGTCCACTTTCCATGCTTGTCTGTGATAAGTCCTTGTGCAGAATCTTTTCAATTGATAATTTTGAGGAGAGGCAAATAGATCTATGTCTGGGCTCCCCCATTTCTCTGTTCTCATGCTGAAGACTTGTGGATTTAGTTTCCACTCGTGAGGATCCATAAGGTTTCTGCTTAAATCGTCTGCCAGAGTGTTTTGTTTTCCTGGCAGGAATTGAGCTTGAAGATGTATTTGGTAGGTCAAAGCTGTGTCCCACAGTGCCATGGCTAATCTGCAAAGGGGGTATGAGTGTGTGCCCCCTTGCTTGTTTATATACCACATGACTGTGGTGTTGTCCATCTTCATCAGTAGTTGTCCTGGATGAAGTAAGTCCTTGAAAGCTGTTAGGGCATTTTGAACAGCTAGCATCTCTTTCTGGTTGATATGCAGATGCATTTGCTTTGGTGACCATATGCCCTGAATGGATCTTCCTGCCATGTGGGTCCCCCAGGCATAATCTGATGAGTCTGTTAAGGTTTGGCTGGCAGGGGGTACAGTGAATGGCAGTCCCATGTTTTGGTGACATGCCTTTGCCCACCATAGAAACTCCTGTTTCAGGCAGGGAATGAGAGGAATCATTGTTTCCAGACTGTGAGAATGTTGATTCCATAAACATTTTAGGTACCATTGAAGTTTCCTCATATGCAACCTTGCATATGGAATCAGTAGGATGCAGGATGCCATGAAGCCCAGAGCCTGCAGAATTTGTCTTGCAGAAGACTGGGTTTCTGTTGCCATCAGTTTGAAGTAAGTAGTCAGTTGTCTTTGCTTGTCTGGCGTGAGGTAAACCATCTGGGCAGTTGTATTCAAGCTTGCACCCAGGAATGTTATCTTTTGAGAGGGTACCAGTTGTGATTTCTTTTTGTTTATTGTGTACCCTAGGCATGTTAGAAGCCTTTTCACAAACACCAGGTGTCGAGGAGTGTCCTTGTTCTCTGCTTGAATGAGAGAGTCGTCTAAGTAAGGATATATTTGTATACGTCTTTGTCTGCAAAATGCAATTACTGGTGCCAGGCACTTTGTAAAGGCCCTGGGTGCAGTAGATAAGCCAAAGGGCAGTGTAGAGAATTGGTAATGCATTAGGCCAGCCTTGAATCTGAGGTATCTTTTGCACAATTGTCTTACTGGGACATGCAGGTATGCCTCTTTTAAGTCTAAAGTCACCAGCCAAGCATTCTTTCCCAGCATGGGCAGAAGTTGCTGCAACGTCAGCATTTTGAATTTTGGAATGTCCAGGTATGTGCTCAAAATCGATAAATCCAGTATTGACTGCCAGGCCTTGTCCGTTCTGGCTACCAAGAACAGTCTTCAAGTAAAAACCTTGTCCTTTTTCCTATTCTGGTACTGTCTGAATGGCCCCCATATCCATCAGGGACGTAACGGTTTCTGTGCCTCTGCCCATTGATTTTTTGGCAGATCTGGCCAACCATTTGCCATTGGCAGAGTGTGGAAATGGAATCTGTATCCCTGTGATAGAATGTTCAGTACCCACTTGCCCTGGGTTATTAACTGCCAATTTTGAGCAAAAAGTGCTAATTTTCCCCCTATGGGTGCTGCCAAAAGATAAGTGCTTGGTGTAGGCAGAGGGAAGTCACTGGGATTGCTTTCTGTAGGTTTGCGCTTTATCTCCTCCAGATTTGGAGGTGGAAGTGCCCCATTGCTTTGACCTGTATGAATCTTGCACCTGGTATCTGGAACCCTTAGGGCGTCTGGATTTGCCCCTTTGAGCTCTGTCTGACACAGGAAAGGACCAATTTTTGTAGGCCAGTGTCTACTGAATCTTGGTGGCTGCACTTGTAAGAAGTCTAAAGTACAGTTTTGTACCTACCATAAATGTAGATGTCCGATAGATATGCAACTGCAGTCATAACATATGGGTTGTCCTGCCTCAGGCAGCCCTCGGTCAGCCGAATTCAAAAGTCTGGGTCCGGCGTCGGCTGGTGTCGCCTCCTCTCCGACGTCACAACGGCTGGAGTATAAAGGCATCGGCCGACGCCATCTTCTTCAGTGTTTCTTGCCCCAGGTGCCCTCCTAGGAAGGCTAAATTTGGTGAATGGATAAACAATTCCAAACATACACAACAGTAATAAACTGATACACCATAGGAAATACCCCCAGCTAAAAGGAACAGGGGGAATGGACCCAAATGAAGGAAAAGAGGGGAAGGAGGGAGGGAAAATCCGACTGCAGTTGCATATCTATCGGACATCTACATTTATGGTAGGTACAAAACTGTACTATGTCCTTCAAGAATGCAACTGCAGTCATAACATATGGGTTGAATACCATAGCCAAGCTGGGGGTGGATGGAGCTAAGAAAAGGATGGTGTAGCTAAAATGCCCTGCAGGACTGCTGAGGCAAAGCCTGCTCGGGATCTGGAGTATAAAGGCAGGTTGTAGTGTTTGGTAAATGTATGCACGGAGCTCCATGTAGCAGCCTCTAGAATGTCCTTTGTAGCCACTCCTCTTAGGAAAGCTGTGGATGTGGCTATAGCTCTGGTGGAATGTGGCCTAATATTGGCTGGCACACTTTTTCCATGGTAAGAATAGCAGAATCTGATGCAGTGTCCAATCCATTTTGAAATTGTTTGCTTGGAGATTGCCTTTCCTTGTATTCCTGCAGCATAGGCTACAAACAGCTGGTCAGACTTTCTGGTGGCCTTAGTTCTGTCCAAGTAGTAGCGTAGTTGCCTGTGTATGTCCAAGGTATGCAGCAGTCTTTCCCCTCTATTCTGAGGATTGGGGAAGAAAGTGGGAAGGTGAATAGCTTGATTTAGAGACACCCTGGAAATCACCTGTGGCATGAAAGAAGGATTTGTTCTTAGAGAGACTCTGTCCTGATGGAAAATGAGGAAAGGAGGTACTGCCATGAGTGCCTGCATCTCCTAGACTCTTCTTGCTGATGTGACTGCCAATAGAAAAACCGTTTTCCATGACAGAAATTGCATCTCCGAGGTTGCTGCTGGCTCAAAGGGAGGCAGAGATAATTTTTCCAGTACAAAATTGAGGTCCCATGCAGGTACTGGTTGATTTCTGGGAGGCTTGATATTCTTTATCCCTCTCAGGAACTGTCTTAGCAAAGGATGTGAGAACACTGGTGGGTCACAATTGTATCTTGCTGAGATTGCTGAAGTATGAATCTTTATGGAAGAATAGGAGAGTCCAGTTTGAAATATTTCTGCCAAGTATTCCAATATCTGAGGTATACTCAGTACTGTTGTATCCTGACCCCTGTTGGCAGCCCAGATGCTGAATCTCTTCCACTTGGCTGAATAGGCTTTTCTGGTGGATGGTCTGCGTGCTTCCAATAAGATGTCCTGAACTGCCTTGGAAAGATTGGAAGCCGAAGGAGTTAGAGTAACCTCCAGGCTGTCAGATGTAATGTTTTCAGGTTTTGGTGAACAGTCCTGTAGTTGTGTTGTGTTAGGAGCAGGGGCCATAGGGGCAGAGGCCACAGTTTGGTCCGAGTTATGCTCAACAGCAATGGGTACCAGTGTTGCTTTGGCCAGTCTGGAGCTATCAAAATGCCTGTTGGTTGTTCTGCTTTGATCTTCAGGATCACCTTGGTCAACAGTGGCAGAGGAGGAAATGCATACATTTTTAGGGAATTCCTGCTGAAGGAGAGAGCATCCGTTGTCCAGGCTAGTGCATGGTGAGTCCTGGTACAGAACGTTTCCAGGTGATGATTTGTGTGAGACGCAAATAGATCTATGTCCGGTCTTCCTCATGTCTTTGTTATTTGTGAGAAAATGTGGAGATGCAGCATCCATTCGTGTGGCCTGGCACAAACTGGGATTGCAGGTGTATTTTCAGACTCAGTGTTTTTTCCCAGAGAATCATTGTTAGTCTGCAGAGGGGGTAAGAATGAGTCCCTCCCTGCTTGTTTATGTACCACATGACAGTGGTGTTGTCTGTCCTGATTAGTAAATGTCCTTGCTGCAGTGATTTTTTCTCTCTCGATTGCCTCTATCACCGGCAGCATCTCTTTTTGCTTTATGTGCAGATGTCTTTCCTTTGGCGTCCATTGCCCTTGAGCATCTGCCCTCCATGTCCCCATCCATGATCTGAGGTCTGTTGTAATTATTTGACCTGCTTGAGGTCTGTTGAAAGACATGCCTTTGTTTAATTGGACATGGAATAAGTGGGATTACGTCCTCTAGGCTTTGGCTGCGTTGGGACCATAAGCTTTTCAAATACCATTGCAGCCGTCTTGCCAAAGGTATCAGAAGAATGCATGATGCCATGAACCCCAGGGCCTGTAGGATTTTCCTTGCAGTCAGCTGGGAGAGCTGTGCTAGGCCTTTGAAGTACTCCGGTAACTGCTGTTTTTCCTCTGTGAGGTAGGCCATTTGTGCTTGTGTGTCCAGTTTGGCTCCTAGGAAAATAATCTGTTGGGATGGCAGTAGCCTTGATTTCTGAATGTTGACTGTGTATCCCAAGGCCTGTAGTAATTGCATGACATAGTCCAAGTTTTTTATTAAGGTTTGTCTGTTGTCTGCTTGTATGAGGCAGTCGTCCAGGTAGGGGTATATTTGAATTCCCTGGAGTCTGCAGTGTGCCACTACTGATGCCAGGCATTTCGTGAACACTCTGGGCGCAGTAGATAAGCCAAACGGCAATGCTGAGAATTGATAGTGCTCTGTCCCTGCAAGAAATCTGAGGTATCTTCTGCAGCTTTGTCTGATAGGGACATGCAGGTATGCCTCCTTGAGGTCCAGTGTGACCAGCCAAGACCCCTTGCCCAGCATGGGAAGGAGTTGCTGTAACGTCAGCATTTTGAACTTTGGCACAATGAGAAAGGTATTTAGAGTAGACAAGTCCAGTATAGGCCTCCATTTGTTTTCCTTTCTTGGAACAAGGAACAGTCTTGAATAAAATCCCCTGGCCTTGTTCCTGGGGAGGTACCTTTTCTATTGCTTTTATACTTAATAGCTTTGAAACTTGAATGAGTGCCTCTGCCCTTTGATGGTGTGGCAGGTTTGGCATGCCCTGTCTTGTAGGTAAAGTATGGAAGTGGAATCTGTAACCCTTGTCTATTAAATCCAGAATCCAACTGTCCTTGATTAAGGTATGCCAGTTTTTTGAGAATAAGGATAATTTTCCGCCCAAGGGTGCTTCTCTCTGAGCCCTTGTAGGCAGTATGAAAGTCAAGTCATTGTGATTGTCCTTGTGGTGCAGCTGGACTGGCTGCAGCACTTCTTTGATTTGTAGGTTGCCATTGGCGCCCCTGTAGGAGCCTCGGTATTGTCCTCGGCCATGCCTGTTCTTTCCCCTTTGAAACTTGTCCGAGTCTGGGAAGGACCAATTCTTTGAAGGCCAGTTTCTACTGAATCTGGGTGGCTGAACCTGGAGGAAATCCTTGACTGTCTGTACTGACTTAGCTTTTTCCTCAAATCTTCAACACATCTTGTGCATTAGCACCAAAAAGCTTCTGTTTTTCCAGAGGTGCATCAAGTAACTTTACTTTGACATGGTCTGGCAGTGGCTGATCTTTTAACCAAGCATGTCTACGTATCACAGCCCCAGTCATAGCTGCCCTACATGAAGCTTCCAATGCATCATAACCACACTGAAGAAAATGATTGTTAACCTGCTGAGTGTTATGCATGTGATCCTGCAATGCCTTTCTATCAATAGGCTCAGGAGAGGCTAACTTTTTCTGTAAATCATCCAGTAAAAAATCCTGGTACTGAAACATGTGAAAAAGACAGTTAAGGGACCTCATGGCTAGGGTGGTAGAGGTATAAACTTTTTTACCCCATCTCTCCATAGACCTGGCTTCCCTATCCGCTGGCAAAGGGTTCTTGGCAGTGGAGGTAGCCACTCCCTTGGGGCCCTGTGAAATAGTTTCTAAATCCACGGTGTGGGCCTTAAAGAGATGTTTGTGAGTGTCAGGGACTCTGTAATATCTGTCTGGCTTGACAGGAGCAGGGGGGAGAGAGTCAGGGTTAGCACTGGAATCGGAGAAAACATCATCCAAAACATCCATTACAGGAGGAATAGCTAAAGGTCTGTGCTGGGGAAGCTTTAGGAAGGTACGGAGCCTTTTCCTGGAGTCAGAGAATTCCTGACCCTGCCATTGGAAATGTTCCCTCATTGAGTGCAGGACTTCACCAAATGAGAAATCCTCTGGAGGAGAGGCAGAAGGAATAGATTCCTCAGCATCAGAAACCTCATAGGCCTGGAAGGATTCTTCTTGAATATCTGAATGCTCAGAATCCCCAGAGGCCTCATCTGAAGAGAGGTTTTCAGTCTGCTCAGTTCTAGGCCTTTTCTCTGCAGGAGGCTGAGAACCTCTGTCTGGGTGAGGCTGAGACCCCCTGATAAGGGAAATAAGGTCTGCAGCTGGAGACATAATCTGTTTATCAGAAGAGGGGGCATGGACAGCAGGTTTAGGATGGGCCTTGGCCTGGCTGGCGGCCTTAGCACGTGCAAAGGCCTTGATGGACATAGATACAGGAGGCCTAGCAGCCCCACGTGCAGGAGTGACCTTGTCCACCGGAATGGTGTCGGGTAAATCAAGAACTTCGGTATCCGGAGGAAAATCAACAACCGGCACCAAAGAGGTCTCTGGGACCGAAGGAGTAGATAACGCTGTGTCGTTGGTCTGGAGCGGCTGAATCACCGCTTCCGTAGGGACTGAAGCACTTGCAGAGGGTCTAGGAGTAGTATCGGTAGAGGACGCGGGCCGAGGATGCCGGTCCTGGTCTTTGCGTTTTTTGGAAGATTGAGCTGTCGGTTGATCTGACGGCATGGTATACGTGAAGGATTCGCCAAAAAAGTCTTCAGCAAATTCTGCCCGGCGCCTGAGAGTGCGCTTATTAAAGCAAGCACAGGCAGCACAGGCCGAGACGTCGTGGTCTGGGCCCAGGCAAGGAAGACAGTAAGAATGGAAGTCCTTATGAGGTATTTGTTTACCACAAGACAAACAATTATTAACTTTCTCAATTTGTTCTGACATCGGCTGAGGCAAGAAAAATGTTCCCAACGGGTACTTAGCTTTAGATGACTTCGGTACTGAAAACACAGGAGCTGACCGACCGCACTTGTGAACTGCTTCTGCTTCGGGCACCGCTGCAAGAAAGACTGGAGAAGATGGCGCCGGCCGATGCCTTTATACTCCAGCCGTGACGCCGGAGAGGAGGCGACACCAGCCGGACCCAGACTTTGGAATTCGGCCGACCGATGGCTGCCTGAGGCAGGACAACCCATATGTTATGACTGCAGTTGCATTCTTGAAGGACATCTGTTTGCATAGACTTAGCTTTGCCTTCCATTTTCTTTAAAACCTCTTCTGCCTTAATACCAAACAGAGAATCATGCTGTAAAGGTGCATCTAGCAATTTAGCTTTAACAAGATCAGGCAAATTTTGTTCCTTTAACCAGGCATGCCTCCTAATCATAGATCCAATAACTGCGGCCCTGCAGGAGGCCTCTAAGGAATCAAAACCACATTGCAAAGTATGCTCTCCAACTTGTTCAGCTGCACGCAATAATTCCTGCAAGTCTTTATTTACTGCACATTCTGAAATCAACATCATTTTCTGTTTCAGCAATCCCATAACATGCTGTTGGTACTTAAGCATATGAAATTGACAGTTTAAGGCCCCGACTGCCAAGGTTGCAGATGTATAAACCTTTTTCCCCATCTGTCCAGTGCCCTTGAATCTCTGTCAGAGGGGGTAGGATTTTTTGCTGTTGAGGCCTTAACTCCCTTTGTACCCTGTGAAATAGTTTCAGGATCAGCAGCAGGGTTTCTAAATAAAAAATTATGTGAGTCAGGGACCCTGTAATATCTGTCAGGCTTACTGAGAGCCGGAGGCAAGGAGTCAGGGGTCAAGCTTAACTCCGAAAACACATCATCCACAATGTCTAAAACAGAGGGAATGGCTAAAGGCCTGTGCTGAGGGAGAAGGAGGAAATCCCTGAGCCTCTTTTTTGATTCTGAGAAGTCTTGACTCCTAGTGAAAATGCTCCCTCAAAGTATGCAAGGTTTCTCCAAATGAATAATCCTTAGGAGGAGATACAGATGGAATAGACTCCTCAGCATCAGAATCCTCATAGGGAGGTATAGATAATTCCTAGTCAGAAGAGGAATCAGAAGAAATAGAAAACTGATCTGAAGATTCATAATCAGTGTCTTGCCTAGGGTCTCTTATCAAGAGGGGGATGG
The DNA here is from genome assembly GCF_019279795.1 of Protopterus annectens. Taxonomy (NCBI): domain Eukaryota; kingdom Metazoa; phylum Chordata; order Ceratodontiformes; family Protopteridae; genus Protopterus; species Protopterus annectens. The sequence goes on from NC_056739.1 coordinate 958,467,205, forward strand.
GTACCCCTGATCAAGGTAATAAGGTCTTCAGCCATTTTGATCATCTGTTTTTTAGGTATAGAGGCCTGTGCACGTGGCTCATGCATTGGTTTTTTAGTTTTAGAAGTTGCTTTTGTCTTTGGTTTTGCAGCTGTCGTCGGTTTGATATACAAATGTTGAGGTCTGAATACACCCTGCTCAGCGGCTCCGGACACATCCGAGGGAGATACATCCGTCGGTCCAATACCGTGAGTATCTTGCGGCATGCCGGACTCCACATGGGTGTCGGTAGAGGTCTGCGACTCGAAGGTAGCGGGTATCAGGGGCTGCGAAAGCGCCTCACTGAGTACCGGTGAACCGGTGATTGGCTTAGGAGAAGCTTCGTCGTTGGTTTTGGATCTCAACTGCCTTTCTCTGTCCTTTTCTTTGCGTTTTTTTATGTACTCCGGTAGTCGGGTTGCTATCCAACGACATTTCTGGGTAGTTAAATCCGTTTCCAAAATACTTTGATGCAAAAATATGCCAACGCTTAACAGTGCGTTGATTAAATCTAGCACAAAACCGACAGCCAGGCACGTTATGATCAGGGCCTAGGCAAGGAATACAGTATAAATGGAAATCCTTATGAGGTATTTGCTTCCCACAAGTAATACAATTATTAACTTTTTCTGACATCGGTAAAAAGCAAGAAAAAAGTTTCCCCAACGTGGTACTTAGCGTTAGTGAAGACTTTGGTTCTGAAACTCAAACTCGAATATTTCAGTAGTCGGCCAACCGGCACTTGCGAAATGCTTCTGCTTTGGGCACCGCGCGGCAAGAAAGACTAAAGAAAATATCGTCGGCTGCATGTTTTTTACCCCTGATGACCTGACGTCATGGAAGAGGAGACAGCAACCGACGCAGGACCCAAGACTTTGGAATTCAGGCCAGCTGAGGGCAACCTGTCAGCAGATTACCCAAATGTAATGACTGCAACAGTGAAACATGAAGAACATCTCTCTATTAGGGGGGTGGACCATAGAGCTCTATTCCGCAAGCTGTTTCTTGGTGGCTGCGGTATCCACAATAGCATCTACAGGGATACCCTTACTCCAAAAAGGTTTGTTTTTCGGTGGCCTTAGAAACTTGTCTGCCCTCTTGGGTACCAGTTCTACTGTGTCCAGCTCCTTCCACGCAATGCTGGCAATAAGCTGGACTAGCTCTTCCTCAGGGGGAGACACACAGGAGGAAGATGGGCCCACCCCGAATGCCTTCAGTAACAAGGATTCCTCTGAGGACGGGGTGGGGGCAGACCAACTGTCCCGCTCTTTCAGGATCTCGAGTATACCTCCAAAGGATACCTCCTCAGATGGTAGTCTGGGGGACACGTCCCCTTCCTCGAAATCTGTGTCCTTGGTGAGGGACTCGAGAGGAGTCAAGGTGCCTTTTCCTTATACGTCCTCTTCTGAGGAGGTTCCTCCACCGTGGGCTCTGGGGAGGACTCAGAGGAGGAGGGTACTCCCATGGGGGTAATGACCATCTGAAGGCGATCCTGGGAGGGTTGACCCTGAACCAATGATGAAGACTCTCTACCCAAAATGGAACCAGGCAGGGGTGGGTCCAGAGCTGAGACAGAGGCTGCTGACCAACTGGATATGGTCCTCTCTATCGCCCAGATAGCTGATGGACTGGAAGAAGCCTCACCCTCATCCCTGCCAGTAAAGACAGACTGGCATGGGAGGGGGATCCTGACACAGTCCCAATGTCCCTGGATGATATTGGTCCTGAGCTATCCAAGGCAGATACCCCCAAGGGAATGGAACAGTCCAAAAACTCCAGACCAGATCCTCCCCCTTGGTGACCCCCGTGGATCGCTCCTGGCCAAGGAAACGCCAGCCTCAAGGGCAAGGGGGCTGAACCAGCCTGGGACCCAGGTGGTGTGGGAGTAGGGGCACTACCCGACACCGATGGCCTCTCCTTAGGCAAGCTCTGACCCTGAGGAGCCAAACTCGCATGAGTTGGATGGAAAGAGAGGAGTTCTGACATGGGTGAAGAGTCTCTCAGCAAGTGGGTAGGGGACAGAAGCAAGCCAAGTTCCATTTGGGCTTTGAGAAAGCTCATCATCTGGTCCACATCAGATAGAAGCAAACTCGTGGTAGACCGGGAGGAAACCAAAGAATGACCTGAATGGGTTGAGGGGTCTGTGGTACCTAGAAGAGAACCTGCTGGACTGCCTCAGATCTGAAATTCTGGAAGGGGCCGGAAGATCAACTATAGAATTGGGCTCTGAGGAAGCTGTCAGATCTGTCGGACAGGAGGATCCGAGCGGACTAAGGACCCTGAAGATGGATCCGACAGATCCAAGGGGGTTTTGGACCTCAGAGCTTCCAAGGGTTCGTGTCTGACTGGGAGAGTCCAGGCTCTCGGAGCCGAAGACCCCAAAGCTGGCCTCGGATCCGGGGCACTTGGATCAGAGAGCCTCAGTCTTTTTGCAGAAGAGTCCCGAGGGAAAGAGGGCTTCCTCTTGGGCTCTGATGGAGCTTTGGAGGGGGATCCGGAGACCAGGGGACCTCCTTTAGCCAGCCCTTTTAACAACAGCTTATTCCTACTGTCTAGGAGAGCCCTAGGACTGAATTCTGCACAAATGTCACATTCAACCTCTAAATGGTAGAAACACTCTTCATGTGTATTGGTGGGAGCCAACATCCGAACACATGAAGAACAGCGTCTGAAACCTGTGGGGTTGTCAGATATATCCTTACTACAAATACAAACCTCCAGCACGCTCACGCACACACACGCGCACACACACACACACACACACACACACACACACACACACACACACACACACACACACACACACACACACACCCTTACCCAAAGAAAATGGAAAGGAAAGTAAAGAAGGCTAACCAGAAGGGAAAGGGCATGAAAACCCTAAGGGACCGGACCAATGACTAATGGAGGGGAGGGAAAAGTACAGTTGTGTACACTTACCATAAATGTAGATGTTCGAGTGTATTCACTGTTGCAGTCATCGCATTTGGGTTATCTGCTTGCAGTAGCCCTCAAGTCAGCCTGATTATCAAAGTCTTGAGTCCTGCATCGGTTGCTGCCTCATCTTCCATGATGTCAGGTAGTCAGGGGTATAAAGCATGCAGCCGATGCCATTACATCAGTTTTTCTTGCCCAGATGTCAGGTGCCCCCCTAACGGGAAGCAATTATATACAAGGTTACACCTCCAACAAAAAAGCAAATACACCAAAAAGCTTTAAGCATAGTAAACAAAAATAGAGGTATAGTCAATAGAAGTCAGGGGGCTGGAGGGAGGGTAACCAGGACTGCAACAGTGAATACACTCATACATCTACATTTATTGTAAGTGTACACAACTGTACTATGTTCTTCGTGTTTCACTGTTGCAGTCATCACATTTGGGTAGATTCCCAAAGCTAAGGATGGGAGGAGGTAATTTAATAGCATTAGGACTAGCTATAAGGCCCTGCAAGACTGCAGTGGAGAAGCCAGCTATGGATTTAGAGAAAATAGGCAAATGGTAATGCTTGGTAGCAGCTTCTAGGATGTCTTTGGTAGGGACACCTTTGAGAAAGGTTGCAGAGGTAGATGCGACCCTGGTTGAATGTAGTCTTATCCCCTGCGGGGTAGATTTTCCATGGTGCTTTGAAATGGCCTTCCCCTCTGCCCCTGCAGCAAATGCAACCAGCAGCTGTTCAGATTTCCTGTCCAAGTAAAATCTAAGTTGTCTGTACACATCTAAGGAGTGCAGGTTCTGTTCCCCTTTGTTCTGTGGATTAGAAAAGAAGGTTGGCAAATAAATGGACTGATTAAGGGCCACACTGGATACCACCTTGGGCATGAAAGAGGGATTGGTCCTGAGGGACACCCTGTCCGCATGAAAGATAATGAAAGGCTCCACTGCCATGAGGGCCTGTAATTCAGACTCCCTTCTTGCTGAAGTGATGGCCAAAAGGAAGGCTGTTTTCCAAGAAAGGAATTTCAACTCATCATTTGCAGCTGGTTCAAACGGAGGTAGAGTGAGTTTTTCCAATACAAAGTTAAGGTCCCAGGCTGGTGTAGGGGATCTCCTTGGTGGTCTTAAGTTTTTGGCCCCTCCGAGGAACTGCTTCAGCAGTGGATGAGAGAAGAGGGGTGGTTCTGTGTTGTAATGAGCTGAAATGGCTGAGGTATAAATTTTTATGGAGAAAAAGGAAAGGCCCTTTTGAAGCATCTCAGTTAAGTATTGGGGAATCTGAGGTAAATTGGGTGCTGCTGTGCCCATGCCCTGAGTCTGGTTCCAGGAACAGAGTCTTTTCCATTTGTCACCATAGGATTTTCTAGTACTAGGCCTCCTTGCCTCCAGAATGACATCCAACACTTGCTTACTGAGGGATGGTAAAGGAGAGATCAGGTAATTAGCTAGGCTGCCAGGTTCAGGGTTTGAAGCTGTGGGTGCAGAATCTGGCCCTCCTGCTGGGACGGCAGGGCAAGTGTCTGAGGCAGCTGCCATGGTGCCAGTAATGACACACTGCGCAAAAGGGCATACCAGTGTTGGCGTGGCCAGTCTAGTGCAATCAGTATCATCCTTGGTTTGTCCTGTTTGATCTTTAGTAGTACCTGGGAGATGAGAGGCAAAGGGGGAAAAGCATAAACTGATAGGTTTTCCACGTGAAGGACAGGGCATCCACTTTCCAAACTTGTTTGTGGGGAGTCCTTGTGCAGAATTTGTCCAACTGGTAGTTCTGGGGGAGGCAAACAGGTCTATCTCTGGGCTCCCCCATTTATTTCTCAACATGTTGAATATCTTTGGTTCCAGTTTCCACTCATGTGGGTCCATGAGATTTCTGCTTTGGTCTTCTGCCAGTGTGTTTAGCTTTCCTGGCAGGAACTGAGCATGTAGGTGCACTTGGTAGCTCAAGGCTGTGCTCCACAGAGCCATAGCTAGTCTGCAGAGAGGGTATGAGTGGGTTTCCCCCTTGCTTGTTTATGTACCACATAACAGTGCTGCTGTTCCGTCTTTACCAATAATTGTCCTGGAAGAATGTGGTCCTTAAAAGCTGTCAGAGCATACTGTACAGCTAACATTTCTTTTTGATTGATATGCAGGTGCATTTGGCTTGGGTTCCATTTGCCCTGAATGCATTGCCCTGCCAAGTGCGCCCCCCACGCATAATCTGATGCATCTGTAGTTAGGGTTTAAGTGGCAGGGGGTCGAGTGAATGGCAGTTCCTTGTTCTGGTGGCAGGCCTCTGCCCACCAAAGGAACTCTATCTGTAGACAAGGTATGATAGGAATCATTGATTCTAGATCCTGAGAATGTTGACACCATAGGCTTTTTAGAGACCATTGTAATTTACTCATATGCAGTCTTGCATATGGAATTAGTAGAATGCAGGAGGCCATGAACTCCAGGGCTTGCAGAATTTTCCTTGCAGATAGCTGGGTCTTTGTGGCCAGTAGTTTGAAGTAGGCAGTCAAATGAACTTTTTTTTCTGGCGTGAGGTAGGCCATCTGGGAAGTTGTAATCAAGCTTGCTCCCAGGAATACAATTGGATGGAGGGGTACAAGATGTGATTTTTTTTTAATTTATGGTGTACCCCAGAGAAGTTAGCAATTTCTTTACAAATGCCAGATGATTTAATAGTATGTCCTGGCTTTCTGCCTGAATTAGACAATCGCCCAGGTATGGGTATATTTGAATATTTCTTTGTCTGCAAAATGCAATGACTGGAGCTAGGCACTTTTTGAATACCTGGGCGCAGTAGCTAAGCCAAGGGGTAGTGCAAAAAACTGACAGTGCATGTAGCCTGCTCTAAAGCGTAGGCATCTTCTGCAAGATTCCCTTATTGGGATGTGCAGGTAGGCTTCCTTTAAATCCAGTGTTGCCAACCAGGCATTTTTGCCTAGCATGGGAAGCAGCTGATGAAGAGTTAGGATCTTGAATTTTGGCATTACCAAAAATGTGTTTAGGATAGACATATCCAGGATAGGACACCAGGAATTGTCTTTTCTGGGTACTAGGAAAAGTTGAGTAGAAACCTTGCCCCCATTCTTCTTCTGGAACAGGTTGAATATCTCTGATGGTTAAAAGAGAGAGAAATTGCTTTTGAGCCTCTGTCCACTGATTTCAGGGTAGCTCTGGCCAGCCGTTTGGGGTTGGTAAGGAGTGGAAGTGGAATCTGTATACTTGAGAAACTATATTTAAAACCCATTTGTCCTGGCCAATGAGTTCCCAATTTTTTTGCATGCAGGGCAATCTTTCCCCCTAAAGGAACAGTCAGTTGAGCAGGGATTGGAAGGTTTAAAGTTAAGTCATTGAGACAGTTTACCACAGGGGGAGTCTTACTACTCCCTGCCTTGGAAGTGGGAGCCCCCCCACTGTTTAGGCCTGTGAGTGCCTTGGGACTGAAGCCTGGGTGTTCTGCTGGTTCTGGGTTTGGACTGAGAAGGCCTAGAAGAGGCAGGAAAGGACCAATTCTTAAGAGGGCCAGTGCCTACTAAATCTGTGAGGTTGTACTTGCAGGAAATTTTTAACAGTTTGCATAGATTTAGCTTTTTCCTCCATCTTTTCAAGTACTTCTTCTGCTTTGTTGCCAAACAGGTGGTCTTGGTTTAAGGGAGCATCCAGCAATTTAGCTTTAACATGATCTGGCAAAGATTGCTCCTTAAGCCAAGCATGCATTATAAGTACAGACCCAGTGACAGCAGCCATGCAAGATGCCTCTAATGAATCAAAACCACATTGCAAAGTATGTTTTGCAACTTGTTCAGCAGAATGCATTAAATCCTGTAATTCTTTATTTTCAGCACAGTCAGGAATCAACATCATTTTCTGTTTAATAAATCCAATAACATGCTGCTGATACTTTATCATATGAAACTGGCAGTTTAAAGCCCTAATGGCTAAAGTAGCAGAAGTATATACCTTCTTTCCCCATCTATCCAGAGCCCTGGAATCTCTAGAGGGAGTAGGATTTTTGGCAGTAGTAGCCTTAATGCCCTTGAGTCCCTGTAAAATGGTCTCAAGATCCGCAGTAGGATTTTTAAAAAGGAACTTGTGAGAGTCAGGTACCCTGTAATACCTATCAGGTTTTCTGGGAGCAGGAGATAGAGAGTCAGGGGCCAGGCTAGATTCCGAGAAGGCATAGTCTACAATGTCCAGTACAGGAGGGATAGCTAAAGGCCTGTGTTGTGGCAGGAGTAAGAATTCCCTAAGCCTCTTTGTGGAGTCAGAGTAATCCTGGCTTTCCCAGCAGAAATGCTCCCTAAGAGTATGCAAGGTTTCACCAAAAGAGAAATCCTCTGGAGGGGAAGCAGAGGGGATGGAGTCCTCTGCACCAGAATCCTCATAAGTAGATAATGGGAAATCCTGGTCATCAGAGAAAACAAAAATTTCAGAATCCTGATCAGAAGAATCAGAAGGAAAATCAGTCCTAGGTCTCTTAGAGGGGGAAGGGTGACTTCCCCTGATTAGAGTAATAAGGTCCTCAGCCATTCTTATCATTTGTTTTTTAGGCAAAGGGGCAAGACCATGCAGTCTGGGCGCCATTTTTTTAGGCATAGATCAAGTTTTAGGCCTTGAAGAAGAAGATGGCGTTGGTTTAATATGCAAGTCAGTAGGCCTGAATACACCCTCAGAAGCCGGTGCCTGCACAGCAGCTCCAGGCTCATCCAAGGTACTGACATCCGCAGGTTCCACAGTAGAAGCATCTCGCAGCATACCGGACTCCGAATGGGTCTCAGTAGAGGCCTACGAATCTGAAGTAGCAGGTATCAGGGGCTGCAAATGCACCTCACTGAGTACCGACGAACTGGCGAATAAGGTTGTCGGCAGCTTTGGACCTAAACGGTCGGTCTTTATCTTTGTGTTTTTTCGGAATGTCGGTAGTCGGGTGGCTTACAGAAGCCATTTCTGGATAACTGAACAGAGTACCAAAATATTTAGAACTGTAAATGAACCTATGACTAATAGTTTGTTGTTTAAATAGAGCACAAAACTGACAGCGAGGTACATCGTGGTCTGGGTCTAAGCAAGGAATGCAGTATGAATGGAAATCTTTATGAGGTATTTGCTTTCCACAAGAAATACAATTACTAACTTTTACTGACATCGGTTTAAAGCAAGAAAAAGTTTCCCCAACAGGGTACTTAGCTTGGTTGAAGACTTTGGTTCTGAAATTCGAAAACGAAAATTTAAGGAGTCTGCTGACCAGCACTTGCGAACAGCTTCTGCTTCGGGCACCGCACGGCAAGAAAGACTGATGTAATGGCGTCGGCTGCATGCTTTATACCCCTGACTACCTGATGTCATGGAGGATGAGACAGCAACTGATGCAGGACCCAAGACTTTGATAATCAGACCGACTGAGGGCTACTGCAAGCAGATAACCCAAATGTGATGACTGCAACAGTGAAACACGAAGAACATCTAAAACTAGCCTAACAACTAACTACCTGACAGAAAGAAAAGGGAAGAGGAAAAAAAGCAATTTTAAGCTACTTACCTGAAAGCTGAGTTTGAGCTTCAGTAGATGTGTCTACTCATGATTCGTGGCAAATGAAATCTGGGGATTATGGGTAGCAGGGGTTCCTGGGAGGGGATGAGCTCAAGCTCCGGAACTGTCACTTACTCTACCGGCTTGGATCCGAGGTCGGATCCAAGACCCATCCATGTCAATAATGACAAGGATAGAATCAGATTCCTGTTTTGGAAAACTAGTAAGCTACAACTGAAGGTTGTTTTTAAAACGTGTACAGTAATATATTCATAAAAGAGCTTGCAAAATGTGATTAAAATTTAAAACTGATACAAAGAAAAAAAAACAAAAACAACCCATATTAACAACAGAATCTGCTGACCATATCTTTGTTAACTATAAAGTTGCCATCAAAATTAACAGAAAATGCCTCACAGGACCCAGTCATTCATATGCAGTTGGATTTATATCTAAGCCCAAAACTATTACCATACAAGAAATAAATTAAATAATATCATACTGGAATCTATGCATAGAAGACAGAATCTTTTACTAAACTTGGAGCAGTGTGAGCCACTTTGGCTCGTCTAAGAGTCTCTTTTTGAACAACGAGAAAAACACTACCGGTCTTTGTGAACTAGAAGCACTATGAGGAAATACTGCTGTATCTGATTGTCAAACTTTGGTATGAAGCTCTCCTCTGTTGAAGACTACCATAACTTAGATACTGTCTCCTTTGCTGGTGTAAAGGAAAAGTACAGTTGTGTACACTTAGCATAAATGTAGATGTTTGAGTATATTCACTGTTGCAGTAATCACACATGGGTTATCTGCCTGCAGGTAGCCCTCAGTCAGCCCGAATACCACAGTCTTGGGATTTCTGCATCGGATGCTGTCACTTCTTCCATGATGTCAGGTCGTCAGGGGTATAAAACATGCAGATGACGCCATTACATCAGTTTTCCTTGCCCCAGATGTTAGGAGTTCCCAAAATAGGAAGCAATTACATGGTGTGGAACACCCCCAGTAAAAAGTAAATATTGTTATAAGATATGGCCAAAAAAAAAAAACGAATAGGTAGAAAGTATAGAGAATTCAGGGGGCTGGAGGGAGGGTAACCAGGACTGCAAGAGTGAATACACTCAAACATCTACATTTATGGTAAGTGTACACAACTGTACTATGTTCTTTGTGTTTCACTACTGCAGTCATCACACTTGGGTTGATTCCCAAAGCTGAGGAAGGGTGGAGGCAGTCAAGAAGCATTAGGGCTGGCTAGCAGGCCTTGTAAGACTGCTCTGGCAAATCCAGCTCTGGATTTAGAAAAGATAGGTAAGTGGTAAAGTTTGGTGAAGATGTGTACATTACTCTAAGTTGCAGCTTCCAGGATGTCCATAGTAGGGACTCCCCTGAAAAATGCTGTAGAGATTGAGGTAGTCCTAGTGGAATGAGTTCCGATTCCCTGTGGGGTAGGTTTCCCATGATGTTTGCAGCAGAAATGGATGCAGTGTGCATTCCATTTAGAAGTGGTTTGCTTTGAAATGGCCTTGCCCTCTCTGTCCCTGCAGCAAAGCTGACTAGCAGCTGGTCAGATTTTCTGAAAGGTTTAGCCCTGTCCAGGTAGAACCTAAGCTGCCTGTGCACGTCCAAGTGAGTGCAGGATTCTTTCCCCTTTATTCTGAGGATTAGGGAAAAAGGTTGGCAAATGAATGGATTGGTTTAAAGCACACTAGATACCACCTTGGGCATAAATGATGGGTTAGTCCTGAGGGAACCATGTCCACATGGAAGATAATGAAAGGTTCCATGGCCATAAGGGCCTGCAATTCAGACACTCTTCTTGCTGAAGTGATGGCAAGAAGTAAGGCTGTTTTCCAAGAAAGGAATTTTAACTCTGTTGTAGCTGCAGGTTCAAAGGGAGGAAGTGTGAGCTTCTCCAGTACAAAGTTATGGTCCCAGGCTTGCATGGGAGCTCTCCTGGGGGGGGGGGGGTCTTACATTTTTGGCTCCTCTCAGGAACTGCTTGACCAGAGGGTGAGAGAAGAGGGGTGGCTCAGTATTGTAATGAGCTGAGATGACAGAGGCATGAATGTTAATTGAAGAGAAGGATAGGACTTTGTGGAGCAGTTCTGTTAGGTAATTTAGTATTTGAGGTAAGTTGGGCATGGTTGTGTCCATTCCCTGAGACTGGCTCCAAGAATAGTATTTTATCCACTTTTCTGAATAGGTTTTCCTAGTACTAGGCCTCCTTGCCTCAAGGATGACATCCAGCACCTGTTTACTGAGGGTTGCTGGTGATATGTTCATGGGATGAGCCAGGCTGCTAGGTTCAGGGTTTGCAGCTGAGGATGCAAAATCTGTCCCTCCTGCTGGGACAGCAGGGAAGGGGTCTGAGGCAGGTGCCATGGTGGCACTACTGTCAGACTGAGCAAAAGTGGGTACCAGTGCTGGCATGGCCAGTCTGGTGCAATCAGGATTGTCCTTGGCTTGTCCAGTCTAATCTTTAGTAGAATCTTCGAGAGGAGGGGCAGAGGGGGAAAGGCATAGATTGAGAGGTTTTCCCATGTAAAGGACAGGGCATCCACGTTCATGCTTGGCTGTGGGGAGTTCTGGTGCAATATTTGCTCAATTGACAGTTCTGCGGGGAAGCAAACTGGTCTACCTCTGGTGCCCCCACCTGTGGATCAGAAGCTTGAATGACTGGGTTCCAGTTTCCACTCATGTGGGTCCATTAGATTTCTGTTTAGGTCATCTGCCATTGAATTTAGTTTGCCTGGCAGGAAATGAGCTTGCAGGTACACTTGATTGCTCAAGTCTGTGTTCCACACAGCCATGGCTAACCTGCAGAGTGGGTAGGAATGGGTTCCCCCCTGATTGTTTATGTACCACATAACTGTGGTGTTGTCTGCCTTTATCAATAGTTGTCCTGGAAGAATAAGGTATTTGAAGGCTGTCAGTGCATTCTGTACAGCTAACATTTCTTTTTGATTGATGTGCAGGTGCATTTGTTTTGGGCTTCATTTGCCTTGAATGCATTTTCTTGCCATGAAAGACCCCCATGCATAGTCTGATGAGTTTGTTGTTAGGGTTTGTGCGGCGTGGGGTTGAGTGAAAGGGAGTCCCTTGTTGTGGTAGCAGGCCTCTACCCACCAAAGGAACTCTGTCCTTAGACAAAGAATGACAGGAATCATTGTTTCCACTTCCTGAGAATGTTGACACCAGAGACATTTTCAATACCACTGAAGTTTCCTCATATGCAGTCTTGCATATGGAATTAGTAGAATGCAAGAGGCCATGAACCATAGGGCTTGCAGTATTTTTCTTGCAGATAGCTGGGTTTGGCTGGCCAGTAGATTGAAGTAGTTTGCCAAATAAATATGTTTTTCTGGAGTGAGCAATACCATCTGGGAAGTTGTGTTCAAGCTTTCTCCCAGGAATAGAATCTTTTGGCTGGGTACCAGATGTGATTTATTTTGGTTGATGTAATCCCCAGTGAAGTTACAAGTCTCTTTACAAATGTCAGGTGCTGAAGTAGCAACTCCTGACTGTCTGCCTGAATCAGGCAATCGTTCAAGTATGGGTAAATTTGAATTTTTCTCTGCCTGCAATATGCAATGGCTGGAGCTAGACATTTTGTGAATACCCTGGATGCAGTAGATAAGCCAAAGGGAAGTGCAGAGAACTGATGGTGCATAGAGCCTACTCTGAAACGTAGCTATATCCTGCAAGATTCCCTTATGGGGATGTGCAGATAAGCTTCTTTTAAGTCTAGGGTGGCTAGCCAGGAGTTCTTGGCTAGCATAGGAAGCAGCTGTTGGAGAGTAAGCATTCTGAATCTTGGAACCACCAGGAAGGTGTTGAGAATAGACAGATCCAGAATAGGGTGCCAAGAGTTTTCATTTCTGGGTATCAGAAACAGTCTGAAGTAAAAACCTTGTCCCCTTTGCTCTGCTAGGACAGGCTGAGTAGCCTTGATACTGAGGAGAGAAAGTACTTGCTTTTGAGCCTCTGCCCACTGGTTTGGGGGGAGGTCTGGCCATCTGCCTGGGGCTGGCAGTGAGTGGAAGTAGAATCTGTATCCTTGGGATACAATGTTCAAGACCCATCTGTCCTGGGTAATGTACTCCTAGTTTTTTGAGTGCAGGACTAGTTTTCCTCCTAAGGGTGTACGTACTTGGGCAAGGCTTGGAAGGATGAAGGAAAAGTCATTGTGAACTTTTTCCATAGGATGGTGGCTCACTACTCCCCCGTTTTTGAGGTGGGAGTAACTCCATTGTTTAGATCTGTGCATACCCTGAGACTGTAGTCTTGGTTTGGAATGAGAAGATCTGGGAGCAACTGGAAAAGACCAGTTTTTAGAAGGCCAATGCCTACTGAATCTAGGTGGCTGTACCTGTAGGAAATCTTTAACAGTTTATATAGATTTAGCTTTTTCCTCCATTTTTTGAGGACTTCTGCTTTAGTGCCAAACAGACTTTCATGGTTTAATGGAGCATCTAGTAATTTTGCTTTGACATGGACTGGCAAAATTTGTTCCTTAAGCGAAGGATGCCTTCTAAGAACAGACCCAGTGACATCAGCCCTGCATGATGCTTCTAAGGCATCAAAACCACATTGCAAAGTATGTTTTCCAACTTGGTTAGCAGAATGCATTAACTCTTGTAAATCTTTATGTTCTGCACAATCAGGAATCATCATCATTTTCTGTTTAATTAGTTCCATGACATGTTGCCGATACTTTAACATGTGAAACTGGCCATTTAAAGCCCTGATGGCAAGAGTAGCAGAGGTATATACCTTCTTACCCCATCTGTCTAAAGCCCTAGATTCCCTGTCCGAAGGGGTAGGGTTTTTGGCTGTAGTAGCCTTAATGCCTTTATGTCCCTGGGAAATGGCCTCTGGATCTGCAATAGGACTCTTAAATAGGAATTTGTGACAGTCAGGTACTTTGTAGTACCAGTCAGGTTTCCTGAGAGCTGGTGGCAAAGTATCAGGGGTAAGACTGGATTTCATGATGACATCATCTACAATTTCCAGAACAGGAGGGATAGCTAGAGGCCTGTGCTGAGGCAAGTTTAAAAATTCCCCTGAGTCTTTTTTTGGACTGTGGGTAGTCCTGGTACTTCCAGTGGAAATGCTCTCAGAGTATGCAGGATTTCACCGAAAGAAAAATCCTCTGGTGGGGAAGCAGAGGGAATGGAATCCTCTGCATCAGAATCCTTACAGGTAGATAAAGGTATGTCCTGGTAATCAGAAGGATCACAGTCATCGGACACATGATCTGAAGAATCAGAAGGAAAATCAGTTCTTGGTCTTTTGGAGGGGGAAGGCTGGCTTTCCCTAATTAAAGTAATAAGGTCTTCAGCTATTCTAAGCATTTGTTTCTGTGGCATGGAGGCCTGAGAATGCGTTATGGTCATTGGTTTCCTAGGCATAGTGCGAACTCTGGGCCTGAGAAATTTGGTATTTTTGGTTTGAAACAAAGTAGTCGGTTTAATATGAACATCGGAAGGCCTGAATACACCCTCAGAAGCCGGTGCCTGCACAGCGGCTCTGGTCCCATCCAAGGTAGAGTCATCTGCAGGTTCCATTGTTGAAGAAGCATCTCGCAGCATACCAGACTCCGAATGGGTCTCAGTAGAGGCCTGCGAATCTGCAGAAGTGGGTATCAGGGGCTGCGAAAGTGCCTGAGTACCGGTGGACTGGTGACAAAAATAGCCCGACAACGAATAGTTTGGGCGTTGAACACGGCACAAAATCAACAGCAAGGAACGTCTTGGTCTGGGCCTAAACAGGTGACGCAGTAAGAATGAAAATCTCTGTGAGGTATTTGCTTTCCACAGGCAAGACAATTATTTATTTTTTTCCGACATCGGTTATAGCAAGAAAAAAGGATCCTCAACGGGGTACTTATCTTTTAGAAGACTTCAGGTCTGAAACTCGAAAAACGAAAATTTCAGGAGTCGGCCGACCGGCACTTGCAAACTGCTTCTGCTTTGGGCTCCACTCTGCAAGAAAAGCTGATGTAATGGCGTCAGCTGCATGTTTTATACCCATGAGGACCTGATGTCATGGAAAAAGCGACAGCATCTGATGCAGAAATCCCAAGACTCTGGTATTCGGGCCGACTGAGGGCTACCTGCAGGCAGAAAACCCAAGTGTGATGACTGCAACAGTGAAACACAAAGAACATCTAGTCCTCCTGGCAGATGTACTTTTAACATTGGTGGGTAAGCTAATTTAAATTTCCAACCATCGTTCTAAACTTTCTTGGTAGGGGGAAAGACAGCTCTATGAAAACATATCTCCAAGTCAGCATAAATCATCATTTAATAATTTTACCCAAAGACAATAAAGACGGTAAGAGCTTAGAACAGCAGCATAACTCGCAGTCTTCACAGGCACAGGTCTACTCATTCTTAGTCAAGGGCGTGCCAATGTATCATTGGCAGTTTAGTTGAATGCCATTTCAGCAAAAATGTTTTGTCAAAGCAAAAGCGATAGTAGAGGATTACATTTCTACATGGTTGTGTGACTTTGGAGTAGGTATATAAGTTCAGGGGTGTGTGAGGTATCCCTCCACATGGAGTGGGGAGTGCCGAGATCCTGTCCCCTGTAAAAAAAGATCTACTCTGAGGTTTGATGAAAGTGCTTTTAGGTTCATAGGTTAGTACTAGGCTAACTGCCCTTGTGGGCCATTTTTAAGCCTAGCCAGTAACCCCATGTAAGAATCAAACCCTGCACCTTGTGTCTACAAGGTAAACACCTTAACCATTATGCCATCCTTTTGGTGAAATATTTTCAACGTACTGTATTTGCAGAAAGTAATGCTGATATACTGATATGATTCCTCTTTGTCCAAGCTGTTGAGGTATGAAACTCTGCAATCATTTTGCTGTGATTTCCTCCTCTATTATCCCTACCCACTCAGAAAGCTTGGTCTGCATACAAGGCAGTCAGTTTTAGCTATCCACTCTTTCAGGAATGCCAGTGAAGCAGATGTTAGCCATTATTATTTTCTGTTAACTAATCTGGCATCCAGGAATTCAAAAGGGGCCTCAATGGACTACAGTCTTAAATATTGCATACCCTTCCTCATGCTAGGTTAGCTGATCAGTGTGTGAAGAAACTGCTGTTTCAATGCCCTTTATTTGTGCACTGGAGCACTCAGTATAATTTATGTGGAGTTTTATTATTTGGAGCTCTGACATTAGTAAAACTTTTGAGTCATATTTTCTGTAATTACTTCAGATAACCTCTCCCCCAACTGAACTAAAGTAGTATGCACAACACATGAACTGCAAAGCCCCTTTTCAGCCAGATGAGGTAATTTCTAACTTTTTTGGACTAGTCCTTGGACATAAACTTCTTTTTGATTATATGGGTAGACTGGAAATTGCTTTTTGGTAAGGTAACAGGAGCCAAATTCTCTTACTGCCTACATGTCTCTGACAACAGATGACATGCACAGACACCTCATTATACTGGAGACATGCTGAAGCCATTGAAAGGAAAGTCAACTTAGTTTGTGGGATAAGGGTGCAAATCTCTGGAAGTGGAATCAGACATCTGGGACTTTGCCTCCTCCTTGTTCCTAACAACTGAAAAAGGGATCCAAAGAAGAACATCTAGAGATTATGTATATAATATCCAAGTTAACAATAGCAAAAAAAAAGTCAAGAGATGTAACAATTCTTAGAACTGCATTTACAGAAAGAAATCAGAGTTAAAGGATAACCCTAGCAAAAATCATCACTAACGAAAGATACTGCCTTGTTTTTTTCAAGGCTAAACAAATGGTGTACACAGATTACATCCAAAACAGAATAAATAACACTTCACAAACAACAGATAAGAGAAATGCTTGAATGGCTAAATAAACCACACATGGGAACAGTAAAGAGAAAAGAAAGAGAAAGAAATACAGGACATTAGTCAGGATTTTGAGTCATATAGGGCTACTAGTGCAGATCTGTGCCATCTTCACTGTATATCAAAAACAGTAACCCACATACAGTTATGTCCACTGATACACTCCACAATTGCCGTGGTAGTGAACAGCATTGCTGTCCATGGAGCAGAAAAGGGCATAGATTTGTTCCAATTTAAAGGAGTAATTTATCTAATGTAAAGTGTTATTCTGTTATTCTAAATGTCATTAATGCTCCTTTCTTGGAGTTGTTGGTTTAAGTTTGTTGAGTTACAGATTAGTTGAACTATGGCTTCATGGATTTTCACTTTCCTATGCAAATACATAAAATCTATTTGTTACACAGTTCAAACACCTGAACCGTAGCAAAGAGCTATACTACCTTCTTGCTACAGTTCCAGCCTAACACACAAACATTAATAACTAAATGACATTTTATTTATTTATTTCATTTGTTAACCAGGTAGTATCCGACTGGGCCAGGAGCCCATTTTCAGCGGAGACCCTTAATAATAATGTCCCTTCTCCCATAACGTCAGATCGTCAGGGGTATAAAACATGCAGCCAACGCCATTACATCAGTTTTCCTTGCCCCAGATGTCAGGTGCCTCCCCTAATGGGAAGCAATTAAATATATAATTACAAGGATATACCTCCAACAAAAAAGCAAATGCACCAAAAAGCTTTTTGAGCATAGTAAAGGAGAGTAGAGGTATAGCCAAAAGAAGAAAGGGGCTGGAGGGAGGGTAACCAGGACTGCAACAGTGAATACACTCGAACATCTATATTTATGGTAAGTGTACACAACTGTACTATGTTCTTTGTGTTTCACTGTTGCAGTCATTACATTTGGGTAAATTCCCAAAGCTAAGGTTGGGAGGAGGAATTTAAATAGAATTAGGACCAGCTATAAGACCCTGCAAGACTGCAGTGGCAAAGCCAGCTCTGGATTTAGAGAAAATTGGCAAATGATAATGCTTGGTGAAAGTATGTGCAGAACTCCAGGTAGCAGCATCTAGGATGTCCCTGGTAGGAATGCCCCTGAGAAAGGCTGTGAAGGTAGATGCAGCCCTGGTTGAATGGGGTCTGATGCCATGTGGGATAGGGTTTCCATGGTACTTATAGCAGAAATGAATGCAATGTCCTATCCATTTTGAAATGGTTTGCTTTGAAACAGCTTTCCCCTCTCTGTCCCTGCAGCAAATGCCACCAGCAGTTGTTCAGATCTCCTTTCAGGTTTAGTCCTGTCCAAGTAAAATCTAAGTTGTCTATGCACATCTAAGGAGTGCAGTATCCGTTCCCCTTTGTTCTGTGGGTTAGGAAGGAAGGTAGGCAAATGAATGGACTGATTAAGAGCCACACTGGATACTACCTTGGGCATGAAGTAGGGATTGGTTCTGAGGGCCACCCTGTCCGCATGAAAGATGATGAAAGGCTCCACTGCCATAAGGACCTGTAATTCAGATACCCTTCTTGCAGAAGTGATTGCTAAAAGGAAAGCTGTTTTCCAGGAAAAGAATTTTAAATCTGCAGTAGTAGCTGGCTCAAAAGGAGGAACAGTGAATTTCTCCAAGACAAAGTTAAGGTCCCAGGCTGGAGTTGGAGCGCTCCTGGGTGGCCTTAACTTTTTGGCCCCTATGAGGAACTGCTTGAGCAGTGGGTGAGTGAAGAGGGGAGGCTCTGCACTGTAATGAGCTGAAATGGCTGAGGCATGAATTTTGATGGAGGAAAAGGACAAGCCCTTATGAAGCATCTCAGTCAAGTATTGTAGAATCTGAGGTAAATTGGGCACTGCTGCACTCATCCCTTGAGACTGATTCCAGGCACAAAATCTTTTCCATTTTGCAGCATAAGATTTTCTAGTACTAGGCCTCCTTGCCTCTAAAATGATATCCATCACTGATTTACTGAAGGATGGTTAAGGAGACATTAGGTAATTAGACAGGCTGTTAGGTTCAGGGTTTGCAGCTGAGGGTGCAGAATCTGGTTCGCCTGCTGAGACAACAGGGAAGGAGTCTGAGGCAGGTGCCAGGGGCCAAGAGTGACGCACTGTTCAAGAGGAGGTACCAGTGTTGGAATGGCCAGTCTGGTGCAATTAAAATCGCCCTTGCCTTGTCCTGTTTGATCTTTAGTAGCACCTTGGAGAGCAGATGCAAAGGAGGAAAGGCATAAATTGATAGATTTTTTCCAGCTGAAGGATACAGCATCCACTTTCCAAGCTAGCTTGTGGGGAATCCTTGTGCAAAATTTGTCCAATTGATGGTTCTGGGGGAAGGCAAACAGGTCTATATTCTGGCTCCCCCACTTACTTGTCAACATGTTGAAAATCCTTGGTTCCAGTTTCCACTCGTGTGGGTCCATGAGGTTTCGGCTTAGTCCGTCTGCCAGTGTATTTAGTTTTCCTGGCAGGAACTAAGCTTGTAGATTCACTTGGTAGCTCAAGGCTGTGTTCCACAATGCCATGGCTAATCTGCAGAGGGGCTAAGAATGTGTACCCCCCTGCTTGTTTATGTATCACGACAGTGGTGTTGTCCGTCTTTACTATTAGTTGTCCTGGAAGAATGTGGTCCTTGAAGGCTGTCAGAGCATTCTGTACAGCTAACATTTCCTTTTGATTTATGTGCAGGTGCATTTGACTTGGGTTCCATTTGCCCTGAATGCACTTCACTGCCAGGTGAGCCCCCCATGCATAGTCTGATGCGTCTGTTAAGGTTTGGGCGGCAGGGGGTAGTGTGAATGGTAGTCCCCTGTTTTGGTGGCAGACCTCTGCCCACCAAAGGAACTCTAGGCGTAGGCAAGGTATGATAGGAATCATTGCCTGTAGATCCTGTGAATGTTGACACCAAAGGCTTTTGAGATACCATTGTAGTTTCCTCATATGTAGACTTGCATATGGAATTTGAAGAATGCAGGAGGCCATGAACCCCAAGGCTTGCAGTATTTGCCTTGCAGATAGCTGGGTTTTTGTGGCCACTTGTTTGAAGTAGGTTGTCAAATTAATCCGTTTCGTTGGTGTGAGGAAAGCCATCTGGGAAGTTGTATTCAAGCTTGCTCCCAGGAATATAATTTGTTGACAGAGTACCAGGTGTGATTTCTTTTTGTTTACGGTATACACCTGACAAGTCAGCACCCTTTGAACAAAGGTCAGACGATTCAAAAGTATGTCCTGGCTTTCTGCCTGAATTAGACAATCTTCCAGGTATGGATATATTTGAATATTTCTTTGCCTGCAAAATGCAATGACTGGAGCTAGGCACTTTGTGAATACCCTGGGCACAGTAGATAAGCAAAATGCAGTCAGAGAACTAATAGTGCATGTAGCCTGCTTTGAAGAGTAGGTATCTTCTGCAAGACTCCCTGATAGGGATGTGCAGGTATGCTTCTTTTAAGTCTAGTGTTGCCAACTATACATCTTTGCTTAGCATAGGAAGCAGCTGGTGAAGAGTCAGCATTTTGAATTTTGGAATCACCAGAAAGGTGTTTAGAGTAGAAAGGTCCAGGATAGGATGCCATGTATTGCCTTTTCTGGTTACCAGGAAAAGTCTCGAATAGAAACCTTGTCCCCTTTCCTCTTCTAGTACTAGCTGAATAGCCCCCATGCTTAAGAGAGAGAGAACTTGATTTTGGGCCTCTGCCCACTGATTTGGGGGTACATCTGGCCACCCGCTTGGTGTTGGTAACATGTTGAAAGTGAAATCTGTATCCTTGGGACACTATATTTAAAACCCATTTGTCATGGGTAATGAGTTCCCAGTTTTTGGCTTGCAGACCAATCTTTTCACTTAAAGAAGCATTCAGTTGGGAAATACTTGGAAGTTTTAAAAGCAAGTCATTGAGACAGTTTTCCATGGGGGGAGACTTACTACTCCCAGATTTGGGTGCGGAAATCCCCCACTGCTTAAACTTGTGTGTCCCATGGGACTGAAATCTGGAAAGGACCAATTCTTAGAGGGCCAATGCCTACTAAATCTAGGAGGCTGAACTTGCAAGAAATCGTTTAACAGTTTGCACAGATTTAGCTTTACCTTCCATCTTTTTAAGAACTTCCTCAGCTTTGTTGCCAAACAGGCGGTCCTGCTTTAAGGGAGCATCCAACAGTTTAGCTTTAACATGATCAGGCAGATTGCTCCTTAAGCCAAACATGCCTTCTGAGCACATACCCAGTAACAGCAGCCCTGCAAGAGGCCTCTAATGAATCAAATCCACATTGCAAAGTATGTTTACCAACCTGTTCAGCAGAATGCATTAAATCCTGTAATTCTTTACTTTCAGCACAGTCAGGAATCAACATAATTTTCTGTTTAAGCAAGTCAATAACATGTTGTTGATACTTTAACATATGAAACTGGCAGTTTAAAGACCTAATGGCCAAGGTTGCAGAAGTGTAAACCTTCTTACCCCATCTATCATTCATCCTGGAGTCTCTATCAGAAGGGGTAGGATTTTTAGCAGTAGAAGCCTTAATGCCCTTGGGTCCCTATGAAATAGTCCCTGGATCCGCAACAGTATTTTTAAAAAGAAATTCCATTGCTGCAGTCCTGACTATTGGGTATAGTCCCGGTCCCAGTGGCCGCCGACAGAGTATAAGGCTGGCTGGTCGGTCAGGCGTATGGACGCCGTGAGCGTCAGTACTCACGCGCATGACCATGACGGCGTCATATCCTCAGTCTTTCTTGCCCAGATGTCAGAAGACCCAAAGACAAGTCCCCAAAACAAAAACCAACAAAAACATGTATAAGGAGGAGGTAAATTGGGGGACTGCAACAATGGAATCCGAACACATCTACATTTATGGTAGGTACAAAACTGTACTATGTTCTTTCTTTTCTGCAGTGCAACACTCCTAATGGCAAGAATCCCAAAGAAGCAGGGGTAAGGGGCTGCTAAGTAGCAAGTAGCAGCACAACTGACAACATGTAAAACAAGTGGCGAAAGCCAGCTGAACTCCAAGTAGCTGCTTCCAGAATATCCTTAGTTGCACCCCCTTAAATGCTGTTGAGTGTGCAGTAGCCCCTAGTAGAATGAGGCCTAATCCCAGCTGGAATAACAAAATGCAATGCAAAGCCAATCCACCTAACTGCCTAAAATTCTTAGTCCTGCTCAAATAATAGCATAATTGCCTGTGTACATCTAAGTGTGCAAAATCTTTTTCCCTTTATTTGAAAATCAAAAGGCTCTACTGCCCATGGGGGCCTGCACTCAGACAGTTGTCTGCTTAATACATCTGCTAGGGAGTTCTGTGTCTCTGGCAGAAACCTTGCCCTGAGAGTTGAGTTGCAGCTGCCAGTCTCCCATAAAATCATTGCTTGCCTGCATAGGATATAGAATGTGTTCCCCCTTGATTGTTGTGTTGATGTATGACAGTTGTGTTGTTGTTTGTTCAGCAACTGCTGCCTGCCCTGGAACTCCTTGAAAGCTTGAAAGCCACTGGAAAACTGGACTCTCATGCATTATCCTCTATGAGATTAATGAAAATCTCCAGTTGAAACCCATGAACTTTCTGCAACACTTAGCCTTATAGGCACATGAAGGTAGCTTCTGAGATCTAAAAAGAAGTCCAGTGATCCTGATCCTTGCCAGCAGAGGTAATTTGCTGTAACAACATCTTGAACCTTTGGTACTAGGAACGGGCGAGATAAAAATCCGAGCCCTTTCTGCCTTTGAAAGGGGCATTTGTGTGAAAATAAATCTGTAATGATGATGAATGATATCCACCCATCTCTCTCTTGATTAATTAAAATTTTCTTTTTGAAAGAGAGACTTCCTCCATAGACTTAGCTTTGTCTCCATTTTTTTTAAAGACTGCTTCCACAGAAGTCCAAACACTGTAAAGGAGCATCCAAATCCGGTCTTAACATGCTCAGCTAATTTCTGCAGCAATTCTTTACACTCAATACCTTCCGCCAAAGCATCCACCGGAAGAAGTATACACTTTCTTACCCCACCTATCCAAAGCCTCCTTTCTTTTCAGAAGAGGATTTTTAGAATAGCTAAGGGCCTATGCTGGGGTAAAAAACAATTTCCTAAGCTTTTTTGGAATCTCATGGAGTGAAGAGTCTCTGAAAAAAAAAATCCTCAGGAGGGAGAGCTAGGAGGAATCATCAGAATAAGTAGGAAACTCTTGTAAGTCTTCCACAGAAGACTCTGAAGCCTGTGAACTGTGTAAAAAACAAAAAAACTCCTGTTCCCACCTAGCCTCCTAATCAGAGTAATCAAATCTTCAGCCATTTTAATCACTGTTTGTCCTTGCGCTTCTTGGATGAGCGCGCCGGGCATCATCCGGCACATCCGTTAAATACTGAGGCAAGAAAAAAAAAAAATGTTCTAGTTACTTTACTTACTCAACTCTGTTTTAGGTCTGACTCGGTTTTGAAAAATCTCAGAAGCACTAACACCTGCACTATTGCTTCTGCATGGACCTTGTGTGAATCAGGAACCCTATAATATCTGTCTGGTTTTCTGGGAGCAGGAGGCAAAGAATCAGGGTCCAAACCAGATTCCGAAAAGGCATCATCAACAATGTCTAATACAGGAGGTATAGCTAAAGGCCTATGATGAGATAGGTGTAAAAAATCCCTAAGCCTCTTTTTTGAATCAAAAAATCCTGGCTTTCCCAGTAGAAATGCTCCCTTAGAGTATGTAAGGTTTCACCAAAAGAAAAATCCTCTGGAGGGGAAGCAGAGGGAATAGTCCTCTGCATCAGAATCCTCATAAGCAAATAAGGGCAAATCCAGATCATCAGAAGAATCAGAAAAATCAGAATCCTGGTCAGAAGATTCATAAACAACTTCAGTCCTAGGTCTCTTAGAAGGGGGAGGTTGGCTTCCCCTGATTAAAATTATAAGATCTTCAGCCATTCTTATCATTTGTTTTTTAGGCATAGAGGTCTGAGCCTGCAGCCTGGGCATCAGTTTCTTAGGCATGGTTCGAGATTTAGGCCTAAATGAAGAAGGAGGCATCAGTTTAATATGCAAGTCCGTAGGCCTGAATACACCCTCAGAAGCCAGTGCCTGCACAGCGGCCCCAGACCCATCCAAGGTAGAGACATCCGCAGGTTCCACAGTTGAAGCATCTCGCAGCATACCAGACTCCAAATGGGTCTCAGTAGAGGCCTGCAAATCAGAAGTAGCAGGTTATAAGGGGCTGCGAAAGCGCCTCACTGAGTACCAGCGAACTGGCGACTGGCTTAGGAGAAGCGTCGTCGGCAGCTTTAGACCTTGGCGGCTTGTCTCTGTCTTTATCTTTGTGTTTTTTCAGAATCCTGGTAGTCGGATGGCTGACCTATGACATTTCTAGATAATTAAACTGAGAACCAAAATATTTATAGGCGAAAATATACCGACTGATAGTGCGCTGATTAAATAAAGCACAAAACCGACAGCAAGGTACGTCATGGTCAGGGCCCAGGCAAGGAATACAGTACAAATAAAAATCTTTGTGAGGTATTTGCTTTCAACAAGTAATGCAATTATTAACTTTTACTGACATCGGTAAGGAGCAAGAAAAAGTTTCCCCAATGGGGTACTTAGCTTTAGTTGAAGACTTTGTTTCTCAAACTCGAAAACGAAAATTTCAGGAGTCGGCCAACTGGCACTTGCAAACTGCTTCTGCTTCGAGCACCGCACGGCAAGAAAGACTGGTGTAATGGCGTCGGCTGCAAGTTTTATATCCCTGATGACCTGACATCATGGAAGAAGGGACAGCATCCGACGCAGGATCCAAGACTTTGTTAATCAGGCCGACTGAGGGCTACTGTAAGCAGATAACCCAAATGTAATGACTGCAACAGTGAAACACGAAAAACATCTGGCTGACAGCAGGTCATGGATCATTTCCATGTGGACAAGGATACTATATGGGAGCTTGTCAAACTACTTCACCCTCATGAGAAACCAAAGAAGTGAACAAAAGCCCACCCCAACGGATATTGAAACAAATGCAACTTTAACTCTACAAGCTACAAGGCCCTTTCGGAAACCTACAAGGAACATGTTAGGAATTTCATTCATCAGCTTTGCATATCCTATGCCAGTTTCTCAACAATATGTTGCAGCATATGGAGAGTCACAGTTTGCAAAGGACTGCAGATGGGAGAAAGTACAGTTGTGTACACTTACCATAAATGTAGATGTTCGAGTGTCTTCACTCTTACAGTCATTACATTTGGGTTATCCCTTCTGGGGTAGCCCTCGGATGGCCTGAATACCAGAGATTTAGTATTTCTGCGTCGGTTGCTGTCGCTTGACGACAGACATCCGCTCGTCAGGTGTATAAAGGAAGACAGCCGACCCCATTACATCACTTTTTCTTGCTCTAACTGGTCAGGAGCCCCCAAAGTAGGAGGCCAGGCTCTGGTAAGCAGGAACCTACCAGTGGAAAAAATACCAATACGTCCCTTCTAAGGAAAGGAGAACAACAAGGAAGAAGGGAAAAAAAAGGGGGAGGAAGGAGGGAGAGAAACCAGGACTGCATCAGTGAATACACTTGAACATCTACATTTATGGTAAATGTACACAACTGTACTATGTTCTTCGTGTTTCACTATTGCAGTCATCATATTTGGGTAGATTCCCAAAGCTGAGGAAATGGGTGGAGGCAGTCAAGGAAGCTAGGGGCTGGCTAGCATGCCATGCAAGACTGCAGAGGCAAACCCTGCCCTGGGTTTGGAGAAGAGAGGCAGGTGGTAATGCTTGGCAAAAGTGTGAACAAATGTCCAGGTGGCGGCCATCAGGATGTCCCTTGTGGGGACCCCAATGAGGAATGCTGCAGAGGTGGAAGCTGCTCTGGTGGAGTGGGTCTTAACCCCTTTGAAGGGAGGTTTGCCATGCTGCTTGTAGTCGAAATGGATGCAGTGTGCTATCCATTTGGAAATGCTTTGCTTGAAGGCTTTTACCCTCTGCCCCTGAAGCAAAGCTAACCAGCAGTTGATCAGATTTTCTGAAGGGTTTAGTCCTGTCCAGATAGTACCTGAGCTGTCTGTGCACATCTACAGAGTGCAAAATCCTTTCCCACTTGTTTTGTGGGTTAGGAAAGAAGGTGGGCAAATGGATGGATTGGTTGAGAGCCACACTGGATACCACCTTGGGCATGAAGGATGGATTAGTTCTGAGGGATACCCTGTCTGCATGGAAGATGATGAAGGCTTCCATTGCCATGAGTGCTTGCAGCTCAGAGACTCTTCTGGCTGAATTGATGGCCAGGAGGAAGGCTGTCTTCCAAGAGAGAAATTTTAGCTCTGCAGAAGAAGCTGGTTCGAATGGAGGTAGGGTGAGCTTTTCCAAGACAAAGTTAAGGTCCCAAGCCAGTGTTGGTGCCTTTCTGGGGGGCCTCAAGTTGTTAGCCCTTCTGAGGAACTGCTTGATCATAGGGTGTGAAGAAAAGAGGCTGCAGTGAGAAAATGAGCGGAAATAGCAGATGCTTGAATTTTTATAGAGGAGAAAGAGAGACGACTGTGTAGTGGATCAGCTAAGTAGTCCAGGATGAGAGAGATGGAGGGCTGTGCCATATTGGCTCCCTTAGCCTGGATCCAGGTGCAGAACCTTTTCCATTTATCTGCAGAAGACTTTCTGGTGCTAGGGCATCTGGCCTCTCGGATAACATCCAGAACCTGTTTACTGAGGAGGGCAGATTGGTTAGGGGGTCGGTTTATAAGCCAAGCTGCCAAATTGAGTTTCTGCAATTGGGGATGCATGAATTCCCCTGCCCTCTGGGTTAGGAGGTTGGGAACCTGAGGAAGGTTCCATGGGGGCAGTGGGGAACAGGGTGTGCAGCAAGGGGTACCAGTGCTGTCTGGGCCAGTCTGGAGCTATGAGAATGGTCCTTGGCTTTGAATGAGAGGTACAGGAGGAAAGGCATAGACCGAGACGTTTATCCAGAGGAAGGACAGGGCATATACTTTCCATGCCCTGCAGTGCTGCTCCCTGCTGCAAAACTTGTTGAGCTGATGGCTGGTGTGGGAGGCAAAGAGGTCGACATCTGGGGTGCCCCATTTCTGAGTTATTAGTAAGAAGGTGTTTCTGTTGAGCTGCCACTCATGGGGTCCAACAGTTTTCTGCTTAATTTATCTACCACGGAGTTGAGAGATTCTGGCTGGTATTGTGCTAACAGATGTAGATGCATGGAAGAAGCTGTGAACCAAAGGGTCATGGCCAGCCTGCACAGCGGGTAGGAGTGAGTCCCTCCCTGCTTTCTGATGTACCACATCACTGTGGTGTTGTCTGTTTTGATCAGGAGAACCCCTGGAGACAGAAGGGGTTTGAAAGCTGTCAAGGCCTGCTGAACAGTCATCATCTATTTTTGATTGATGTGCAGGGGGAGTTGCTGGGGGGGTTCCATTGGCCCTGTATGCACCTGCCATCCAGGTGTGCTTCCCAAGCATACTCTGATGCATCTGTAGTGAGGGTCTGGGCAGCAGGGTGTAGGGAGAAGGGCAGTCCCTTGTTGTGGGAGGAGGCTGTTGCCCACCAAAGAAATTCCTCCCTCAGGCAAGGAATAACAGGTAAAAAGAGTTTCCAGATCTTGAGAGAGTTGACATCAAATGCTCTTTAGGTACCACTGAAGTTTCCTCATATGCAGTCTGGCATATGGAATAAGGAGTATGCAAGATGAACACCAGGGCTTGCAAGACTTCCCTTGCAGATAGCTGGGGCCTGGTGGCCAGTTGAGAGAAGTAAGTTGACAGTAAACTTTGTTTCTCTGGTGTTAGACATGCCATCTGGGATGCTGTGTCCAGACTTGCTCCCATGAAGATTATCCTCTTGGTGGATACCTGTTTGGATTTCTTTTTGTTGATTGTGTACCCTAAGGAGATTAGTAGGGTCCTTTACAAAGGCCAGGTCTTTCAGCAGCGTTTCCTGGCTGTCTGCCTGAATAAGGCAGTCGTCTAAGTAGGGATAAATTTGAATATTTCTTTGTCTGCAAAAAGCAATGGCTGAAGCCAGGCATTTTGTGAAAATTCTGGGAGCAGCAGATAAGCCAAAGGGAAGTGCAAATAACTGAAAGTGCTGAAATCCTGCCCTGAAGCGAAGATATTTTCTGCAGGACTCTCTGATGGGAATGTGGAGGTAGGCCTCTTTTAGGTCCAGGGTGACTAGCTAAACGTCCTTGGACAGCATGGGTAGCAGCTGCTGGAGGGTGAGCATTCTGAATTTTGCAATCACCAGGAAGGTGTTTAGAATGGAGAGATCGAGGATGGGGCGTCAGGTGCCCTCTTTTCTGGATACCAGAAAAGGGCTGGAGTAGAAGCCTTGGCCTATCCGCTCTGCAGGAACGTGTTCTACTGCTTCCAAGGAGAGCAGGGTATGGATTTGCTTTTGAGCTTCTGCCCACTTATTTGGTGGTAGATCTAGGAACCCTCTGGGGGTTGGAAGGGTGTGGAAGGAGAATTTGTACCCCTGAGACACAATGTTCAGAACCCATTGGTCCTTGGTAATGGTGTCCCAGGTGCTTGAGTGAAAGGACAGTCTTCCTACTAGGGGTACGTGATGATGGGGAGAGGCAAAGTAGGGAGGGGGTGAGTCATTGTGAGTTTTTGCCATAAGGGGGTGGCTTAGAACTCCCTGGTTTTGAAGTGGAGGCAGTCCACTGCTTAGATCTCTGCAATCCATGGTACTGCTGTCTTGGAGGTTTGTTTCCATGGGGCCTAGGCACTAGCCCTGTTTACTAGGTGCAGGAAAGGACTAGTGCTTGGAAGGAAAATGCCTGCTGAAACTCGGGGGCTGTACCTGTAATAAATCTTTAACAGTCTGTATAGATTTTGCTTTTTCTTCCATCTTAACACCTCTTCTGCTTTAGTACCAAATAAGTTATCTTTGTGCAAGGGTGCATCCAACAATTTGACATGGTCTGGCAGGGGTTGTTATTTAAGCCATGCATGTCTTCTAATGACAAATCCAGTGACTGCTGCCCTGCAAGAAGCTTCTAGGACATCAAAACCAGAGTGCAAAGTGTGTTTAGTTACTTCACCAGCAGAGTGCATTAATTCCTGTAAATCTTTAATTTCTGCCCCTGCAGGAAAGGAGCTCATTTTTTGTTTAAGGAGTTCCAAGGTATGTTGCTGATACTTAAGCATATGGAACTGACAATTGAGTGCCCTGACTGCAAGAGTAGCTGAGGTGTAGTTTTTTTTTTACCCCCATCTGTCCAGTGCACTGGAATCCCTGTCTGAGGGGGTGGGATTCTTAGCTGAAGTAGCTTTAACCCCTTTTGGGCCTTGAGTAATGACCTCAGGGTCCGCTGTTGGGTTTTTAACACACTGAAAAACCTGTCCCTTGATACTCTTTCTATACAATGGTTTGCTTCTATTCTCTGTCTTTATCAATGACCTGTACACTGTTATTCCTCAGGCCTACAACATCAATGTCTTATCCTAAATCCTAAAAAAAAAACTTCTACTTTTTTCCCACCCATAGACACACCACTAAACTTTACTGTCACTTCTAATTGACAATAACCTTAACTTTGAGGCCCACATAAACAATACCATAAATCCTTTCTTACCCCACTAGCTAAATCTACTATTGCCCCAGACCCACTTAATCTCTACCCTCCTCTATGCCTCCCTAATTATACTAACCAAAAACCTCAGCCTAGTAACACACGATTCTTTACCAAACACTCCCACCTACAGTAACCTAATACCCTGCCCTAGCTACCAAACTAGTACTACTACTAACACAAAACAACAAACAAGGCAGGGACTCTCTACTCTCTATTCTCTAACACACTGGAACTCTCTTCCCAAACTCTCCCCCACCCCCTAACCTCCACACCATCACTTACAAATCAAAAATAAAAAATCCTTAAAACCACTTAAAAAAAACACATCTTAACACAACCCAGACTAACAACTCTCTAACTCTTTAAATCTCTCTAAATCTCTAAATCTGTATAATCTACACCTGCATACTTGAATCCAGAAGCATAACTTGTCTTTTTTTTCTCTATCTCTTATCTCTTCTTCTATCTCTCTTCTTATATGTCTATCTATGTCTTAATCTACTTCACTAACACGCTTCTAGCATGTTATATAGCTAAATTGTATATAGTACTTCTATTTGTTAAACTGTGAATTTTATTTACTGTTTTTATTTGATTAACGTCATACTTTGTTTTGTACTCTCTGCTGAAAATGGATATGTATCCAGCTGGACTAGCCCGGTCAACAAATGTAAAATAAAATAAATAAAATAAATAAAAAAATATCTGTGAGAGTCAGGGACTCTGTAGTACCTGTCTGGCTTTTTGGAAGCAGGAGGGAGGGCGTCTGGAGTCAAGCTGGATTCAAGGAAGACATCATCTACCACATTTAGGACTGGGGGGATGGCTAAGGGCCTGTGCTGTGGAAGGTCCAAGAACTCTCAGAGTCTCTTTTTAGACTGAGTAGTCTTGACTCTCCCATTTGAAATGCTCCCTTAAAGTATGCAGGGTTTTCCCAAAGGAAAAATCCTCTGGGGGAGAGGCTGAAGGAATAGATTCCTCTGCATCAGAATCCTCATATGTAGGCAGGGGCTGCATGTCTTCATAGTCAGATGCATCAGATTCATCTGACTCTGGTTCAGACAAAACTTCTGGAGACAGATCTCTTTTTCTTTATGAGGGAGTGGCTTTGCTTCTCCTAATCAGCATGACAAGGTTCTCTGCCATTCTAAGCATTTGTGACTGAGGTAAGGGAGCAGGCGCCAAAGAATGGCCTCTGAAACGGTGCCAGCACAGTGGCTCCGGACCCATCCAAGGTAGAGATGACTGCAGGATCCTTAGACGAAGAAGAGTTCTGCAGCATACCGGACTCCGAAAGGGTCTCGGTAGAGGCCTGTGAATTAACTGAAGCAGGCATCAGGGGCTGCAAAAGCGCCACACTGAATTCTGGAGGACTGACTACCAGCTTGGTGGTAGCGTCGTCGGAAGGTTTAGTCCTGTGTGGTCTATCTCTATCTTTATCTTTATGTTTTTTCGGAAGGTCTGCTGTCAGATGGCTTACGGAAGCCAGAAATATCTGGCTACAATAAGGGCCTGACAACTAATAGTTCTGGTGTTTAAGTACAGAACCGACAATGAGGTATGTCGTGGTCTGGGCCTAGACAAGTGCCGCAGTAGGAATGGAAGCCCCAGTGTGGTATCTGCTTTCCACAGGCGAGACAATTATTAACTTTTTCTGACAGCGGTTAGTGCAAGAAAAAAGGATCCCCAATGGGGTACTTCGCTTTCGAAAACTTCAACTTCAATTCAGAAACGAAACTCCGGTAGTGGCCAACCGGCACTTGTGCGAACTGCTTCTGCTTTGGGCTCCATGGCAAGAAAGACTGATGTAATGGCGTTGGTTGCCTTCCTTTATACCCCTGACGACCTGATGTCAGTCTTCAAGCGATAGCAACCGACACAGAAATACTAAGTCTCTGGTATTCAGGTCAGTCGAGGGCTACCTAAGCAGAGATAACCCAAATGTGATGACTGCAACAGTGAAACAAGAAGAACATCCACCAATATGCAAGTACTCTACACCACTGCCCATTTCCCTGAGGTCCTGGGGAATCAGTGCTCAACATATACCACCAATGTCCCGGCCAGTACACAAGGTATCAGACATACCACTAGAAAAGGCTTTCACTTCACTGTCAGGTGGCTTGAAATGTCCAGAGCACCATCTGTGATGTTTTGGGTGGGGTGACTTCTTCAAGGGTCTTCCGCTTGTTAGGTGGGCACTAAAGGCCTCATATAATGGTGTGTTGCAGGGTATAAAAGGTGTAGGAAGAGTGGATGATCACCAACATCTAAAAAGTACAGTTGTGTACACTTGCCATAAATGTAGATGTTCGACTGTATTCACTGTTGCAGTCAACACATTTGGGTTATCTCTGCCAGGTTAGCCCTCAGCCGGCTCGAATACCAGATACGTAGTATTTCTGAGTCTGTTGCTGTTGCCTGAGGACTGATGTCAGGTCGTCAGTAGTATAAAGGAAGGCAGCCAATGAGATTATATCAGTTATTCTTGCCCTAACCTGTCAGGAGCCCAGGCTCTGGTGGAAGAACCCCACCAGTGTAAAATAAATGCCAATAAGTCCCTTGTAAGGAAAGGAGAACAATAAGGAAGAAGGAAACAAAAAGCAAAAGGGGGAAGGAGGAAGGGAACCAGGACTGCAACAGTGAATAGACTTGAACATCTACGTTTATGGTAAGTGTACACAACTGTACTATGTTCTTTGTGTTTCACTGTTGCAGTCATCACATTTGGGTTGAATCCCAAAGCTGAGGAAAAGGGTGGAGGCAGTCCAGGAAACTAGGGGCTGGCTAGGATGCCCTACCGGACTGCAGAGGCAAACCCTGCCCTGGATTTGGAGAGGAGAGACAGGTGGTAATGCTTGGTAAAAGTGTGAACAGATGTCCAGGTGGCAGCCTCCAGGATGGCCCTGGTGTGGACTTCTCTGAGGAAAGCTGCAGAGGTGGAGGCTGCTCTAGTGGAGTGTGTCCTGACCCCCTTGGGGGGAGGCTTTCCATGCTGTTTGAAGCAGAAATGGATGCAGTGTGCTATCCATTTGGAAAAGGTTTATTTGGAGATGGCTTTGCCTTCTGCCCCTGTAGCAAAGCTAACCAGCAATTGATCAGACTTTCTGAAGGATTTAGTCCTGTCTAGATAGAATCTGAGCTGTCTGGGCACATCTGGAGAGTGAAGAATCCTTTCCCCCTTGTTCTGGGGATTAGGAAAAAAAAGGAGGGCAAATGAATGGATTGGTTGAGAGCCACACCGGACATCACCTTGGGCATGAAGGATGGGTTAGTTCTGAGGGAGATCCTGTCTGCATGGAAGATGATGAAGGGTTCCACAGCCATGAGTGCTTGCAACTCAGAGAATCTTCTGGCTGAAGTGATGGCCAGAAGGAATGCTGTCTTCCAGGAGAGAAATTTTAGTTCTGCAGAAGAAGCTGGTTCGAAAGGGGGTAGGGTGAGCTTTTTCAATATAAAGTTAAGGTCCTAAGCTGATGTTGGTGCCCTTCTGGGTGGCCTCAAGTTGCTAGCCCCTCTTAGGGACTATTTGATCAAAGGGTGGGAGAAAAAGGGGCTGCTCAGTGTGAAAATGAGCAGAAATAGCAGAGGCATGATTTTTTACAGCGGAGAAAGAAAGGCCACTGTGTAGTAGGAAAGCTAAGTATACCAGGGTGAGAGGGAGGGAGGGCTGTGCCATATTGGCTCCCTTAGCCTGGATCCAGGTGCAGAACCTTTTCCATTTATCAGCATAAGACTTTGTGGTGCTAGGGCGTCTGGCCTTGCGGATAAAATCCAGAACCTGTTTACTGAGGTTGGCACATTGGTTCCGGGGTTAGGGAATAAGCCAAGCTGCCAAATTGACTGTCTGCAATTCGGGATGCATGAATTCCCTTTCCCTCTGGGTCAGGAGGTTTGGAATCTGAGGAAGATGCCATGGAAGCAGCGAGGACAGGCTGTGCAGCAAGAGATACCAGTGTAGCAGGGGGCAGTCTGGACCTATAAGAATGGTGCTTGGTTTTTCCTCACTTATTTTGAGCAGTACCCTGGGGGTGAAAGGCATAGACAGAAAGACTCACCCAGGGGAAGGACAGGGCATCCACTTTCCAAGCCATGCAGTGATGCTCCCTGGTGCAGAATTTGCTGAGCTGATGGTTGGTGTGGGAGGCAAAGAGGTCAACCTTTCGGGGTTCCCCATTTCTGAGTTGTTAGGGTGAAGGTACTTATGTGGGTTCAGAAGATTTCTGCTTAATTTGTCTAGCAGAGAGCTGAGAGAGCCTGGTAGGAATTGTGCTAACAGGTGTAGTTGCATGGCAGAGGCTGTGTGCCAAAGGGTCACAGCCAGCCTACATAGAGGGTAGGAGTGAGTATCTCCCTACTTGTTGATGTACCACATCACAGTGGTGTTGCCTGTTTTGATCAGGACAGCCCCTGGAGAGAGAAGGGGCTTGAAAGGTATCAAGGCATACTGCACAGCTATCATCTCGTTTTGATTGATGTGTAGCGGGATTAGCTGTGGGCTTCATTGACCTTGTATGCACCTGCTGTCCAGTTGTGCACCCCAAGCATAGTCTGATGCATCTGTGTTGAGGGTCTGGACGGCGGGGGTTGGGGAGAAAGGCAGTCCCTTGTTGAGGGAGCATGCTGTTGCCCACCAAAAAAAATCTCTTCTGAGGCAAGGAATTATAGGTAGAAGAGTTTCCAGGTCTTGAGAGTGTTGACACCAAAGGCTCTTTAGATACTACTGAAGTTTCCTCATATGCAGTCTGGCATATGGAATGAGTAGTATGCATGATGCCATGAACCCCAGAGTTTGCAGGATCTTTCTTGCAGTTAGCTGGGGCCTGGTGGCTAGCTGAGAGAAGTAGGTTGTCAGGTTTGCCATCTGGGATGCTGTGTCCAGACTTGCTCCTTTGGGTAGGCACCTGCTTGGATTTCTTTTCATTGATTGTGTACCCTAGAGAGGTTAGGTGGGTCTTTACAAAGGCCAAGTGCTTGAGCAGCTTTTCCTGTCTGTTTGCCTGAATAAGGCAGTCGTCTAAGTATGGGTAAATCTGAATATTTCTTTGTCTACAAAAGGCAATGGCTAAACATTTTGTGAAAACTCTGGGAACTGAAAGTGTTGAGATCCTGCCCTGAAGCGGAGATATTTCCTGCATGATTCCCTGATAGGAATGTGGAGCTAGACCTCTTTTAGATCTAGGGTGGTTAGCCAAGTGGCCTTGGAGAGCATGGGCAGCAGCTGCTGGAGGGTGAGCATTTTGAATTTTGCAATCACCAGGAAGGTGTTTAGAATGGATAGATCAAGGATGGGGAGCAAGGTGCCCTCTTTTCTGGGTATCCAGAAATAGTCTGGAGTAGAAACCTTGACCTAGCTGTTCTGCAGGAACACGTTTGTACTGCCCTCATAGAGAGCAGGGAAAGGATTTGCTTTTGAGCCTCTGCCCAATGATTTGGTGGTACATGTGGGAACCCTTTTGGGGTTGGAAGGGTGTGGAAGGAAAATTTGTATCCTTGAGAGACAATGTTCAGAACCCAGTGGTCCTTGCAACTGTGACCCAGGTGCTTGAGTTAAAGGAGAGTTTTCCTACTAGGGGTAAGTGAAGGTGGGCAGAGGGAGGGGGTGAGTCATTGTGAGTTCTTACCATAAGAGGACGGCTTAGAACTCCATGTTTATGAAGTGGAAGCAGTCCACTGTTTAGATCTCTACATTCCCTGTGGCTACTGTCTGGGGGGTCTGTTTCCATGGGGCCTAGGATGGGCCGGTTTAATGGGAGCAGGAAAGGAGCAGTATTTGGAGGGACAATACCTGCTGAACCTAGGGGGCTAGATCTGCAAGAAATCCTTAACTTTCCATAGATTTTGCTTTTGCTTCCATCTTTTTTAAGACCTCTTCTGCCTTAGTGCCAAATAATTTATCTTTGTGCAAGAGGGCATCCAACAATTTAGACTTGACATAGTCTGGCAGGAGCTGTTCCTTAAGCCAATCATGCCTTGTGACTGCTGCCCTGCAAGAAGCTTCTAGGGCGTCAAAACCACAGTGCAAGGTGTGTTTAGTTACTTGACTTGCAGAATGCATTAACTCTTGTAAATGTTTAGATTCTGCCCAAGCAGGAAAGGAAAACATTTTTTTGTTTATGACGTTCCACGGTATGTTGCAGAAATTTCAGCATATGGAACTGATAATTTACTGCCCTGATAGCAAGAGTAGTTGAGGTGTATACTTTTTTACCCCATCTGTCCAATGCTCGGGAATCCTTGTCTGAGGGGGTGGGATTCTTAGCAGAGGATGCTTTAATCCCTTTTGGCCCCTGAGAAATGACCTCAGGGTCAGCAATAGGATTTTTAAAAATAAATTTGTGTGAGTCAGGGACTCTGTAGTACCTCTCTGGTTTTCTGGGTGCAGGAAGGAGGGTGTCAGGAGTCAAGTTGGATTCCAGGAAAACATCTTCCACAGCATCCAGGACTGGGGGGATAGCCAAGGGTCTGTGCTGTGGAAGATCTAAGAATTCCCGGAGTCTCTTTTTAGACTGTAGGTAGTCCTGACTCTCCTACTGGAAATGCTCCCTTAAGGTATGAAGGGTTTCCCCAAAGGAAAAATCCTCTGGGGGAGAGGCTGAAGGAATGAAATCCTCTGCATCATAATCCTCATAAGTAGAAAGGGATTGTATGTCTTAGTATTCAGATGCATCAGAGTTATCTAAATCTTCTTCAGGGGACAGACCTCTTTTCCATTTGGATGGGGGTAGCTTGGCTTCCTCCGATCAGCATAAGATCTTCCGCCATTTTAAGCATTTTGGTCTGAGGCAAGGAAGCAGGTGTCCGCGATTGGGTCGTCGGTTTCTTGGGTGTGGTTCGTACCCTGGGCCTAAGAAACTAGGTCGTTTTCGAAAGAACAGTAGACACGAAGGTCATCAGCTTGAGTCAAGAATCGTTAGTGTGAAGGACTTCCTCGGAAGATGGTGCCTGCTCAGTGGCTCTGGACCCATCCAAGGTAGAGACGACCGCAGGATCCTTAGTCGAGGAAGACTCGTGCGGCGTACCAGACTCCGAAAGGGTCCCGGTAGCGGCCTGCGAATCCACAGAAGCGGGCATCAGGGGCTGCAAAAGCTCCTCACTAAGGACCGGAGAACTGACAACTAGCTTAATGGGAGCGTCGCTGGTAGGTTTGGAGCTATGCGGTCTGTCTCTGTCTTTATCTTTACACTTTTTTGGAAGATCTGCTGTCGAATGACTTACTGAAGCCATATCAGAGTTAGAGGATAGTAAGCGAAAATATGTAGCTACAATAAGAGCCCGACGACGGATAGTTCTGGCTTTGAACAAAGCATAGAAGCAACAGCGGGGATGTTGTGGTCTGGGCCTAAATAAGTGACGCAGTAAGAATGAAAGTCTTGGTGTGGTATTTGCTTTCCACAGGCGAGACAATTATTAACTTTTTTTGACATTGGTTAGTGCAAGAAAAAAGGATCCCAGTGGAGTACTTATCTTTAGAAGACTTCAACTTCAATTTGGTAGACAAAAACTCAGGTAGCGGCCAACCAGCACTCATGCGAACTGCTTCTGCTTCGGGCTCCACGGCAAGAAAGACAGATGTAATGGCGTCAGCTGCCTTACTTTATACTACTGACGACCTGACGTCAGTCCTCAAGTGACAGCAACTGACGCAAAAATACTATATCTCTAGTATTCAGGCCAGCAGGGATAACCTATATGTGATGACTGCAACAGTGAAACACGAACATCCTCTCTGACCATGGCAGAAATGGCATACAATACAATGAATGTAGAGACACAGGATGTGGTAGAATATGTTTTTGGTTGACTTAAGAGACACTTCTACTGCCTTGATGTGTCAAGTGGGCCACTGTAGTATTCACCAAGATTGTCAATCAAATATTTTTAGTGTGTGCCACATTACATAACATGGTTAAGTGGAAACAGCGCTAGTAGTGGGGAAATATCTCAGCAGGGCCCGCCACACCTGTTGGAGAAGCAGACTAGGGAAATGGCAGCCAGTAAGAACAGGAAAAAGGGGGACACCATGTGTGGCACATAAGGGGGCACTATATCACAACACTGACAGAAGTAGCGTCTGATCCAGAATTGCATGCTATGGCACAGACAACACAGAGCAAAATGATGCAAGTATTATGAAACCCAGGCAATCAAGGCAGTGTCTGCTGAGCTGCATGAACAGTCAATGCAAACTTATCCAGACATGTTGGAAAGCTAGACACAGTCATCATAATTTGCACAGGTGAGAGGTGACAAAGTGACAGTTGACAGCAACACTATTACACAGACCAGAGTCACAGAAGGTGGATGTAGTAGCCATACAGCCTGGTCAAAGGTTGGGGGAGTCAGGGATCTCATCCTCCAGAGGTGGGGTGGAGATGCTGTGCTGCAAAGGTTGGTAATGTGTACTGTAGTGGCCTGAGGTCTCAGGGCTTGGTACGGTAAATGGCAAGGCCACAGTAGAAGTATGGAAATGTGCATGAGCACTCTAGCAGTGTGAGCCATGTCAGAAGGAAAAAGTAGAACAGTGGCCATAACTAAGATGACAGACACAAGTAGAGTGGTGCGCTCCACTGGTCATTAGGGGATCG
This sequence comes from Protopterus annectens, assembly GCF_019279795.1. Taxonomy (NCBI): domain Eukaryota; kingdom Metazoa; phylum Chordata; order Ceratodontiformes; family Protopteridae; genus Protopterus; species Protopterus annectens. The sequence continues at coordinate 958,504,678 of NC_056739.1, forward strand.
ATGGTGTAGAATTATGAAGTGACAGCATGTAACCTGTTCAGGTGCCAAACAGGAGGAGCCTGAGATGCAATGGTGCCCATGGCCAGGTGTGTTGACCTCTGTGGCCAAAATAACCTATGTCATCTGGTATGCCTGACCTGTTGACTCGCCATCACACATCTAGACCCTTCTACAGCCACAGAAAGTAGGGTCTACAGTAGAAAATCAAAGGACTAATGTACTAATGGATGTAATGTAAGCAACAAGTCACTTTAGAAGCACTCTCTGCTCCACCTCCCTAAAGTCCAGGTCACTGCATATGCATGGGATGTCATCATGAATGTCAGGAAGTATAGCACATCATCCAGAAGTGCACATATCAAACTCACCCTTTTGGTAGCTGCTGTCTATGACTGAATGATGTGCAAATCCACTGATTAATGTGGAGTATTGCACACAGGTGAGGAACTGCCTGGAGTCAAGACAGTGCTAAAGACCACTATTCTTCTCCCCTTTTGGGTAGATGACAAAGGCAGTGTGGCTTACAAATGCCACCTGGGCTACGGAATTCCTATGAAGCATGGCTGGGGCTCTGAGTTACAGTTCATCCACCAAACACTGGCAAGGCTAGAGTTTTGGCCTGTCCCTGCACAAGCTCTTTGTAAGTGGGGATGGTGTGCAAGTCTTCCAAAGTTTGTGCCACTTACAGTGCCACTGTGCCATCAGTCTGTGTCATATGCAGTTGCAGACCAGAAGCAGCTGGAAAATAATTAAGCAGATGTTCCTTGCTGAATCAGTCCTTCTTCACTTGCAGGGCACCATATTAGCAATGCAAAAGCTAATACTAACCTAGGGCATCCCCTACAGACATTTGTAAATTCATCACCAGCCCAGCTACCACATCAATGCACCACCTAATATGACAGCTGGTATGACAGCTCACTCCCCATCTCCATATAGGGATCATCAAAGAAAAAAATACCTCTGGGAACCACTTCTGTGTTAGTAATTCACTTCCTGTGATAACCAAGTCCTTGGCTTGTTCTTCACAAGTAATACCGTATCAGTCACTTTTCAACAACCCTGATGTAGATTCAAACAAGTGAGAAGGAAAAAGTGCTTGGATGATGTAGATTACTATTATGGCTACCCATAGCAACTATGTTCTGCACCACTGTCTGCAACACCTAGTCCTGAAAAACCTTGTTTGCATAACCTTCTGCCAAGATGCAAATGCTGAGTGTGCAGAAGTCCCTCACTAACACCTCAGTGCTCTAGTTGTGGACTTTTCTGGTCATTGCCATTCTTGTGGACCTATTGTAAGATGTGTACACTTGTAGGTTACATGTATTGGTCACTGTTTGTGCACAGGTATCTGTGGGATGTCCTGTATGACTGCCTTCCTGCCTCTTCAAACCTCATATGGTGACAATTACCCCCTTACTACACAAACTGCAGCTATGGGATGTTATCAGGAAACCCCTTCCTACATTAGAGTACTGAATTCCTATAAAACTCTGCACATCCTGTCTCTCCTCTCTAATATTCACTGCGTTGTCTCACACTATGTATTGGCAACATCATGTCCCATGTGACATATCCTGGCATATGTGAACATTACCCCGGTTTTCCTTCAGTATGCCTAACTCAAAGTCCAATATCTTAATTCAGTGAACTCCTGATTCAACGGCTGCTTACTTTACTGTGATCTCTTGAAATATGGAGTCACCTCTTTATATTGCATTCATAATGGCCTCTTAATGTAGCTGTTACGTTAATGAAATAATTTATTACAGCTGTCTCTGAACTGCTACCTTAACACACTACATCCACACTAAGCAGCAATCTGTTCAACCATGCCCACTCTGGAGCTCTGGACACAAGGACACAATATGACAATCCCACCATCTGCATGGTGTCCAAGGAAGAGGAAGATTTTCTTGGCCTCCCTCAACAGGAGCTTTCAGGAGATCTTGCTGGGCAAATATTCCCTTAGGTGACAGATACCACTAATACGACCTGTTCTGGTGAGCAGTTCAGGTCATCACTAACCCTGACCTGCTTAGCCACTGGAAAGCATTACTGGTCCATCACTGTACTATGATCTTCCTACTTCACCTTACTGCAGCTGAGGAGCAGCAAGCTAACATGGAGGAATATCACAGAAGTTGACAGCATCTCTCCTGTAAATGAGACTTGCATGACATGTGCAACACTGCACGGCACTGTACAGATTTAAGAGTATGCTTAACATTTGAATGTGTATTGATGTGTTCTCTGTTTTCTCTTCCTTCTGCAGGTCCAATTGTAGCACTGGCCAAAGAGAGGCAATGGTCACCTCAATCTGTTAAGGTAACACCCCCAGTGCTGAGTTGCCAGTGGTCATCAGGCCTGCTTCCCAGTAAAGGGAGAGGTCTTTTTGATGATGATGACCTGGAGGGCTTACTGATGGCCACTATTCAGGCAGGAGTGGAGGTTCTGACCTCTTCTGATAATGCCCAAAGAGGTCTCCTGTGGTCTCTTGCAATGATTACATAGGCGGGAGTCATCTGAGATGTGCCAACAGCTGGACACCTGTCTCATCACAGTGAAGTGACTCCTGGCATCGTTCATTAAGTTTTGCAACCTTCAGGCCCCAAACTTCAGGCCGCTGAAGCCATGGCTGGCACATAACATACTACCTTCCCCAGTTACCTTTTCTCTCCTCTTCTGAAAAATGGGAGCATTTCCCAGAGGAAAAAAATACAGCCTTCCTTACACCAGTCAATAGTTATGAATAACATTATACATTTTCTTCACACTTTGCTATCTACCCTTTTCCTCCCCATTTATATCATGAACTGGGTTGACACTTTGCTGTGCTGCCCCTCTTTTGTATGTCTGTCACTGCATGCGTGGCAGCAATGGGGAGCCTTATTGCACGTTAGCTCACTTAAAACAGTCGGGCATGCTTGCCTTCCTTTCCCATGACAATAACCACTTTAATCAAATGCACTTTGCTAATGTTACTTCTCCAATGACCCTACATAATGCAACTTGTCCCCAAAATGAGGCTCCACTAATTTAAAATTCAATTATTTTCTCAGAGAGTCAGCACTATGCAAGCCCTGGTGCATACTGGTGTAGTTAAGTGACACTTGATATTTAGGAATCCTAGCCACAGACTCCTTCACTTCTTTAGAACAAGGAAGTGAATGATACTACTAAAATGATTATGAAGTTTGAAGAGGAACAGACACATCATGAAGAGCTGTGGTAAACAGAACTAAATTCAGAATAAACGGAGACATCAAAAATGTCTTCTATAAAAACTATTCTTATGCAAAATGTTCCCCAGTGACGGAAAAAATCAGTGAGCACAATGTTTTTTGACAGATGACACTTTGTGAAAGAGTAATCAAGTAGAAGGAGCTGCAGAGGCTACTACAATGGTTTCAAAGTTAGTCCATAGTAGAGCTTTCACCAGTATATACCCAAAAAATGTAGAGTGGCACAAGCAGAGGACAGATACCTCAAAAAGTTAACTCCAATGGGTGGGGACACAAATCTTACACTGAAATAACTGGTAAAGCACAGATAAAAAAAATTCACTGAAAATGTAAGCAATTCATAAAACCTTGCAGCAAGTTGCTTAACTACTGCCTCTGTAACAGCGTTGGTAATTAACAGACCACTGACATAAATAAGCACTAACAATGACTACCACTGTTTAAGTATGATTACTGGGATTTCTTTCTTAGATGTTTCTCATCAATTTCTGTGAAGTGGGTTTTGAGGGAAAGAGTGAGTGAAAAAAAATGTGCTTATAAGTATCTTTTCTGCAGTGGAATGTTGCAAATAGGTAAGAGGAACTGATTTGTTTAGCATGGTGTTTTTTTCCCCATGGCTGTACAACTGGGTAGTTTGGTTATGTTTTCCAGTATTATGAACTGTATTTATTTTACTGTTATAGAGATTTATTTTTTTGCAGAATGTTATTTTGTTTCCTTCAATCTTTCATAACAATTGAGCCACTACACTTCAGCAAGGCAATCAAACTAGTGGGATGAGATGGAAACATTTTAGAGCAAGAGAAATTATAATGCCACTCTTTATACAATATTAGTAGGACCTGTGCTTTGGTGATTAAGCCAAAACTACGAGACATTGCCTCTGAAGAAAGGAGGTTGAAGAATGGATGGCACACAATCTACAATGTACAGTAGTCCAAAATGACTAAAAGGCCAATAAAGCAGCCTCTGTGAGGGTCACTTTAACACTTTACAATATATTAGCTGAAGGTAACACACGAGGGTCCTTGGAGAGACAAGAGTCCTTGAACAGAATGCAATTACATTTTCAAAGGACAACAAAACCAATTACCTCTAAAGATCATTTACTGAAAGTGCTAACAAAGACCAAAAATACTTCCTCCATGGGACATGATAATAAACCTGTTTGCTTAACATACCTTTGCAGACAGGCTCCTCTAACTCTTTGACTAAAGTTTAGCTACCGGTTTTGTTCCTGATGAGTGGCATGTAGATGTGATGCCCCTCCTTAAGGGTGGCCTTACAAATGACCTGAGTAATTACAGAACTATCAGCCTTACAAGACTCGTCTGCAAAGGCATGGAACATATTAAAACTGATCTCAAAAACTCTGATATAGAGAATCTTGTTAAACTTGATACCCAACAGTTTGGATTTGTGGAGGGTAGATCCTTGTCTATTTAATCTAGTAAATGTCTTCGAAAGGGTTTCAGAGGCTGTAGACTGTGGTCATGCAGTGCATGTGGTATATCTCGACCTAGCTAAGCCCTCTGACTCTGCTCCCCATGCTGGCATCAAATAAAAGCTAAATGATTTACAAATCAATTTAATGTGGTAAGGTGGATAGTAAACTGGCTGAAAGAACACAATGACAGAGTCATAATGGTACTTGCTGCTTGTGTGATGTATCGGATCCTGGCACAAGGCAAACAGTTAACAGTGACCTTTCTCCATATCCAACCTGGTGAGTGGCACATCTGTGCGTCTCACAGTGGAATCTCCTATGACTAGGACATTTGGTTTAGTGATATGCCTTAATGGCTTGTTTGGTGAGACACTGGTGTGTATGCCTTCATGTGTACTACTATGTGTGGTGTGCTTGTGTTTGGAAGTCTGTGCTTCTGGTAGGTTTTAGAGAGGACCTCAGCATATGTAGTGTTTTGTGTGGTGGTGAGGTGTGAAGGTTGACAACCCGCTTTGTGTTAGATATACTGACTGAGCGAAGGAGCTTGGATTCTCAGTTTTTTACATAGAGGCACCTCTTGCATGTTGAATTCAAGTTGCTTAAAGAAGTGGGTTGTTAGTGAACATGAGGCAATTGCTACATTGCTTCAGGATGCCTAAGTTGACTAAATTGGCAGGAGAAATGGTGGGAAAATGTCCTTACATAGTGTGAGGTAAGAGGTGGGGTCAGTAAAAGAGATTGGCCACAAATGACCAGATAGGGGAGCTGTGGGAGAGTATACTAATGGCGCAGATGAATAGAACAAGTGTGGGTACCTCAGAGGCTGTGCTGGTCAATAAACCGAATGAGGAAGCACAACCGCAATAACCAACATTTGAATACAGACCACAACTAATGAAGAATTTAGTGAACAGAAGTTGCTTCTATAGCCGCTGACAGTAACTGCAGTTGCACATTAGTGCGTGATGGTGTGGAATGAGCAAGCCCACCACACAAATGTTAGGCTTAAATTGTAACTGTCTGCCTGGGGCGACTTGGTCGACAGACCACAATGCTTTGCCAGAGATGGCCTGCACCTGGGATTCTGGATACTGGCTAAGGCTCTTGCCGCCCCTATAGTGCCTTTTTTAGGCAAGGTTCAAATGACAAATTCACCACCGTAACAGGAACAAGCAAGCAAAAACTGAGGATAATGCTACTCGATGCTAGAAGTCAATCTTAAAATGCACTCACTCGAGGCACTCCTTAAAATGGAGAACATCGATATCTGTGCAGTGACCGAGACCTGGTTAAAGGCTCTAGAGAGCACCCCTGCATTACCAGGCTATAACTCATACCACACTTTTCAGCCATCTAACCTGGACCAGAACACCAAAGGCGGAGGTTTGTCCATATTCATTAAGGATATCCACACCTCCAGGCTAGTTGTGCAGCATAATGCATCTGAGGTTATCCAAGTGCAACTAACTCTGGGCAAAACGGAAATCCAAATTGTAGCTTACTACAGATCCCCCAACATGCCCTTCCCACTCCTCTTTTCTTGATATACTGGAAAATATTAGGGTTCAACCAAACACCCTAATAATGGGCGAGTTCAACTACCCCACCATTAAATGGGACAACTACTCATGTACTAACTCCTTCACTCAATGCTTTCTGGAATTCATAAAGTCCAAAGCACTGGATCAACTTATCCACACCCCCACCAGAGGTAAAAATATCCTAGACCTAGTCATTACCAACATGAGTGACCTGTGTCCACACCTGAAGTCAACTCCTCGTTGGTCAGATCTGACCATAAGCTAATCACCCTAGATATCTGCATCCCGCCCCCACCCACCATTAAGGAAACCACAGTAAAAGATTTCTCCAAAGCCAACTTCATGCTTCTTAAGACAGAAGTAGCGAACTTCATGACACCCATGCAGATGGACAATACAGTTACGACTGCTGAATCCTACACAAATGCACTCTATAAGTACTTACAAGAGTGCATGGATCGTGCTATCCCAAACAGAACCAAGACACTATCCTTCAAAAAATGAAAGCCAATCTGGTGGTCCCCTGCCATAAACAAACTCTACAACAGAAGGAAGAAACTGTTGCAAAAGAGAGTAAAATCTCATGAGTGGAGGAGATCCCTGGTCAGTCTCAGTAAGAAGCTGAGATCCTTTATAAGATTCTCCAAAGCTAGCTACAAAAACAAAATTGCCACTGAATTTAAGGGCAACCACAAAGCATTCTATAGGTATGTCAAGAATCTCAATGGCAACACCCAGATCTGCTCTGAGTTACAGTACAACGGCAAGAAAATTACAGAACCAACTGATATTGCCAACATCCTGGCAGATAGGTTCAGTGCTAACGTTACCCCCCTCTCACCCCCTAAAGGGCCCATATCTATACAGGAAGAATGCAGAGTCCCTGTAATCACATCTATGCAGGTAAAAGATGCACTCTGTAAAACCAAAAACACAGCATCCATGGGACCGTACAACATCCCAGGCTGCGTTTTACACAAAGTTCAGAATGAACTGGCTCCCCACCTAAGCACCATGTTTAATTATAGTCTCACGTCAGACTCTGTGCCCACTGAATGGTGCACAGCAACAGTTATCCCACTCCACAAAAGGGAAGCCACCACTGATCCTGGGAACTATCACCCTATTAGCCTGAAGAGCCTGATCTGCAAGGCCATGGAACGTATCGTCATGGAACTCATAAACCAAGACATTGGTAACCTCCAAACTCTGGACTCCACCCAGTTCTACTTTGTGAAAGGCAGATCATGTCTTCTGAACCTGATCGACTTCTTTGAGGCAGTCACCAAAGCCGTAGATGAGGGTATGGTGGTTCACACAGCCTATCTTGACCTTGCCAAGGCTTTCGACACCATACCCATTCTGGAATTATAGCTAAACTCACTAAACTAGGTATAAATCCCTACGTCACAACATTGCCAACTGGCTCACTGACAGAACCCACACTGTAAAAGTTGCAGACTCCAAATCTGACTACAAACCAGTGACAAGAGGAGTACCACAGGGTTCAGTCCTGGGACTTCACCTTTTTTGTATCTACTTCTCTGAAGTACAGGCTAATACAGAAGGCCTCTGGCTAATGAAGTTTGCAGATGGCTGCAAACTAGAAGCCATAGTCGAGTCCCCAAGTGATGTGGACATCCTACAGAAGGGCCTCAACTAAGACAGATGCCTGGTGTCAGAGGCATGGCCTCAAGCTCAATGCCAAAAAGTGCATTGTCATCCCCTTTGATAAAAACTCTGTACCCATAAACTACCACATAAATGGCAGCTTACTTAACGCCGAATGTGTGATAAGAGACCTTGGGACCCAGGTGGACAGTAGTCTCTCCTTTGATAACCACATTGCCACAGTAGTCAGGGAATCCTTCTATGTGGCACACCTCATCACAAAAGGGTTCTCATCCAGGAAAAGAGGCGCCATTGTTCCCCTCTACTCGTCACTCATTAGACCCATTATACAGTACAACAACCCTTTTGGAATGTACCTCACAAGACATCTGCAGCAGCAGGAAAGGCCACAGAAGTACCTCACAAAGAGGATTACTGGCCTCAAACAGATGCCTTACACGGACCATTTCAAAAAACTCCAGCTTTACTCTGTATCATATCGTCTACTCCAAGGAGATCTCTGCCTAACATATAAAGCTATGTTAAACCCAGAGCTGTTGGACATGCTACACCTAAAGAAATCCCAGTGCCTCCGAGCTACACGCTCTAGGGACCTAAACCTTGTCACCACAACAAACAAGACATGCTGCAGGGATAGATTCCTGTCCCAGAGACTTCCCATACTCTGGAACAAGCTACCCATCTATGTCAAGCAAAGTTCATCATTAGCTCTCTAAGAAAAATCTTGACGAGTGGATGGGAAATAGGAAATGCACCCCAGGGATTACTTCTGTGGCTCTGCTCAACAGGGGCACAGGAAGTTAACTTTCTTGGGTGGCGTAAGACAGGGAACCTTGTTGGCTAGGCTTACTTAGGCCCTTGGGCAGATAGCCTAGTACCTACCTATGAACCTAAATACCTACTAGCTGAAATGTGAATTGAAGAAAAAAGCAACCACTAATTGGAAAAGCCCACCGAGTCTTTTCCCAACTAACTCCATCTATAAAGAGTCCCTACAGCATGCTCCAGCCACAAGTTTATTGTTTTTTTTTTTTGGGGGCTCAAAGTTAGCTGGCTAGAATTGTAGCTTGGGGGTGATCACACAAGTATAGATTAAGCAGATCTGAATCTAGGCTATGCTAACCAATGAGTTTAAGCAGTGCAATAAGCAATAGAGGCACACCTGAGGTGCGGCAACAGTACTTAAAGTGCAGGAAAGCAGAATGATCAGTAAATACTGAATATAAAATGCACAATAGCAACAGCAGGGAAAAAAACAGCAGTAAAAAATTCAATTTAAAGCAAACAAGCAGTAAACAATAAAATATAAAGCAATGTGGGAGGTTGGTATAATGGTTAAGGTGCTTACCTTACAGACACAAGGTGCAGGGTTTGATTCTCCTGTTAAGTAATTAGCTAGGCTTAAAATGGCCCACAAGGGAGGTTAGCCTAATACTAATCTATGAATTTATGAACCTATGAACACACAGGGTGAGTTGTAAGTACTTCAAGAGAATGTATGAAAGTGACCAAAGTTGTCTCTAATGGCCTGGTGCTGGGACTTCTTCGGTTTCCAAGCAGAGAGCTAAGATCTCCAACTAATAAAGTCTGCAGAAGACTACAAATTGGAGGGGGGGATTGTTATGTAACCCTATGACACCCAAACCCTCCAAAAAGAACTTGCGCAAGTAAATTGGAATGGGCTCAATTTAAATGCTAAAAGAGTGTAATATCATCACTTTTGATAAAAACCATTTTGCCATCATTCTGTCCAGTAAGGGACCTAGGCACTTGGCTTGACAGCTCCCTCTCTTTTGACTAGCGCATAACAAAGATCATCAGGAAATCCTTTTATTTAACCCAGTTATTCACAAAAGGGATATCATTCAAGTCTAACCTGGTAATCAGCCTCTTACATTCAGTACTGATCAGACCAATTATTAAGTAAAACATCCCTTTTTGGGATGTATCTTTCTAATCATATCAATTAGAAAGGCCCCAAAAGTTTCTAAGCAGAAGGATAACAAGCCTATGACCCTGAGCTACCAAAACAGGCTACAAGCTCTATCCCTTTATTCAATGTTTTACAGATTTCTGAGGGGAAATCTCTGTCTTATTTACTATGCTACTGAAGACCCGACTGTCCTGGATATCCTAGTTCTCCACAAGTCCAATACCTCCATCAGTATTAGAACCAGAGACCTAACCTTCACCAAGCTACAAAATACCTCCATCAGTATTAGAACCAGAGACCTAACCTTCACCAAGTGATAAATAAAACACAATCAAGGGACAGGTTTATTACTTTGTGCCTACAAAACCTCTGGAATAGATTTCCCATGTATGTTAAGAAGTGCATCTCGCTATCTTCCTTTAAATGTAAGCTACATGACTAGATGGGTATCCACAAACTTATTCCAGGACTGACCAGTATGGCAGTCCCAGAGAAAGGAGGTGACGCCTGGGGTAGGGTACTGCTAAGACAAGAATGATCATATGAGACTCTGTTGCCTTGGAATATCTACATATCTATACTGTAAGGTAACACTGGTTGTATACCTTTAAAACAGATGTCAGAAAGTTTCTAATTACTGAAAGGATGGTTGAATTATGGAACACTGTATAAGAAAAGTACAGTTTTGTACCTAACATAAATGTAGATGTTCGAGTGTTCACTCTGCTGCAGTCATCACACTCGAGTTATCCTGCCGTCAGGCAGTCCCGCAGTCGGCCCGAGTTCCAAAGTCTTGGTCCGGCGTCGGTTGCTGTCGCTTCTTCCCTGACGTCAGTGTGCCAGGGGTATATAAGAGGCATCCAACGCCATTTTCTTCAGTTTTTCTTGCCCCAGATGTCAGGTGCCCCCAATAGGTAGGCAAAATATATACATATAGCTAGATAAAAATAAAACAATACCTTTAGGCACAAGCAAATACACCACAGAGGTTGTATAAGATAGAGTGGTATAGATAAGTTCAGCTAGTTCAGAGGGGATGGAGGGAGGGTAACCTGGACTGCAGCAGGTTGAACACTCGAACATCTACATTTATGGTAGGTACAAAACTGTACTATGTTCATCGTGTTACCCTGCTGCAGTCATCACACTTGGGTTGAATCCCAAAGCTAAGGATGGGAGGTGGAGTTAAACAAGGTTAGAAGAAGCTAGTAGGCCCTGCAAAACTGCAGTGGCAAAACCAGCTCTAGTCTTAGAATATAGAGGCAAGTGATGGCGTTTGGTGAAGGTGTGCACTGAACTCCAAGTTGCAGCTTCCAGAATATCCTTGGTTGGCACTCCCCTGAGAAAGGCTGCTGATGTAGCTGTAGTCCTGGTGGAGTGGGACCTAATGTTAGCAGGTACTGGTTTCCCATGATGCGTGTAGCAGAAACGTATGCAATGCCCTATCCATTTAGAAATGGTCTGTTTTGAGATAGCTTTTCCTTGTGATCCTGTAGTATAGGCTACAAAGAGCTGGTCAGATTTTCTGAAAGCCTTAGTTTTATCCAAGTAGTAACATAATTGCCTGTGAATGTCCAAAGAGTGCAGGAGTCTTTCTCCTTTGTTCTGGGGATTTGGGAAAAAGGTGGGCAAATGAATGGTTTGGTTTAGGGCCACACTGGATACCACCTTTGGCATAAAGGAAGGGTTAGTCCGTAGAGAGACTGTCTTGATGAAAAATGAGGAAAGGCTCCACTGCCATTAGTGCCTGTAGCTCTGAGACTCTTCTAGCTGAGGTTATTGCTAGTAGCAGGGCAGTTTTCCATGAAAGAAATTTTAAATCAGTTGAAAAAGCTGGTTCAAAGGGTGGCAGTGTAAGCTTTTCCAGAACAATGTTGAGATCCCAAGTAGGTGTTGGTGCTCTCCTTGGCGGTCTTATGTTCTTAGCTCCTCTGAGGTACTGTCTTAGGAGTGGATGTGAGAATAAAGGAGGATCCATGTTGTAATGAGCTGAAATTGCTGAGGCGTGGATCTTAATAGATGAAAAGGAAAGTCCTTTGTGCAACATCTCAGTTAAATATTGTAGAATCTGAGGAATGTTTGGATCAAGGGGATTTTGGCCTTTAGCCTGGTTCCAGGCGCAAAATCTTTTCCATTTGTCTGAATAGGTTTTCCTGGTGCTGGGCCTCCTGGCCTCCAGAATGACATCCACAACAGCTTTGGATAGAGGTGTTGGCTGGTTGTTTAGGTAATTTGCCATGCAGCTAGGTTTGAAGTCTTGAGCTGGCTGTGTAGAATCTGATTGTCTCGCTGGGTGAGCAGGTGAGGAATTTGTGGTAAAGTCCATGGTGGGCCGTGGGCTATGTTCCTTAGAACTGGATACCAATGCTGGCGTGGCCAGTCTGGTGCAATGAGTATCATTTGTGGCCTCTCTAATCTAACTTTCAGCAGTACCTTTGCTAGAAGAGGCAGTGGAGGAAAGGCATACACTGTCAATGTTTTTCAACTGAATGAGAGGGCGTCCCACTTTCCAAGCTTGTGGATGGAATGTCCTTGTGCAAAATTTTTGAAGTTGGTAGTTTTGGGGGCTTGCAAACAGATCTATGTCTGGGCGTCCCCATTTTTGAGCTATCATTGCAAATACTTGTGGATCTAGTTTCCACTCGTGTGGATCCATGATGTTTCTGCTTAGGTCGTCTGCCAATGTGTTTTTCTTTCCTGGCAGGAATTGTGCTTGTAACTGAACCTGGTAAGACAGTGCAGTGTTCCACAAGGTCACTGCTTGCCTGAATAGAGGGTAGGAATGTGTGCCCCCTTGCTCATTTATGTACCACATCACTGTGGTATTGTCTGTCTTTATTATTAGTTGTCCTGGGTGTAAGAGGTCCTTGAAAGCTGTTAGGACATTCTGTACTGCTAGCATTTCTTTTTGATTGATATGCAGATGCCTCTGATCTGTAGTCCATTTGCCCTGAATGCACTGCCCTGCCATGTGTGCTTCCCAGGCATAGTCCGATGCATCTGTTGTCATAGTTTGCCTGGCTGTGGGTAAGGTGAAAGGCTGACCTTTGTTGAGGTGACATGCCTGTGCCCACCATAGAAACTCCTGTTGAAGGCAGGGAATGAGTGGTATCATTGTTTCCAAGCTGTGGTTGTGCTGAGTCCATACGCTTTTCAGGTACCATTGTAATTTCCTCATATGCAGTTTTGCAAATGGTATTAGTAGTATGCAAGATGCCATGAATCCCAAGGCCTGCAGAATTTTTCTTGCAGGGAGATGGGTCTTTGTTGCCATTATTTTGAAATATTGAGTCAGCTGTTATTGCTTGTCTGGCGTGAGATAAGCCATCTGGGCCGTTGTGTATTCAAGCTGGCACCAAGGAATATTATGTTTTGTGAGGGCACTAGTTTTGATTTCTTTTCGTTTACTGTGTACCCTAGGCAACTTAGAAGGTGTTTGACAAATGCCAGATGCTTTAAAAGAATGTCCTTGCTTTCTGCTTGAATAAGGCAGTCGTCCAGGTATGGGTATATTTGAATTCCTCTTTGTCTGCAGTATGCAATTACTGGTGCCAGGCATTTTGTGAAGACCCCGGGCGCAGTAGATAAGCCAAAGGGCAGTGCAGAGAATTGATAATGCGTTGAACTTGCAATGAAGCGGAGATAGGGACATGCAGGTATGCCTCCTTGAGGTCCAACGTTACTAGCCAAGCATTCTTGCCCAGCATGGGAAGAAGCTGTTGTAGTGTTAGCATCTTGAATTTTGGTACTTGCAGACAGGTGTTCAGAATTGAAAGATCCAGAATGGGTCTCCATGCTTTGTCCTTTCTTGGGACTAGAAAGAGTCTTGAGTAAAATCCTTGGCCTTGCTCCTGTGTAGGTACCTGTTGAATGGCTCTCATGTCCATGAGAGCTGTAATTTGTTTTTGTGCCTCTGCCCATTGATTTGGTGGAAGGTTTGGCATTCCTTTTATCCTTGGTAAGGTATGAAAGTGGAATCTGTATCCTTGAGAGACAATGTTTACGACCCATTTGTCTTTTGTGATGATGTGCCAGTTGTCTGCAAAAAATGCTAATTTTCCTCCCAAGGGAGCTGCCAGGAGAGATTTGCTTGGTAGTTTGAGGATTGAGTCATTGTGTTTGTCTTCTGCTAGCTTGGGGTCTGTCTTCTCCTCCTTTCTGGGTAGCAGTACCCCCATTGGCGAGATTTGTAAGGGCCTTGTGACTGACCTCTGCCCCTTGGGCGTCTGTATTTGCCCCTCTGTGATCTGTCAGAAGCTGGAAAGGACCAGTTTTTCGTTGGCCAATTTCTGCTGAAATGAGGGGGTACCTGCAAAAAATCCTTGACTGTCTGCATAGACTTTGCCTTATCCTCCATTTTCTTTAAAACCTCTTCTGCTTTGACACCAAATAATACATCCTGCTGTAAAGGTGCATCCAATAATTTTGCTTTAACATGATCAGGAAGGGTTTTTGTTCTTTTAACCAAGCATGTCTACATATGACAGAGCCAGTAACAGCTGCACTACAGGAAGCTTCCAATGAATCAAATCCACATTGTAAAGTATGTTTGCCCACCTGTTCTGCTGCATGCAACAGATCCTACATTTCCTTGAATTCAAACTGTTCAGTATGTGTGCTCATTTTTTGTTTTAATTGAGACATTAGGAACTGCTGATATTTTAGCATGTGAAACTGACAATTTAATGCTCTCATAGCCAGAGTTGCTGAGGTGTATATTTTCTTTCCCCATCTATCTAGGGCTCTGGAATCCCTTTCAGAGGGCACGGGATTTTTAGCCATAGAAGCGTTAGCTCCCTTAGGACCCTGGGAAATTGTTTCTGGGTCAGCCACAAGGCTTTTATAAAGGAATTTGTGTGAGTCAGGTACTCTGTAGTATCTGTCTGGTTTGGCTGGAGCAGGAAGTAGAGAGTCTGGATTTAGACTAGACTCCAAGTAAACATCATCCACAATATCTAAAACTGGAGGGATAGCAAGAGGTCTGTGCTGGGGTAGTAAAAGGAACTTTCTGAGCCTTTTCTTAGAATCAGAGTAGTCCTGGCCTTCCCAGTGGAAATGTTCCCTCATGGTAAGTAAAGTTTCCCCAAAGGAGTAATCTTCAGGGGGAGATGCTGAGGGAATAGAGTCTTCAGCATCAGAGTCTTCATAAGGTGGAAAAGTGTAATCCTGTTCCTCAGAAGGATCTGAGGAAATTGAAACCTGGTCAGAGGAAGCATAATCCTCCTCTTGTCTTGGTCTTTTATCAGGAGGGGGATGGGAACCCCTGATTAGGGTAATCAAATCTTCAGCCATCTTAAGCATCTGTTTCTTAGGCATGGGGCCTTGAACTGTAGACTGATGTACAGTCTTCTTTGGTTTTAAAGGAGTTTTAAGCTTAGCATAAGATTTAATGGTGAGTGTAGTCGGTCTGAAGACACCTTCTGCAACTGAAGGTGTTTCCACTGCACAGGGGGTCTACTTCTGCTCCGGTGTCGGAAGGGCCTAATGAAGATGGCTGCATCGGCCCAGTAGACTCCGCTTGAGAATCCGCAGCTGTCTGGGGTTCCAGTTCTGCGGTCATCAGAGGCTGCGTAGGCACCTCACTGAAAACCGGAGAATCGGCGACAGGCCCAGCAGAGGCCTCGGAGTCTGGCTTGTTCCTAGGCTGTCTGTCCTTATCCTTGAATTTTTTATGCATGCCGGTCGTCAGGCTGCTCCGACGGCATGATATAATTAAATTTCCTACCAAAGTAATGTCGTGCGAAGTCAAAACGGCGTTTGATAGTTTGTTTATTAAACTTAGCACAAAACCGACAACCTATGACGTCGTGGTCTGGGCCTAGGCAAGGAATACAATAGGAATGGAAGTCCTTATGTGAGGTATTTGCTTCCCACAAGAAATGCAATTGTTAACTTTTTCTGACATCAGACTGAGGCAAGAAAAGGTTCCCTAATGGGGTACTTAGCTTTATTGAAGACTTCGGACTGAAATTCAAATTGAAAATCTCAGGTGTCTGCCGACCGGCACTTGTGAACTGCTTCTGCTTCGGGCACCGCGCGGCAAGAAAGACTGAAGAAAATGGTGTTGGATGCCTCATATACCCCTGGCGCACTGATGTCAGGGAAGAAGCGACGCCGGACCAAGACTTTGGAACTCGGGCCGACTGTGGGACCACCTGACGGCAGGATAACCAGAGTGTGATGACTGCAGCAGGGTAACACGATGAACATCAAAGAAAAACATACGTTCTACCAGGGCTACAACAACCAAACTATTAACTGTCAAGGATGAAGTGAAGAGAGTCAGTAAAGGAGGGTAGAACCCACCTGGAAAAAATAAAAAAAAAGAGTACAGCAGCAAACAGAAGACAGAAATGCTCTACAGACCGGAAATATATAATCTTTACTTATATTATGGTTCTGCTAAAACAAATAAACAAAATACCACATCATAAAGTATATCACAGAATTAAAGAGAATTAAAGTAATGCAGTTATATACCATACCTTTTCCTCCACCACTGCCTTTAAATTTACTCTTGATAGCTGCTAGACTAATTGCCTCATCACCATCTTCTTCTTCTTCATAGCGATCGGGCTCCAAATAATTAGCACTCAACCCACGCTGATGTTGTTTCTCCCTCATTCTCCTCTGCTGAGACTCTCTGCGAATAGATGCTCTCAGCTTCTCCTCCTCTTTCTGTTGTTAAAAATACAAATTTACATAAAAGGTTAATCAACAGAACTGACATGTTGCAGTACACAAGTTGCATATGCAGGCCAATATTCTATCGATCCATTTTAAACTCTCTCTGGTAAGGGCTGCTGTGGCAGCCACTGAATGGAGCAGACCAAACTTCCTCATCTTAGTAACAATCCCCAGCTTCTTCCAGTAGGTTTGCATCTAGTCCACCTGTTGTGGGAAGCGCTCAAGGAAACATCCTCACTAGATGCCCAAATGATCTTAACTGATTCCTTTCAATCAAGAACAGCATTGGCTCTATTACACATCCTCCTAAATCACCAAGCTCCTCACCTGGCAAAGCAAGCTCAGCAATTTATTTATTCATTTGATAATATGTGGGCTGCTCAAAAGATGTGTAAGACACAACCCAGGCCAAAATGTGTGAAGTGCACTCGAGTGCTGTACAAACTAAAAAATCTGAATGAAAGTACAATGCAACAAAAAGGGCTGCTCACAAGACCCTTGTCAGCCACAACCCAAGTCAAAATGCAAAAATTACAACCACAGCAGTGTGAGATCTAATCAATTCAAATTGACAGGAGTATATAAATATAAATCAGCTGAACAAAAGAAGAGAAAATGTGTATATTATGACAATGAGTAGTACCAGAGACAACTGCATTAAAGCAATGATTAACAAACCGGGTGCAGTTCAGAAATGAAAGGAAAACAATGTTCTGTATGCAAACCATAAAAATGCAAACTCATCTGGATAAATCAGGTAGAGAAAGGAAAACAAAGGAAAGGAGTAGGTAATGAGGAGATATGTTCATCTGAAGAAACAACCCTGCAAAATGGACAAGGCAAGACTGCGCAAAGTTTCCTGAAAGGTAGCCTACACAGGTTTTGAAAATCTTGGGGTACGTATTTCCAAATGGCTGGATCAAGCCTGTGGAAGGCTCTTCCATTGGTATTTAAAGTGAATGGAGGTTTTTGCAAATTAATACAGCCAGGAAATTGAGATTTAAGTGGGTACTTAGTGTTATAATGATTAATTTGCAGACAAGAAGACAAATCAGAGGTCAGTAATTTGTAGAGAGTGATAGTCGGTAAGGAAAAGGCATGTTCAGTTATTGACAGAGTGTTTTTGCAGGAAAGTACTAAGACGTTCTCAGCATACATGTAAATTAAGTTTATGATATGAATACACTCTCTTTGGGGCTCTGTTGTAGGTTAGTGCTGCAGGGATTACCCAAGACCATACTCCAATTTAAGCAACAGCATGAAATTCAGCAATATATATATATGAGACTCAGGGAAGTTTAGAATGGTAAATGTCTAAGTGCTTCTGAGTGGAGTTAAAACCAAGCAAAATGTGAGCTCTACAATGACTGAAAACAGACTTATCCAGTATAATTCCCTAGTACTTGCAAGCATCAGTAAAAGATGACTCAAGAGTCTTGGAGTTGTAAAATAAGCATAATTATGAACCTCTGTAAGAATTCAAAGATCACAGTATTAGGTCTGTCTGGTTAAGAATACAACTGGGTTTATTACAGTACTCGCTGGCGACTTCAAAGCAGGGGGATTGCAAAAGCAACTGAAAATGAGGGGCTATATTACAAGTCTAAGACTATTACCTATAATCAATAACAGATGGGATTAATCACTTTCATTCACATGCCTCAGTAACCACTCATTCTAGCCACTTTACTGATGATATATGCCTCAAATGTCTGACTGCAAACAAGGCCAGCCTTAGGAGAAACAAAGCACTACAAAAAAAGACTTCTGCTCCCTATATGGCACACCAGTATACTTGCAACTCTTGGTGCTCTTCCTCTCACTTCCCCATCCAGGTCCCACACCATCTAGACAGATTATCTTTATTTTTTTCACATTTTCTCTTTTTCCTCTATCCTTTTAACACATCTTTGCTTGCCAAGAAACTGGGAGGAAACAACTATATTAAACCAGGGATTTGGAGCCTGCTAGACTCCCTGAAATCATAGGGTTCTAGATGCTCTGTGCTGCATTTTACAGTTTTTTTCTTGCAACTTTCTGATCCAAGGATTACCTGAACAAAAATCACGAGTATAAAAAAGAAATGCACTTTTTTTTCTTTCAAGGAAGAATTACGTTGTGTCCAAACTTTAATGCTCAAAGTTAACAAAAAGTAGTTCCTATTAAAATAAGAAGACTAATGCTTGCAAGGACATATGTATAAATCTTATAAACATCTGGGAACACAGCCTGCCTCCTTCCCCTTCCAAAAAAGAGAGTTAGCTTCTAAGCATCCCCCTCTAGTGTTAGACTGAAATGAAAGTAAAGGAACAAAAAGGCCACAGCCACTCACTGTACAGGTGAGGGTCTGTGGGAGTAAACTAGAGCATCTAGATAAAATCCACACACAGTGAAAGGGAGTACATGTGCAGATTCCACACAGAAAGAATCACATCCAAAACTCCAAATGTAAACCAAATGCTGTGAGATGGCATTGCTACTCACTGCACCCCTGTTCCAATGATTAGTTGCTGTCACACACAGTCCGTCGCTGTGTATAATGCTGACTGTCTGACCATGATGGAAAGTAAAAGAAATTATGGCCAACTTGCAACCTTTAGATATATTGTAACATCGCCTCTTAACACAAACACTCATTTTACACCCACATACAGCTGTCATACCCATCAACTACACCCACTTTTTTTGACTGTGCACATTTCAGATGTCTGATTGTAGTAAAAACAGAAAAAAGTGGGCTTCACACATATGCAAACTAGTTCATCAAAGCTAAAATAGTAACTGATTAACATGAGCAAATGACTGAGGGAGCAATCACTTTCATCCACAGAAAGCTTCCATACCCAGCAACTGCAGCCATATTTGTTGACTGTATACTTCTCTTGAGTATTAGATTGTGACAAAATAAAAATCTTATCCACTCACGCATCCCTCCCACACATGCACAGATGCACCCAACAATTATAGCAAACTGTACATCTCTGTACCCTACAGATGTCTGGGATCAAATTAATGAATAAATACATAAATAACGGACATCTTCCTGTGATCAGAAATATACAGAACAACCTAGTGCATAGTCCCTTGTGCACACTGAAACTCAAATGTTTGCATTACTTAGTGACTGCAAATCTTTATTGATTGATTGTCAGAAAACTACACATTTTACAAAAAACAGACCAAAATATGAGGCAAATATCAAGCCATACAAATACACACACACACACACACACACACACACACACACACACACACACACACACACACACACACACACACACACACACTCTTATACTTAAATTAAAAAATACTTACCTTCCTACGTACAAGTGGGGGAAAAAGCTTGAGCCAACAGGAACAGCTTCTCAATTCTACATACATAAGCCAAGTGAACCCTAAGTGACACTTCTGCTGTTCTCAAAAACATCATGAAGACCTGTGATAGGGCATAACTGCCTTATTTGGCATATGCCAGTCTGTTTTAAAAACAGCTCACCAAATGAAGTAAGCCATTTTTTTAATTGCAGAGAAGAACTCTTTAAAACACTACACAGGTGCAGCTGTTCATAAGCTGAGTTTCGAGCCTCAAAAATAAAACAGTAAGACAGAAAGTTAACTGTTACTCTTATTTAAAATCAAAACGTCAACTATTAAATACCCTTTTTTCAACGTCAGGCTACAGCCTAGCAAGCAGTACCACGAGCCACAACTTGCCTATTAAACAACAGACAGAGGTCAAGAAACTGATTTTTGCAAAATATTTTGCAGGTCAGAGCTGATATATCCTTCCTTGAGTTAAAGATCATCAGTATGTGAAATAGTTTTTAGGTTGAAAACTCAGTTGGCAGGTTATCTATTAAAAAAACAACAGAAAATACTAGTGCTAAGACTTGAGCCTTGTGACACAGGAGATTATAAAATGGTGGTATTAGATTGCTGAACAGTAGTTACTCAGATTTGTCCCATATGACTGCTGTTTAATAAATGAAAATGTTGAATGTGGGCAGAAATTAATCTGTATGTTAACTTTTGGAAAATCTTGGTGGACCTGTTTGCAACATTCCCTCTCAGAGCCAGTAATCAGGGAGCCTGATTCCTCACCACTGACACAGGAGAGGGACATTCACTTTGAACAAAAAAATAGATACACACAATATTTCCAGCTGCAGCTCTCTGCATCAGTCTTGGGTCTGGGTTTGTCTCTCTCTCTCTCCAGGTCCCTAGTAAGACCCCCCCCCACTGGCACAGCTGTAGAGTTGAGTCCTCAGCTGGGTGTCCAAGCCAAGTCCTAAAGTACCCTCTCTGTGAAATCAGTGCTTCGTGTCCCTGCTCCAAATAGCTGATACACACACTCTTTGAGATTTGAATTTCACACACACACACACACACACACACACACACACACACACACACACACACACACACACACACACACACACACACACCTGGGAAAGGCTGGCACAGAAAGCCAGCTACTCTAAGGCTCTTATATGGGTACCAAATTATATTGAGTGAAATTAATATTAATAGAAATTATAGTGTTTGACCAATGCAGTAAGACTTTTGGGAGTGGCCACAGAGATGAATACTCTCAAAGGTTAAAATATTCTCTAAAGGAACAGCCACAATGAAAAGTTTAAATTTATTTAATAATAAAAGAACATGAAAATACTAAATATCTATTTACAATACACATAGGAGTTTCAATCACAGGAAATATTAAAACAACACAGATAAACAAATTCACACAGATACAGAAAACCAGTACTTAACTAATCTCATTATATTTTCCTGACTGATCGAAAGAATTACTATTCACTGGTCACTTACTAGAGCAGCGCAAGATGAAGTAGGTGAGGGATCCTTCTATGTCAGGTTTCAAAACAGAGTGCTCTGAGACTTCAGTCTCATCTAGTACTAAAACATGTTTGCCCCGGATTGCAGAATGACATCACATACATCTGGTCATCTGACTTCTGCTTCCAATACTACCCCTTTTCCTATCAAATGACCCAGAATCTCACACGTGTCAATAATACACCCGCAGCTTTGCCAAGATCTGTTGCAGCTTCTGGAAGTCATAAAAAGTAAAACACTTTCACTCTTCCTACAGGAGTTAATAAACCATTCTCTGGCACAGACATTTTGTCTCTGGCTGCAATCAGAACTGCAAGATACAATATTTATAGCCTAAGTTACGTAATTTAATTTCTTACTATTTTTCAAAGTTAGCTGGACTGAGATTAACCTCTTCTCTTCCAATATCTTCTGTTAACATACATACAGTTTCTCAGTTACCATGGTACAGTCTTAAATAAATCTGTATTTCTTTTCTGCCAGCAGGACACACTGATGATACCATATTTAACACAAGCAACTTTACAAACACATTTTCAGCACAAGCATCTGTAAAAATCATTTTGATATACAAATGACATACAATTCTTTAAAAATTCCAGCTAGCTGTGCTGGCATATGTTACACATCCACTTCCCTACTTCTCCTGGCATAGCTGGAAATACCTCACATCGTCAGACTGTTCAAGAAGTGAGGAACTGAGGACTATGGGTAAGGATATAACAGTTCGATTTCCACTTTAAGGGGAGAGTGCCTGTTTGTAGGTAGGAGTTAAAGATGTAGGTGAGTGAATATGCAAGATAAGAAGCCTTTCTTGTGATTGTAAGGTAAACTTCCACCCTGATCCACATTTGCAATCTCATCCTTTAAGGCACTACTCAAAGCTTATGAACAAAGGAATATAGGAAAACAGACTGACCTATATGTTGAAGACCTCTGTTCAAAGAGTCAGCATTTACCCAACCACCACAATTTGTTACAAATGCTTATCATCCTGCTGACTCTGCACCCATACACTGTTTAATTTCCCGATCTTCTCTAATATGAAATATAAGCAAATGAAGCAGAAGCTCCTCCATTTTAGGTGGCTACCCTTCCTTTAATCTGTATAAAGTAATTTGATTTTTTTCTTGTACAGGACCATAAACTCTGATCTGGATCTGCTTTTAGCAAATGCATGCTGGATAATACAGTTACCTTATGCTAAAGACTATCTATAAATGACAAAGATGCAATCCTGACACTCCAACCCGGACACTCTCTCAAACACCAATTACATTCTGATATCTTATCTATTAGAATCAAACTAAAAAGGAATAAAAAAAAACCTAGCAGAATTCTACATCTACCCTAAATGCATGAATACTAGTCATGCTATGCAAATACTGGGAGTAATGGCATGCAGCATATGTCGAAAACCACATACTGTTGCAGCATTCCTCATAGGACACGTTAAGCTATGACTTGCACTTTCTCAGTGTCCATAAAACATATATGGACTACAGTGGCAAACTTGCTCATCACTACGATATTGGTGCAAGTGCAATGACCTGAGCCATGGCTAGAACAGAATACATACCGCTCCTGTGGTTTCATGGGCTTACTTATCACACACAAAGGCTTCCTGGGGGGGGGGGCAAGGGAATGAAAAACAGGACTCCTCTCTAAGCAGAGCACATCCTTCTGCTCTCCCATCTGAAAATGAAGGCTGCCATACCTGTCTGCTAATTCAGATGTACTGCCCCCTGCCTTCCATACAAAACCAAAAAAGCACATCAGACTTATGACTCTAACAATATCCAGTGCATTTTCATCCAGATATAAACTTCACCATAGCCTTGTCAAAGCAAAACTGTTTAAATGCTACAGTGATTTAATCTACAGAAATTGATTCAGTCTCACTACCTGTTGCTGACAATAAATCCTTGAAAAAGGGTATATCCAATGGATTCAGAATTTCCTTAAAAGTGCTTTCCCATCACTTCCTGACAACATCCCCTTAACAAGCTCAGCGGTTCTCTATACTTGTTAGTAACAGCCCTTGCAATTTCTTTCCCATCCCAGCATCACAAATTATCTAATGGTTGGTAAGAATCTCTGTATGGCCATCTGGAAGTCATTCTCCAAGGCCTGGATAAGCTCTTTCCACAACAAAACCTTCACTTCAGTGACAGCTGCAGTTGCTGCTGCTTTTCTTGTCCATCAGTATCTGTCAGTCAGATATCTCCCCCTCACACACACATGCTAGCAATGCAGATAAGTCATCTTTCTTGACAGTTTCCCTCAATGCCAATGTCTACCAGCAAGCCCCAACTGTACTGCTGTAACAAACACCCAACACCACAGTTCCTTGTCACCTCCTCAACTTATGATGTACTGAACAAGGTTAATTCAGACCATCACATCCCAATATTTCCAACAAAACAGGAAAAGTTCTTCCATAACTGGAAGATGCAGTCAGCCCACACAGAAACTCATAATGGGTGTTCCATGAACCTCATCCCAGCATGCTGGGGTTTCCTGGATTTGTTCTTCTGTCAGCTAACCAGCCTGAGCCAATTCACCCTCAAATAATGATCAGATGACAGCCAAGCAACTTTCCTAACCTGAGAATCTACAACATACAACCTCAGGTCTGATAAGACAACTAAATACTCAGTCATCAAACTTTGGCCCAAGGTACTCTCATGCCAAGTATACTTATAATCAGCCATGTGCATAAACAAGGTGGATGTTACATGCAGTCCAAGCCTAACGCAGTCATCTAATAATTCAGGACCCTTTAACAATCTCCAACATTATCTGCTTGAGTGCTGATGTCCATCAGCACAACTAACGAGTCAGCAGATGGTAGCCTATCAAGTACTGCAACAAAATTCTCCGAAGAGTATGAATAGTAGGAATAAGTGTTAGGTGCACATGCACAAACAGCATGCAGTTTTCATCATGTCTACTGTCACAAACTCCAACTGTATCACGGCTCTTACTTGTGGCATGTGAATATCCTTAAACCATTCCAAGTCTCCTCTGAAGAACACCTCTAGAGCAGGAGAGAGAGAAACTGCTGGACTAAGGTGCTATTTCAGAACCAGCACTGTCTGCAAATGTAAAACAAAACTACATTCATATGGTACTTTTCAATGTTGCAAACAATATACTGCTCCTTCCCAATCTGTGAAGAGAAATGCCACATCTTAAATGACAGTTTTCAGTGCCAGGGTTTAGTCTAGCCTAATCTGTCCTTTTCCTTGCTAACACTCAAATTACTTTCATTTATTATTTACTAATTTATTCACTCATTACAGCAGAGTACTCCTCCAGACGTTTCTGCAGTTACCTCCTACAGTGCCTACAGGTATCAAATATTGCTTGCTCATATTTGCAATAACAATTCCAAAATCATGCTACATACAAGGTATCAGAATATTTTATCTTGAAGCATACATGATGGCAAACATGATTGTATTGATATTTGACCTCTGTCAATGAGTTTTTGTTAGAACTGTAAGGTGATTAACTTCATTTTTTAAAGGCTCAAGCTTCACCTACTGGGAATTAAAGGTACACACTTAAAAGAGCTGTACTGAAGGGAATGAGTTAATGAGGTAGGTGAGACAGTCCTATAATCCTCTTCAACCATGACCCAATAAAACAGCATGTAGCATGGAGTACAATACATGATCCCACACTTCTAATTGCAAAAACAGAGGCATAAGCTGAAGAAGAAAATTACAAAATGGAGAGTATTTGGAAACTTGAGTCATAGTTTTGCTTAGCAGACCTAGAGAGGAAAAGTATAGGACATGGAGATGCTTCGTGTCGATACAAAATGAAAAACAAATTAAGGTTGATAAATGTACTGCACATGATCTTTAAATGCTTGGGTCCTCCTTTGAAGACTCTGCTTTATCAGGCCTATATGATCTTTCCCCCCTCAATCCTTTTGACATTTTAGGGCCATTTTATGAAGAAATATGGAAAAACATACTTTTATGTGATATAAACAGGGCAGCTGCATATAACAAAGATACTTTAAATATTTCTGTACTATCTTCAAAAACTTTTGAAAAATAATGAACATTGCATTAGCACAAGTGTCTAGTCAAACAAATTACTCAGACACTAGTAAGGAAGAAATGAAGCAGGTGAGTCATAATGCTGGATACGATGTATGAACGTTTCAAACACCTAGGCACCAGCATATCAGTGAGGTGATCTGGTGTTTTACAAGACAACATGCTATCCATGTTTCTGAGAATCATCACAGTGAAATACTCTCCTTGGTAGCAGTACCAGAGGGATTCCGCAGAAATAAATGGAATTTGTGAGAATGACGTGTGCAGGATAATGTTCAGGAGGAGTGGGGTTTAAGCGAAGCCAGGAATTAAGCAATTTATGCAATGTTGGAGTCAATGAAAATTGTTACAAAGAAAATCTACATGTACAATGCACGAAAATAATGGAAACTGGTACGATGGGCTTGTTTTCTTTTCTATTGATGTATGATGTTATTTGCACTCCTGTCATGTAAAATGTGATGACTTGGTAACAATATTAAAGAGAGTAAGCAGTACCAGAGGTTTTATGCTTTTTCTCTCTTTTTACTGCCTCTAATGAAGAGTTCCCTATGGCAGAATAGATTTACAGTTATCCTATACACTTTGCCCTGCCTAACATTTTCCATTCTTTTCATTTTGTGAGCAAATATGTGGAAAACAAGTAAAAAATGCTTTAATGTGGTATAGAAAGGATAGCGGTCTATCATGAACACATTTTATGAAGTTTCTTTACTTCCTTCAAAAACTGTAATATATCATGGAAGTTATTTTAGTAAAAGTCATTATGCAGGCAAAACCTATGGATGCACTTTCCAAGACACCAAGGTTACACTTCACAGGATAACTTGCTAGCCTTGTTTTTGGGAGTGACCAGAGTAAGACAGCTTTCTAATACGTAGCACAGGAAGATTTACATTTCTTATTTAAATCTTTTACTGCCTTCTTTGAAGACTTTCCTTTGCCAAACATAATAAAATTGTCCTTTTGTCAATTTCTTTCTTTTCATTTTGTGAATAAATGTGCAAAACAAGAGAAATGGTCATTATGGTGTTAAAAAGAGCAATGGCCAATCACACACATGCACTTTTGGAACATGAACACTTTTTCTTTATATATAGCAGTTTTTGAAAAAAATAAAGATGGCTACACTAGCATGACCATTTACGCAGGCAAAACTACTCTGACACTAGTAAGAAAAAAGAAGTTATGTACTCACCATAACATTCCATCCGAGTAGTTCTACTTCATTTGTCTTCAACCTCTTCATCATAACGTTCCATCTGAGTAGTTCTACTTCATTTGTCTTCAACCTGTGGGTACCGGACTATCGGATCCGAGCCGGCAAGTTCACTAGCATCTGCTCCAAGCTCCTCCCCTTACCCATAATACACCACCACTACCTTCCATCCCTCAGATCGAGTTTGCTGCAACTTACACTGGGAACCCAACCTCAAAAAACACCTTACAAACCTAAAACCAGCTAAAAAGCTGTCCATATGGTAAGGCCAGGGGGAAGGAGGGAGGGACGGTTGAAGACAAATGAAGTAGGACTACTCAGATGGAATGTTATGGTGAGTGCATAACTTCTTTATCTGAAGCAGTTTACTTCATTTGATCTTCAACCAGTGGAACAGAGTTCCTAGCCACTAAAATACCTGGGTGGCCCTCAAGGAAGGACATTTCAGAGCACCGTGGAACCAAAGGATGCTCTCCTTTCTAGACATCAAATCCAATTTATAGTGAGAAATAAAGGTATGAGAGGAGGACCAAGTAGCTTCAGAAAGTACAGTTTTGTACCTATCATAAATGTAGATATTCGAGTGTTCACACTGCTGTAGTCATCACACTTGGGTTATCCTGCCATCAGGCGGTCCCGCAGTCGGCCAGAGTTCCAAAGTCTTGGTCTGGCGTCGGTGCTGTTGCTTCTTCCCCGACGTCAGTGCGCCAGGGGTATATAAGATGCAACCGATGCCATTTTCTTCAGTTTTTCTTGCCCCAGATGTCAGGTGCCCCAAAAAAGGTAGGCAATACATATAAAATAAAAACAATACCTTCAGTCACAAGCAAATACACCACAAAGGTTGTATAGGATCGTAAGGTATAGATAAGGCCAGCTAGTTCAGAGGGAATGGAGGGAGGGTAACCAGGACTGCAGCAGTGTGAACACTCGAACATCTACATTTACGGTAGGTACAAAAAGTACAGTTTTGTACCTACCATAAATGTAGATGTCCGATAGATATGCAACTGCAGTCATAACATATGGGTTGTCCTGCCTCAGGCAGCCGTCGGCCGAATTTCAAAGTCTGGGTCCAGCGTCGGCTGGTGTCGCCTCCTCTCCGACGTCACAACGGCTGGAGTATAAAGGCATCGGCCGACGCCATCTTCTTCAGTGTTTCTTGCCCCAGATGCCAGGTGCCCTCCTAGGAAGGCTAAATTTGGTGAATGGATAAACAATTCCAGACATGCACAACAGTAATAAACAGATACACCATAGGAGATACCCCCAGCTAAAAGGAACAGGGGGAATGGACCCAAATGAAGGAGAAGAGGGGAAGGAGGGAGGGAAAATCCGACTGCAGTTGCATATCTATCGGACATCTACATTTATGGTAGGTACAAAACTGTACTATGTCCTTCAAGAATGCAACTGCAGTCATAACATATGGGTTGAATACCATAGCCAAGCTGGGGTGGATGGAGCTAAGAAAAGATGGTGTAGCTAAAATGCCCTGCAGGACTGCCGAAGCAAAGCCTGCTCGGGATCTGGAGTATAAAGGCAGGTTGTAGTGTTTGGTAAATGTATGCACGGAGCTCCATGTAGCAGCCTCTAGAATGTCCTTTGTAGCCACTCCTCTTAGGAAAGCTGTGGATGTGGCTATAGCTCTGGTGGAATGTGGCCTAATATTGGCTGGCACACTTTTTCCATGGTAAGAATAGCAGAATCTGATGCAGTGTCCAATCCATTTTGAAATTGTTTGCTTGGAGATTGCTTTTCCTTGTATTCCAGCAGCATAGGCTACAAATAGCTGGTCAGACTTTCTGGTGGCCTTAGTTCTGTCCAAGTAGTAACGTAGTTGCCTGTGTATGTCCAAGGTATGCAGCAGTCTTTCCCCTCTGTTTTGAGGATTGGGGAAGAAAGTAGGAAGGTGAATAGCTTGATTTAGAGACACCCTGGAAATCACCTTTGGCATGAAAGAAGGATTTGTTCTTAGAGAAACTCTGTCCTGATGGAAAATGAGGAAAGGAGGTACTGCCATAAGTGCCTGTATCTCCGAAACTCTTCTTGCTGATGTGACTGCCAATAGAAAAAACGTTTTCCATGATAGAAATTGCATCTCCGAGGTTGCTGCTGGCTCAAAGGGAGGCAGAGATAATTTTTCCAGTACAAAATTGAGGTCCCATGCAGGTACTGGTTGTTTTCTGGGAGGCTTGGTATTACTTATTCCTCTTAGGAACTGTCTTAGCAAAGGATGTGAGAACATTGGTGGATCACAATTGTATCTTGCTGAGATTGCTGAAGCATGAATCTTTATGGAAGAATATGAGAGTCCAGAATGAAACATTTCTGCCAAGTATTCCAATATCTGAGGTATACTCAGTACTGTTGTATCCTGACCCCTGTTGGCAGCCCAGATGCTGAATCTCTTCCACTTGGCTGAATAGGCTTTTCTGGTGGATGGTCTGTGTGCTTCCAATAAGATGTCCTGAACTGCCTTGGAAAGACTGGAAGCGGTAGGAGTTAAAGTAACCTCCAGGCTGTTAGATGTAATGTTCTCAGGTTTTGGTGAACAGTCCTGTAGTTGTGTTGTGTTAGGAGCAGGGGCCATAGGGGCAGAGGCCACGGTTTGGTCCGAGTTATGCTCAACAGCAATGGGTACCAGTGTTGCTTTGGCCAGTCTGGAGCTATCAAAATGCCCATTGGTTGTTCTGCTTTGATCTTCAGGATCACCTTGGTCAACAGTGGCAGAGGGGGAAATGCATAAATTTTTAGGGAATTCCAGCTGAAGGAGAGAGCATCCGTTGCCCAGGCTAGTGCCTGGTGGGTCCTGGTACAGAACTTTTCCAGGTGATGATTCGTGTGAGACGCAAATAGATCTATGTCCGGTCTTCCCCATGTCTTTGTTATTTGTGAGAAAATGTGGGAATGCAGCATCCATTCGTGTGGATCCAAGAAATTTCTGCTCAGCTTGTCCGCCAGTACATTGTCCTTGCCTGGCACAAAGTGGGATTGCAGGTGTATCTTCAGACTCAGTGCTTTTTCCCAGAGAATCATTGTTAGTCTGCAGAGGGGGTATGAATGAGTCCCTCCCTGCTTGTTTATATACCACATGACAGTGGTATTGTCTGTCCTTATTAGTAAATGTCCTTGCTGCAGTGATTTTTCGAAACTCTCAATTGCATGCATCACTGCCAGCATCTCTTTTTGGTTTATGTGCAGATGTCTTTCCTTTGGTGTCCATTGACCTTGAACGCATCTGCCCTCCATGTGCGCCCCCCCATCCTTGATCTGAGGCGCCTGTTGTAATTATTTGACCTGCTTGAGGTCTATTGAAAGACATGCCTTTGTTTAATTGACTTGCTTGAGCCCACCACAAGAATTCCTTTTGCAGACATGGAATAAGTGGGATTACGTCCTCTATGCTTTGGCTGTGTTGTGACCATAAGCTTTTCAAATACCATTGCAGCTTTCTCATATGAAGTCTTGCCAAAGGTATCAGGAGAATGCATGATGCCATGAACCCCAGGGCCTGCAGGAGTTTCCTTGCAGTCAGCTGGAACAGCTGTGCTAGGCCTTTGAAGTACTCTGGTAACTGCTGTTGTTGTTCCTCTGTGAGGTAGGCCATTTGTGTTTGTGTGTCCAGTTTTGCTCCTAGAAAAATAATCTGTTGGGATGGCAGTAGCCTTGACTTCTGAATGTTGACTGTGTATCCCAAGGCCTGTAGTAATTGCATGACACAGTCCAAGTTTTTTATTAAGATCTGTCTGTTGCCTGCTTGTATGAGGCAGTCGTCCAGGTAGGGGTATATTTGAATTCCCTGGAGTCTGCAGTGTGCCACTACTGATGCCAGGCATTTCGTGAACACTCTGGGCGCAGTAGATAAGCCAAACGGCAATGCTGAGAATTGATAGTGCTCTGTCCCTGCAAGAAATCTGAGGTATCTTCTGCAGCTTTGTCTGATTGGGACATGCAGGTATGCCTCCTTGAGGTCCAGAGTGACCAGCCAAGACCCCTTGCCCAGCATGGGAAGGAGTTGCTGTAACGTTAGCATTTTGAACTTTGGCACAATGAGAAAGGTATTTAGAGTAGACAAGTCCAGTATAGGCCTCCATTTGTTTTCCTTTCTTGGAACAAGGAACAGTCTTGAATAGAATCCCTGGCCTTGTTCCTGGGGAGGTACCTTTTCTATTGCTTTTATACTTAATAGCTTTGAAACTTGAATGAGTGCCTCTGCCCTTTGATGATGTGGCAGGTTTGGCATGCCTTGTCTTGTAGGTAAAGTATGGAAGAGGAATCTGTAACCCTTGTCTATTAAATCCAGAATCCAACTGTCCTTGGTTAAAATATGCCAGTTTTTTGAGAATAAGGATAATTTTCCGCCCAAGGGTGCTTCTCTCTGAGCCCTTGTAGGTGGTATGAAAGTCAAGTCATTGTGATTGTCCTTGTGGTGCAGCTGGACTGGCTGCAGCACTTCTTTGATTTGTAGGTTGCCATTGGCGTCCCCTGTAGGAGCCTCGGTATTGGCCTCGGCCTCGGCCATGCCTGTTCTTTCCCCTTTGAAACTTGTCCGAGTCTGGGAAGGACCAATTCTTTGAAGGCCAGTTTCTACTAAATCTGGGTGGCTGAACCTGGAGGAAATCCTTGACTGCCTGTACTGACTTAGCTTTTTCCTCAATGGACTTCAACACATCTTGGGCATTAGCGCCAAAAAGTTTCTGTTTTTCCAGAGGTGCATCAAGTAACTTTACTTTGACATGATCTGGCAGTGGCTGATCTTTTAACCAAGCATGTCTACGTATCACAGTCCCAGTCATAGCTGCCCTACATGAAGCTTCCAATGCATCATAACCACACTGAAGAAAATGATTGTTAACCTGCTGAGTGTTATGTATGTGATCCTGCAATGCCTTTCTGTCAATAGGCTCAGGAGAGGCTAACATTTTCTGTAAATCATCCAGTAAAAAATCCTGGTACTGAAACATATGAAAAAGGCAGTTAAGAGACCTCATGGCTAGGGTGGTGGAGG
The DNA here is from genome assembly GCF_019279795.1 of Protopterus annectens. Classification (NCBI taxonomy): domain Eukaryota; kingdom Metazoa; phylum Chordata; order Ceratodontiformes; family Protopteridae; genus Protopterus; species Protopterus annectens. The sequence continues at coordinate 958,536,329 of NC_056739.1, forward strand.
TATAAACTTTTTTACCCCATCTCTCCATAGACCTGGCTTCCCTATCCGCTGGCAAGGGATTTTTGGCAGTGGAGGTAGCCACTCCCTTGGGACCCTGTGAAATAGTTTCTAAATCCACGGTGTGGGCCTTAAAGAGATGTTTGTGAGTGTCAGGGACTCTGTAATATCTGTCTGGCTTGACAGGAGCAGGGGGAAGAGAGTCAGGGTTAGCACTGGAATCGGAGAAAACATCATCCAAAACATCCATCACAGGAAGAATAGCTAAAGGTCTGTGCTGGGGAAGCTTTAGGAAGGTACGGAGCCTTTTCCTGGAATCAGAGAATTCCTGACCCTGCCATTGGAAATGTTCCCTCAGAGTGCAGGACTTCACCAAAAGAGAAATCCTCTGGAGGAGAGGCAGAAGGAATTGATTCCTCAGCATCAGAGTCCTCATAGGCCTGGAAGGATTCTTCTTGAATATCTGAATGCTCAGAATCCCCAGAGGCCTCATCTGAAGAGAGGTTTTCAGTCTGCTCAGTTCTAGGCATTTTCCCTGCAGGAGGCTGAGAACCTCTGTCTGGGTGAGGCTGAGACCCCCTGATAAGGGAAATAAGGTCTGCAGCAAGAGACATAATCTGTTTATCAGAAGAGGGGGCCTGGACAGCAGGTTTAGGATGGGCCTTGGCCTGGCTGGCGGCCTTAGCACGTGCAAAGGCCTTGATGGACATAGATACAGGAGGCCTAAAAGCCCCACGTGCAGGAGTGACCTTGTCCACCGGAATGGTGTCGGGTAAATCATGAACTTCGGTATCCGGAGGAAAATCAACAACCGGCACCAGAGAGGTCTCCGGGACCGAAGGACTAGTTAACGTTGTGTCGTCGGCCTGGAGCGGCTGAATTATCGCTTCTGCAGGGACCGAAGCACTAGCGGAGGGTCTAGGAGTAGTATCGGTAGAGGACGCGGGCCGAGGATGCCGGTCCCAGTCCTTCCGTTTTTTGGAAGATTGAGCTGTCGGTTGATCCGACGGCATGATATACGCAAAGGATTCGCCAAAAAAGTCTTCAGCAAATTCTGCCCGGCGCCTGAGAGTGCGCTTATTAAAGCAAGCACAGGCAGCACAGGCCGAGACGTCGTGGTCTGGGCCCAGGCAAGGAAGACAGTAAGAGTGGAAGTCCTTATGAGGTATTTGTTTACCACAAGACAAACAATTATTAACTTTCTCAATTTGTTCTGACATCGGCTGAGGCAAGAAAAAATGTTTCCCAACGGGGTACTTAGCTTTTTGATGACTTCGGTACTGAAAACACAGGAGCTGACCGACCGGCACTTGCGAACTGCTTCTGCTTCGGGCACCGCGCGGCAAGAAAGACTGGGGAAGAGTGCGTCGGCCGGTGCCTTTATACTCCAGCCGTTGTGACGTCGGAGAGGAGGCGACACCAGCCGACGCTGGACCCAGACTTTGGAATTCGGCCAACCGAGGGCTGCCTGAGGCAGGACAACCCATATGTTATGACTGCAGTTGCATTCTTGAAGGACATCTGTACTATGTTCATCGTGTTACACTGCTGCAGTCATCACACTTGGGTAGAATCCCACAGCTAAGGTTGCGTGGCTGGTCTATAAAGAGTTAGGATTGGCTATGAGACCCTACAGAACTGCAGTGGCAAATACTGCTCTAGATTTAGAGTAAAGAGGCAGGTGGTAATGCTTGGTAAAGGTGCGCACTGAACTCCAAGTTGCACCCTCCAAAATTTCCTTGGTAGGTACTCCTCTGAGAAAGACCGCTGAAGTGGCTGTAGCCCTGGTGGAATGTGGCCTAATGCTATTTGGGACTGATTTCCCATGATGTGTGTAGCAGTAACAAATACAGTGTCCTATCCATTTGGATATTGTCTGCTTTGAGATAGCCTTGCCCTGTGGTCTTGCAACATATGCTAGAAACAGTTGCTCAGTTTTTCTGATAGCTTTTGTTTTGTCCAAGTAGAAGCGTAGCTGCCTGTGTATGTCCAGAGAATGCAGAAGTTTCTCCCCTTTATTCTGGGGGTTTGGATAAAAAGTTGGAAAATGGATGGTTTGGTTAAGAGCCACACTAGATACCACCTTTGGCATAAAAGTAGGGTTTGTCCTTAAAGAAACCCTGTCCTGGTGAAAAATTATAAAAGGTTCCACTGCCATTAATGCCTGTAGCTCTGAGACTCTTCGTGCTGAAGTTACTGCCAAGAGCAGAGCTGTTTTCCATGATAAAAATTTTTGATCGGCTGTACTGGCTGGCTCAAAAGGTGGCAGGGTCAGTTTTTCTAAAACAAAATTGAGGTCCAGGTTGGTGTTGGTGCTCTCCGGGGCAGTCTTATGTTTGTAGCTCCTCTGAGGTACTGCTTTAGCAAGGGATGACAGAATAAAGGAGGATCCGTGTTATAATGTGTTGAAATGGCAGAGGTGTGGATCTTAATTGATGAGAAGGATAGGCCTCTGTCCAGCATCTCAGTTAAGTATTGTAAAATCTGAGGAATGTTTGGAACAAGAGGATCTAGGCTTTGAGCCTGGTTCCAGGTGCAGAATCTCTTCCATTTTTCTGAGTAAGCTTTCCTGGTGCTAGGCCTCCTGGCCTCCAAAATGACATCCATAACCGCTTTAGAGAGGTGTTGCCTGTTTGACTAATAAATCTGCATGCAACCAGGTTTAGGGTTTTGAGCTGACCGTGCAGGATCGGATTGTTCTGTTGAGTCAGAAGGTGTGGAATTTGAGGCAAAATCCATGGTGGGCCTTGTGCTAGGTTCCTTAAGATAGGGTACCAGTGCTGACATGGCCAGTCTGGAGCAATCAGAATCATCTGTGGTTTCTCTTGTCTGGCTTTTAGGAGTACCTTTGAAAGGAGAGGCAGAGGCGGAAAGGCATAAACTTTTAGGTTCTTCCAGCTAACAAAAGAGCATCCACTTTCCATGCTTGTTTGTGATAAGTCCTTGTGCATAATTTTTGTAGTAGGCAATTCAGTGGGGAGGCAAAAAGATCTATGTCTGGGCATCCCCATTTTTGCGTTACCATGCTGAAGATTTAAGGATTCAATTTCCATTCATGGGGGTCCATGATACTTCTGCTTAGATCGTCTGCCAGAGTATTTTTCTTTCCTGGCAGGAATTGTGCTTGCAGGTGAACTTGGTACGTTAGAGCTGTGTTCCACAAGGTCATGGCTTGCCTGCACAGGGGGTAAGAATGAGTGCCTTTTTGCTTGTTTATGTACCACATTACTGTGGTGTTGTCTGTCTTTAGCAGTAATTGTCCTGGATGCAGAAGGTCCTTGAAGGCTGTTAGGGCATTTTGCACAGCCAACATCTCTTTTTGATTGATGTGAAGATGCATCTGGTCTGTGGTCCACTTGCCCTGAATGCATTTTCCTGCCATTTGTGCTCCCCAGGCGTAATCCGAAGCATCTGTTGTTAGAGTCTGCCTGGCTGTGGGTAGGGTGAAAGGCTGACCCTTGTTTAGGTGACATGCCTGTTGCCACCATCGAAACTCCTGTTGCAGGCAGGGAATCAGTGGTATTACTGCTTCTAAACTGTGAGAGTGCTGAGTCCAAACACTTTTTAGGTACCATTGTAGTTTCCTCATATGCAGACTGGCATATGGTATTAGTAGTATGCAGGATGCCACGAATCCCAGGGCCTGCAGAATTTTTCTTGCAGGGAGATGGGACTTTTTTGCCAGTAGTTGAAAATATTGAGTTAGCTGAACCTGCTTGTCTGGCGTGAGGTAAGCAATCTGGGCCATTGTATTTAAGCTGGCACCCAGGAATATAATCTGTTGTGAGAGTACTAGTTTTGACTTCTTTTCGTTTACTGTGTACCCTAGAGTAGTTAGCAGCCTTTTTACAAATGCTAGATGCTGTAGAAGAATGTCCTTTGTCTCTGCTTGAATGAGGCAGTCGTCCAGGTATGGATATATATGAATTCCTTTTTGTCTGCAAAATGCAATTACTGGTGCCAGGCACTTTGTGAAGACCCTGGGTGCAGTAGATAAGCCAAAGGGCAGTGCAGAGGATTGGTAGTGCATTGTACCAGCTTTGAATCTGAGGTATCTTCTGCAATTTTGTCTGATAGGGACATGCAGGTATGCCTCTTTGAGGTCCAGAGTAACAAGCCAAGCGTTCTTGCCCAGCATGGGTAGAAGCTGCTGTAATGTCAACATTTTGAATTTCGGAAAATCCATGTACTTATTTAGAATTGAAAGATCTAATATGGGCCTCCAGGCCTTGTCCTTTCTGGGGACCAGGAAGAGTCTTGAGTAAAATCCTTGTCCTTGTTCCTGCTGTGGTACTTTTTGAATAGCTCTCATGTCCATGAGGGCTGAAATTTGTTTCTGTGCCTCTGCCCATTGATTTTGTGGCAGGTCTGGCATTCTTTTTAGCCTTGGTAAAGTATGAAAGTGGAACCTGTAACCTTGAGACACAATATTTAGAACCCATTTGTCTTGGGTGATTGTTTGCCAGTTTTGAGAAAAAAGTGCTAGTTTTCCCCCCAAGGGGGCTTCCAAAAGGGAAGTGCTTGGCGTACGAAGGGGAAAGTCATTGTGACTGTTTCCTGTAAGGTTGAGACTTGTCCTCACCTCCTTTTGGGGTTGAGGTGCCCCACTGTCGTCATTTGTTTGAGCCTTGGGGTTGAGATCTGCCTCTTGGGCATCTGTATCTGCCTCTCTGTGGTCTGCCTGATACTGGAAAGGACCAATTTTTTGTAGGCCAATTTCTGCTAAATCGAGGTGGCTGTACCTGTCAGCAATCCTTGACTGTTTGCATAGATTTAGCTTTATCCTCCATTTTCTTTAACACTTCTTCTGCCTTAGCACCAAACAAGGTATCATGCTGTAAAGGAGCATCCAATAATTTTGCCTTAACATGATCAGGTAAACTCTGTTCTTTTAACCAGGTATGCCTTTGAATCACTGAACCTGTAACTGCGGCTCTACAAGAGGCCTCTAGAGAATCAAAACGACATTGCAGAGTATGTTTTCCCACCTGTTCAATTGCATGCACTAAATCCTGCATTTCTTTACAATCAGGAGCTTCTGAGCTTGTAAGCATTTTCTGTTTTAATTGAGCCATTAAATATTGTTGGTACTTAAGCATGTGAAACTGGCAATTTAAAGCTCTTACTGCTAAAGTTGCAGATGTGTATACTTTCTTCCCCCATCTATCCAAAGCTCTGGAATCTCTGTCAGAGGGTACTGGATATTTTGCAACGGAAGCCTTAACCCCTTTTGGACCCCGGGAAATAGTTTCTGGATCTGCAGAAGGGTTTTTATAAAGAAACTTGTGAGAGTCAGGGACTCTGTAGTAACGATCTGGCTTGGCTGGTGCAGGGGGCAAGGAATAAGGAGATAAGCTAGATTCAGAGAACTCATCATCCACAATATCTAGCACAGGCGGAATAGCCAGGGGTCTGTGCTGAGGCAATAGAAAGAAATCTCTGAGCCTTTTCTTAGATTCTGAGTAATCCTGACTTTCCCAATGGAAATGCTCCCTCATGGTATGTAAAGTTTCCCCAAAAGAATAATCCTCAGGAGGAGAGGCTGAAGGGATAGATTCTTCAACATCAGAGTCCTCTTAGGGGAGTAGAGAGTACCCCTGGTCTGAAGAGGAATCAGAGGAAATGGAAACCTGATCAGAGGAATCATAGTCTGTATCCTGCCTAGGCCTTTTTCTCAGGAGGGGGATGGGAACCCCTGATTAATGTAATGCTGTCTTCGGCCATTTTAAGCATCTGTTTTTTAGGCATGGAGGCTTGTCCAGGAGAATGCTGTACTTCTTTCTTTGTCTTTAGTGGTACTTTTGTCTTGGCTGTAGTTTTAATGGTAAGATGAGAAGGTCTGAAAACACCCTCAAAAGCCGATGCCTGCTCAGCGGCTCCAGACCCATCTGAGGGGTTAGTTTCCATAGGCCCAATACCGTGAGTATCCAGAGGCCTAGTTGTTTCCACGTGGGAGTCGGAGGCAGCCTGTGGCTCTGAGGTAGCGGGTGTCAGGGGCTGCGAAAGCGCCTCACTGAGAACCAGCGAATGGCCTAGAAGAGGCTTCATCGTTGGTTTTGGACCTCGGATGTCTGTCTTTATCCTTATCCTTGCGTTTCTTCGGTACTGCGGTCGTCAGCTGATTCGACGGCATTGTATAATTGAACCTTCGGCCAAAGTAGTGCAATGCAAATTCAAAACGCCTTTTAATAGTACGTTTGTTAAATCTAGCACAAAACCGACAACTAGTGACGTCGTGATCAGGGCCTAGGCAAGGAATACAGTAAGAGTGGAAGTCCTTATGAGGTATTTGCTTTCCACAAGAAATACAATTATTAAATTTTTCTGACATCGGTCTGAGGCAAGAAAAAAGTTTCCCCAATGGGGTATTTAGCTTTATTGAAGACTTCGGATCTGAAATTAGACTTCGAAAATCTCAGGAGTCGGCCGACCGGCACTTGCGAACTGCTTCTGCTTCGGGCACCGCGCGGCAAGAAACACTGAAGAAAATGGCGTTGGTTGCATCTTATATACCCCTGGCACACTGACGTCAGGGAAGAAGCAACAGCACTGACGCCGGACCAAAACTTTGGAACTCTGACCGACTGTGGGACCACCTGACGGCAGGATAACCCAAGTGTGATGACTGCAGCAGTGTAACACGATGAACATCAAATATCGTCCAATGATACACTAAAGCAAAAGGCCGCAGAAGCAGCCATGTACCTAGTCGAGTGAGCTTTAACCTGACCCGGAGGAGACAACATTTTATCCTTGTAGATATGAAGGATACATAAGGAGATCCACCTAGCAATAGTAACCTTGGAGACAGGTTTACCTAAAAAAGGTTTAGAAAAGGACACAAACAACTGGTCAGATTTGCGAAAGGTTCTAGTCCTGTGTAAATAGAATTGTAACTGTCTATGAACATCTAACAAGTGCAGCTTGTATTCCATTTTGTTTATAAAATTCGGGAAGAAAACAGGTAAACTGATAGTTTGATTGATGTTAACCTCTGATGCTACGTTTGGGAGAAAGGAAGGATTTGTGCGAAGGGAAACCCTGTCCTTATGGAAAATCATGTAGGGAACCTTGACAGACAACGCTTGCAGTTCTGAAACCCTCTTACCAGAGGTGACAGCCACTAGAAATGCTGTTTTCCAAGACAAAAACTTAAGGTCCATGGTTGCTGCAGGTTCAAATGGTGGAGCGACCAACGCTTGAAGAACCATAGTAAGGTCCCATGGAGGAATGGGATCTCTGACTGGAGGACATAATGGGAAGGTACCTTTAATGAAAGCTTTACACAATCTGGAAGAGGCTAAAGAAGTAGAATTCTCGCCCACATGAAAATGAGTAATGGCGGCTAGTTGAACCTTGATTGTAGACGAGCCAACCCCTTGCTGAAAAATATTTGTCAGAAAATCCAGAATAGCCAGAACAGTAGCTGTGAAAGGATCTAAACTCCTTGGAGAAGCCCAAAAGGAAAAATGTTTCCATTTGCTACGATAAACTTTCCTGGTGTACGACTTATGAGCTGCCACCAGAACAGACCTGACTGAAGAAGACAATCCAGGATTCCTAGCAATTAAGGGAACTGAAACAGCCAAGCTGTGACCCTCAGATTGTCCAGATCTGGAGGAGGGACCCTCAAGGGGTGTGAAATGAGATTCTTAATGGGATCCAAGATCCAAGGTGGAGCTAGAAGATGAGACCAAAGGAAGGGAAACCATACCTGGTGAGGCCAAAATGGGGCAATGAGGATCACTTTGCTCCCCAGTTGAAAAACTTTCTGTAGAAACTTCGGATAAGGGGTACAGGTGGATAAGCATACAGGTGGATAAGCATACAGAAGACCGGGAGGCCAAGCATGGACTAGAGCATCTTTGGGGGACTCCTCTAGCAGGGGATTCAGAGCAAAGAATTCGCTGCACTTTGCGTTGGAAGGAGATGGAAAGAGATCGCAGCAAGGCCGACCCCACTCTAGGAAGATCAGAGACCACTCGTAAGGCATCAGAATAGTCTGGCTTAGTCTGTCCGTCAGGATGTTGGACTGTCCTGGAATATGCGTTGCTATCAGAAAACGACCGGTGGAGATCGCTCATTCCCAAACTCGCATAGCCTCACAACAAACGGGGTAAGATTTGGTCCCTCCCTGTTTGTTGATACACCAGACCACTGACATGTTGTCTGACTGGACTGCAATGGTTCCCAGAGGTAGAAAGGCATAAAGGGCCTGCAACACAAAAAGGACCACCCTCATCTCTAGAAGGTTTATATGCAAACTGGTCTCGATAGGGGACAACATGCCTTGGACTATCTTTCCCGAACAATGCCCCCCACCCTAGCTGGGAGGCATCCATGTGGCTTGGGCAGGAGCTGGAACAAAAGGTCGTCCCTCCAGAATTTCCGAAGAATGTATCCACCAAAGAAGGGATGACCTGCAGCCTCGGCTGAGGTGTATTGGATGCAACAATGGAAGATCCAACAGGGACCACTGCACCGCTAGAGTCCACTGTAGTACTCGCATATGTAACAAGGAAGAAGTGTTATGGTCATTGCCATAGAACCTAGGGCCCTCAAAACCAATTCTGCTGAGGGAAGGTGAGAACGGTAAATGAAGGCGACATGCATCCTTAGGTTTCGAACTCTCTCCGTGGTCAGGAAGATTTTTGTCTGCAGCATGTCTATCCATGCCCCTATGTACTCTATCACCTAGACAGGATTCAGGAGAGATTTGGCTGTGTTGATTGTAATTCCCAATTGGAGTTCGTGCTTTAGGAAATAATCTCTGGTCCAACAAAATAAGACACATGGTGGAAGCAGTAAGGAGCCAATCGTCCAGGTAAGGGTAGACCAGAATCCCCTGAAACCTCAGGTGAGCCGCTAGTACTGCCATCACTTTGGTGAACACCCTGGGGGCTGTAGTGAGACCAAATCGTAGGGCTTGGAACTGATAATGATTGGCTCCTAGCCGGAAGTGGAGGAACCTCCTGGAGCTCTTGTACATCTTTATGTGATAGTAAGCATCCTGTAGGTCGAACGAGCACATTCAGTAGCTCTCTCGCAGGTACAGCATGATGGACTGTAAGGTAACCATCTGGAACTTTTCTTTGGCAACTGACAGGTTCAGAGTAGATAGGTCCAGAATAGCCCTTAAGTCCCCCGTTTTCTTTGGCATCAAAAAGAACCTGGAGTAGATGCCCAATCCGGACTGATCTGCTAAGGCTAGCCGCGGAAAATGAGATCTGGGGGATGGAGGGTAGTGGTGGTGTATTATGGGTAAGGGGAGGAGCTTGGAGTTCTGAGCAGATGCTAATGAAGTTGCCGGCTTGGATCCGGTACCCACAGATTGAAGATCAAATGAAGTTAACTGCGGCTTCAGATCTAGTATAACTGAGGCAACAAGCAGTGAAGCAAGTGCATGACAATAATCAATGAGTTTTTTGCACATCTATGCATGCACTTTACAAGGTAGGTGTTACTAGAGTTGGTCCTCAAAAGGAATACTCGTACAGCTGACACAAGTCTGCTTGTACAAATGGGGAGCAAGAGGTAGGCAAAATCACATTCTATCATTTACGGTTACAGAGATACTCTTTGAAGATGATACATAAATACATAATTTCCTGACTTTCAGGGGAATTCAACCATGGGAGGACAGTAGAAAGGTAACACAGACCCAGCAAAGAGGGCCCCATCACAGATCAACTGATTTAGTAAGAAGGTATGTGCAACATCTAACATCAAGTAACCTTCTCTTTGGCACTACAACTGTGAGTAATCCCAGGCAGTAAACCCCCCACAGAGAGACAGAAGCCAGAACTCACCCCCCCAAAAGGCAAAGAAAAAGAAAACAGAGTCTCCCAGTGGAGCGCAACCAAAAGAGGTCCAAGTCCCAGAGTCAATGTGTATAAAGAAGAAGAATGCTTGGTGAAGGTGTAAACTGACTGGCTCACTGGCTGCAGTGTAAATGTCCACAATTAAAACATTTTTGAAGCAAACCCTTGAAGAAGGCACAGCCTGTTAGCTACATTTTCCCAGTGGGTAGCTTACTGCTTGGTAGCAGATAACATAATACAGTTAAAAGTCCATCTGAAGAGGGTTTGCTTAGCAACTGTCAACACTTCTACCTGCCTCCTACTGAGACAAACAGCTGTTCCATATTATGGAATTTCTGCACTCATTTCGAGTAACACTACAAAGAATGAAGGGGATGGAGTCTACTAGCGAATAAAAGTGAGAGATGGATGGACAGGTTTAAGCAGTCTTCCGATACCATTCTCAGAAACAAACTTGTGAGAACTTAGGGATGACTAATCCTTATAAAAAAAAAACTGTAAAATCTTTCTTAGAGGTGAGGGACTGAAGCTCCAAGATTCTACAAGGCAGAGGTGATCGCCACTAGGAACACAGCCTACCAAGAGATGAATGTCAAGGTTGCTGAGCCAGAAAGCCTAAAAAGTGTTTGGGAAAGCATCTCAATCATGAAATTCAAATCCCATCAATTTATGGAGTTCCTAAAAGGAAGACAGAAATGCAGAAACCTGTTTAACTGGACAGGGCTAGGCCACAGTCCTACCCTCCAGAGAAAGTCATGATGGGACAAAATGGCTTACTAATCTACCATGAACTAAATGAAATCCAAAGAATACAGGCCAAAAGCTCTTGCTTACTGATCAACTGAGTTGACACAGAATACCACTCCACCGACATGACAAACTCACTTCCGCTTGGAAAAAAATACATTAACTTGGTGGAACACTTCCTTATGGGTTCAATTACCTACATACAGGCTAGTGGGTCAGGAGAAGTCAACAGATCCAAACTAGCAGCCATGCCCTTGGGTTAGGGTTACTTGTATGCCAACAGATTCCTGGGAGGGTTTGTTGTACTGCTGAAAACTTAACTTGAAACTGTGCCCTTCTTGGCCAACAAGGTGATAAGAATGAGCTGTGAAGATTCTTCTCTCAATTTTGCTATGAGACAAAGAATCAAATACAATGGTGGGAAGATGGAGGATTATCACTTGCAAAGGGAAGAAAAATACATCTGCCACTAGCTCTGCCTTGCCCTGTTACATGGAGGAGAAGAGGGGTAGAAAAGCTTTCTCCTGAGTTGCAATAAGGTAAACCTCCAGAGTGTTCCACTCATTGAAGAAAACCTAAATCATATGAACAACCTACTGGACTTTCATGATGAGTCCAGGGAGTGTGGATCCCACAACCTCCATCACAGAAAGATACATTTGGTAGTCATGACTGCTGACTATTGCTACAGGTCTGGTGATGTGACTCACTGTGCAACTTGATCAGTAAAGTTGGGAGAGGCAAAACTGCATGATGCTTGAGGGCCATACTTGGTCTGCAGGTGAATTTCTTCTATCGAGCTTGAACATCTAGAAGAAGTTGGGGAAGGCTGAAGGACAAGTTATCACAGAAGCCATCCACAGTTGTGAGGTCCAACCAGAGGATCCCGCAACAAAGGCCATCCAGAATGTCTCATTAAGACAGGACAGTCTTGGCCTCTCTATCTTGTGCAGGCATGTAACTGGGCCAGCTAGCCTTGTGAAGGTATCAGCAAAGTCAAGGCTGTAGCAAGCCACGATAGCTTCCTGTGAAATTTGCAGAAATGGTCTTGACCAGTTTTCTGTCTGAGCTAAGACTCAGTAAGGGTCAAAAAGAATTTCCAGCACCTGTTAAACACGGCTGGACTGGAATCTGGGTGGTTAAAGCATACATAAAAGGACAGGGACTTGCACTCTACCATGCTACAAGAAATACAATCTTGACCAATCTGCAGAAAACTTTAGATTCCACATCAGGAAAGCAAGCCATCAAAATGCTATGCTGATCTGCTGCAACTAAAAGACCACATAACCCTGGCCTAAATATCACCCCAATCAGATAGAAACAGCAGGGAAAAGCTGCCTTTTTAAGAGTTAAGGGAGCAGTATCCAGATGTTTTCAGGTTCCACAAAAGAAGGCATCCTTAATGAAAAGTTTAATATAGAGGGATTACCCAGGTGTCTTCCTCTTTTTTCATGAGACAATCTTTCAGATATCTCTGGGGAGAAAGAATGGAGGCATTAGGGCAGACATTATGAGCTTTAGGATTTCTACAAAGCAGGGTTCATCCAGGAGGTAGCTATATGTGTGTTGTGTTGTGTTGTTTGGGGAGCACTGTTCTTATCTGTTTCAGAGATAATAGTCCCTGGAGTCTATGAGTTCACCTGGAATGCAGAGAGGAACTCTCTCCACTCAGATCCAACCTGGGCATCCTCAAAGATGCCAAACATATGCACGAGTCAAGTGTGCAATGAGGCACTGGTACACTGGAGAGGAGAGACATACACCAGGCTCTGCAATGGTAACAAGTCGTATTCTGTAAGAATGCACTCCCATATTTGAAACGCCAGGCCCCACACAATATCAAACTGTTTGGTCTAGTGACTTGACTGACTGCTTTCCAGAAAATAAAACAGTCAGTAATATGCTCCAGTTGGCAGAGACATAGGTTCATAGGTTCATAGGTTCATAGGTTTATACTAGGCTATCTGCCCTAAGGCATTTATAAGCCTAGCCCAAAGTTTTGTGGCTTACGCCACCCCTTATGTTAAAAAATACTGTGCCCATTAGTTTGTTGTGCCTCTGTCCAGCAGTGACACAGAGATGATTCCCGGGGTAAACCTACTATCTCCCATCCACCGCTCTGCCTCACATGGACCGGGATTTTATTCCACAGCGTAGGGAGTCTCTGGGTGACAAATCTATCCCTCCAGCATGTCCTATTTATATCCGTGCTAAGGTTTAAGTCGCTTGCTCTAGTGGATCTGGTAGATTTGGATTTTTTGAGGTGGAGCATGTCCATTAATTCCAGGTTGGACATGGCCTTGTATGTCAGGCACAGGTCACCTCTGAGCAGGCGGTATGCGACTGAATAGAGCTGGAGTTTCTTCAGTCTGGCAGCATATGACAGATTTTGGAGTCCCTTTATCCTTTTGGTGAGGAACTTTTGGGGTCTCTCCAATTGCTGCAGGTGTCGGGTGAGATACATCCCGAATGGGGCATTGTACTCGATCATTGGTCTGATAAGTGAAGAGTACAGGGAACAATGGCCTCACTTGATCTGGATGTGAATCCCTTCATGATCAGGTGGGCAATGTAGAAGGTCTTTCTAACCACTTTAGCAATGTGAGTGTCAAAAGAAAGGCCACTGTCAACCTGGGTCCCCAGGTCCCTGATAACCTCTTCTGTGCTTAATGGATTGCCACCTATATGGTAGCTTGGGGTTACCTTGTTTTTCCCGAAGGGTATGACTATACATTTTTTGGCATTTAACTTTAGGCCATGGCTCTGGCACCAGTTATGAGTTTCCGTGAGACCCCTCTGAAGGATATCTGTGTCCGATGTACTTTCCACGATGGCGCCCAGTTTGCAGTCATCTGCAAACTTTGTCAGCCATAGTCCTCCTGTGTTTGCCTGTACTTCTGAGAAGTAGATGCCGAACAACAGGGGGCCCACGGACTGAGCCCTGTGGGACCCCACTTGTGTCCGGCTTGGAGTCTGACATGGCGCCAGCAACTCTAACCCTGTGGGTTCTTTCCTTTAGCCAGTTTGCAACCCATCTTGTGACATATGGGTTTACATTTAAGCTGGTAAGTTTCTCTATAATACCCGAGTGGGGTATTGTGTCGAAAGCTTTTGCAAGGTCAAGGTAGGCTGTATGGACTGCCTTTCCCTCATCAATGGCCTTGGTGACTGTTTCGAAGAAGTCGACCAAGTTCAAAAGGCATGATCTGCCCTTGACAAAGCCAAACTGGGTCGGGTCCAATGTCTGCAAGTCCCCTATGTCTTTGTTTATGAGTTCCATTATGATCATCTCCATAGCTTTGCAGATCAGGCTTGTTAAGCTTATGGGGCGGTAATTTCCAGGGTCCGTAGAGGTACCGCCTTTGTGGAGTGGGACCACAGTTGCCGTACGCCACTCCTTGGGCACGTATCCTGTGGTAAGGCTAAGATTAAACAGCTGCCTTATATGTGGGTTTAGTTCCTCATTGAGTTCGTGTAGCACACAGCCGGGGACACCATCCGGTCCCATTGATGCTGTGTTTTTAGCTTTAGAGAGAGCAGCTTTCACCTGTGCATTAGAGATGTCTGGGAGGCTACACTCCGCTGGGATAGTTCTCTCTCCTTTTGGGGGGGAGAGGGGTGAAGTTTGCACTGAACCTGTCTGCCAGTATGTTGGCAATGACTGTGGGTTCAGTGAATTTTGTATCATTTTGGACTAATTCTGCACATATCTGGGAGTTTCCACCCAGGTTTCTAACATAGCTGAAGAAGGCCTTATGATTGTCTTTTGAATCTATTGCAATTTTTCTCTCAAATTTGGCCTTGGATGATTTTATGAGTGCTCGTATTTTTTACTAATAATGATCAAGGGTGTCTTCTCTTTTATGGATTTTGCTCTATCATGTAACAGCTTTCTCCTCTTATTGTAAAGTTTGTTTATGGCTGGGGTCCACCAGACTGGACGTTTGCCCTTGGTGGAAAGAGTCTTGGTTTTATTTGGGATTGCCTGATCCATGCAGTCCTGGAGGTGTTCGTAGAAGGCATTTGTAAGGGCTTTCGCAGCTTGGGTTGTGGTTTCCACTGGCTCGGGGGCCTTGAAGGATACCACACCAGTCTTGAGTAGTGTGAAGCTTGCTTTAGAGAAGTTCTTCACTGTGGTCTTTTTTGTTTGGGGTGGGGGCGGGATGTGGATTTCCAGTGAGATAAGTTTGTGATCTGATCTCACCAATGAGGGATATACTTCCGGTGTGGAGCATTTTGTCCCCATGTTTGTGATGATGAGATCTAGTATATTTTCTCCTCTTGTGGGAACGGTGACTAGTTGTTCCATGGCATTTGAATTTATGAACTCCAGGAACCTTTGGGCTAGAAAGGTGGGGCTTGAGTAATGTTCCCAGTCTATATTCGGGTAGTTGAAGTCACCCAATATAATGGTGTTTGGAGATACATTTATACCCTCCAGTGTCTTCAGGAAGGCTGTGTGGGGTTCCTGAGTTTGAGAGGGTGGCCTGTAGCATGCTACAAATTGTAGAGCAGTTTTGCCTATGGTTAATTGCACCTGGATGGTTTCCGATGCTTAGGTGTTGCCACCAACCTGGAGGTGTGGGTATCCTTGATGAATATGGATACACCTCCTCCTTTTGTGGTGTGGTCCGGGTTTTGGGGCCGGAACGCATGATATGAGGTAAAACCTGATAGTGCCGGGGTGCTTTCAGGAGCCTTGAACCAGGTTTCAGTCACAGCACAGACATCGATGTTCTCCATACTGAGAAGGGCCTCGAGAGCGTGCATTTTGAGATTTAGACTTCTGGCATTGAGCAGCATTACCCTTAGTTTCTTCCCATTTTTGTTTTCTAGGGTGGTAGGTTTACAATTTGAGCCTTGCCTAAAAAAGCACTATGGGGGTGGCAAGAGCCTTAGCCAATATCCGGAATCCCAGGGGTGACAGGTGCAAGCCGTCCCTTGCGAAGCAGCGTGGCTTGTCAAGCATATCATCCCAGGCAGACAGACACTGGATCCCCTTTGAATGACACCAGAAATTAAGCCAATTGTTAAAGCTGATCATCTTGTCTCTATGTTGTGGCATCATTCTTGAAGGAAGGATACTGCTCAGGGTCAGGGTCATACCTGCCTGGGCTACATAATCAGAGAGCTCCTCTATGTCTCTCTTCATGTAGTCCAGGGAGGTACGTCTCAGGTCGTTCACACCAGCATGGACAATGACTGTGTCATATTTGTACTTGCTGTGGAGTGACCCGAGTGCTTGTGTTACGTGGCGGATTCTAGCGCCCGATAGGCAACTTACTGTGACTCTCTCCTTGTTCAGCCTGGTGAGTGGGACGTCAGTGTGTCTGACTATGGAGTCACCTATGACAAGTATGTTTGGTGTTGTATTTGGCCTTAAGGGCTGTGACTGCTTTGCACACTGATTTTGTGGCTTATGTGTTGCCTGTGGTGTGTCATGAGGCGGCAGTTGCTTGGATGTCTGCTTTGGAGGCCTCTGCTGTTTAGGTAAATTTTTGCTCAGAGCCTCCGAGTATAACTTTGTGTGTTTATGTGTTTGATTCATTGTTGTGATAGCTTTATGTGAGACGGGTTTTGTGGTGTGTGTAGTTGCCTTCTCCTCCTGTCTGGTCTTGCCAGTCCTGAGTTGAGAGAGCTCAGCCTCCAGTTTGGCTAAATAGCTGCATCTCTCGCAAGCATTTGTGTTATGTGGGAGGAGGAGAGGGTTGTCAGTGTACATGAGGCAATTGTAACATTGCCTCAATATTCCCAAATTCACCAACTGGACAGGAGAGGACGCCAGCATCTGGCCCTTCGACATGCTAGAGAAATTTAGAAGTTAGGGGTGTAACTGAATAAGAGAGGACTTAGTAAGGAAGTGGGTACTCCTGGGGAGGGTTTTGCTAGTGAGGGACTTTGTATAATACAGAAGTGCTAAACCTGAAAAGAAGATGCTTTTAAGACGAGTAAAAGCTTTTAGGAACAAGTGCTGCGCTTTTTAGTTAAGGGATATACTGTTTAGATTACTAGTAGAGCAGTTCTAAGGTAAAAAATGAAGAACAGACTTTATGGAGCCAGAAAAAGTTTAACCTTGTTAAACCGGCGCTGCCCGATGCTGCTCTAGTGGCAACTCCGCGCTAAAGCACTCTAAAGCATGCTTGATAGCAGGGGCTGGAAAGAGCCAGGAATTGACCCAAAACAGCCAATAAAACTACAGTTTCAAGTCAGTAACCACTCCCACGGGGGGCAGGGAAGCAGCTCAATGTTTATCACTGCCACTGATCAACAGAGAGACTTTCCTTTAGCCCAAGCAAAAATGGCCTTACAGAAACTTACAAAACAGTTGAAGAACAGCAAGCCTGTAACTTGAACTTTTTTAAATCTCAGAAAAGTGGGAAAAAGGAAGATTTTTTTGTTTTTTTTTTCAGAGATAGCAGAGGTTCACAAGTAATATCAAGTTATAACAGTGCAGTAAATGACCCCACACAAGAGTGCTAGGTCAAAGACAGAAAATATGCAAGTTTTGAGAAAAAACGATTTTAAAATTAAGTGCAAACAGGAAATTCAGTATACAGCTTTTGGTTGTGCTCTAAATACAGCTACTAATGCAGAAATCAAGTTTAACAAGCCAGAAAATGCTCAAACTAGGCAGCTATGCAGAAAAACTTATCAAATAAACAGGAAAAATACTTAAAATCTCAAAAGTGGCTCCTTTCTTCTCTCAGCGTTTTCTCCTCTTGGTGGGTGCTTCACCAACAGCCAACAAGCCTGAAAAGACGCCAAAACCACGAGGCAACTAGGTTTTAAGAGAGGAAGATGAAGGAGTTTTGGAAATGACCCCTTTTGGCCAATAAAACTACAGTTTCAAGTCAGTCACATAGATAGATAGTATTTACATTCAGAGACACAAACCTCAAAATAGATGCTGGGGCTCTACCCAGGCCTCTTGCTGGAAAATGCAAGCCTTTGTTGGCTAGGACTGAGAACAAAGCAAATGTAGACTGCAAGACTATCTTGGTGTCCCTGTCCATAGGAAGGCAGAGTCAATGTCTACCCACCAATTCCTTCACCTTATGATGGTGCTCTGGTAAAGGCCTGATGCTGCATACAACTCCTTATGCTGAGGCACTATCAAACATCACTTTCCAATAAATCAACCAAGTAAGAGCTCACCCTCCAATAACACAGAGTGCTACTGGCAGGGAACCTAGGAATCCACATATACAGCCCCTAGATGTTTGTGTTTAGTGGACAGGAAGGAGTTCAGTGACGGACAAATCAAATTTCACCTCACAGCTTCAGTTAAATAAACAAATATCTGTGTAAAACTGCAGCATCAAAGGACCTGTGTATACACCCTCCTTATCTAGGCATTTGTGCAAGGTGGACAGGAACATGTTAAGTGCTGGATGAATTAATT
Organism: Protopterus annectens; assembly: GCF_019279795.1. Lineage (NCBI taxonomy): Eukaryota > Metazoa > Chordata > Ceratodontiformes > Protopteridae > Protopterus > Protopterus annectens. Next base: position 958,554,299 of record NC_056739.1, read on the forward strand.
CCCACTCTGTCTTCTTTTAAACAAAATTACACCCAAGAACCTACATGTATATCATAGTACAGGCACACTGGAAACTGAACACCAGGAAATAAACTATTATTCTTGATTGCAAGTTTAAGCACTTTCATCCTATACATTCAATTGGACTTCATCAAAAGCTAGCAATTTTATTTTTGTAATTTTTTTTTTCTTCCATCTAGAGATAACCCACAGAGTCCATGTACTGTCAAACCACTTTAACTGTGGCACACAAATGGATTTATCTTCAATGAAATACAGTCTCCTGCTCAATGTCAGATGCAGTCATTTCATTCAGAAAGTACAGCTGTGCAATGTCTGTGGAACGCAAATAGTACAGTTTTGTACCTACCATAAATGTAGATGTCCGATAGGTATGCATCTGCAGTCATAACATATGGGTTGTCCTGCCTCAGGCAGCCCTTCGATCGGCCAGATTCCAAAGTCTGGGTCTGGCCTCGGCTGATGTCGCACTTTCCCCGACGTCAGAGCGTCTGGGGTATAAAAGCATCAGCCGACGCCATTTTCCTCAGTTTTTCTTGCACCAGATGCCAGGTGCCCTCTAGGAAGGCTAAATTTGGATAAATGCTGAAAAGTTCCAAACATTTGCAAAATTATATACATGTATAAACAAACAAATACACCATAACAGATTCCCCCAGCTAGCTAAAAGAGGGGTAAGTACCCTAGGAATACCACAGAGGGGTAGGAGGGAGGGTAATCCTGACTGCAGATGCATACCTATCGGACATCTACATTTATGGTAAGTACAAAACTGTACTATGTCCTTCAAGGATGCATCTGCAGTCATAACATATGGGTAGAATACCATAGCCAATCTGGGGGAGGAGGTACTAAGAAAAGGATGGTGTAGTTAAGATCCCCTGCAGGACTGCAGTAGCAAAACCTGCTCTGGATCTGGAGTATAAAGGTAGATTGTAATGCTTGGCAAATGTATGCACGGAGCTCCAAGTAGCAGCTTCTAAAATGTCCTTGGTAGCCACCCCTCGTAGGAAGGCTGTAGTGGTGGTCGTGGCCCTTGTGGAATGAGGCCTGATGTTTTCAGGAACTGCCTTTCCATGAAAGGAGTAGCAAAATCGAATGCAATTTCCTATCCATTTTGAAATTGTCTGTTTGGAAATTGCTCTTCCTTGCACCCCAGTAGCATATGCTACAAAAAGTTGGTCAGTTTTTCTGCTAGTTTTTGTTCTGTCCAAGTAGTAGCGTAGTTGTCTGTGTATATCCAGGGTGTGCAAAAGTTTTTCCCCTCTATTCTGTGGATTAGGGAAGAACGTAGGCAAGTGAATAGCTTGGTTCAAGGATACCCTAGATACCACCTTTGGCATAAAAGTAGGATTGGTTCTTAGTGAAACTCTGTCCTGGTGGAAAATAAGAAATGGCTGCACTGCCATTAATGCTTGTAACTCAGATACTCTTCTTGCTGAAGTGATTGCCAGAAGGAATGCAGTTTTCCAAGACAGAAACTGTAGATCCGCCGATGCTGCTGGTTCAAAAGGAGGAAGTGTCAGTTTCTCCAGCACAAAGTTGAGATCCCAAGCAGGTAGAGGGGGGTCTTCTTGGAGGTTTAATATTTTTGATCCCTCTCAGAAATTGTCTGAGGAGAGGGTGCGAGAAGATAGGTGGATCCACATTGTATTCTGCTGAAATTGTTGAAGCATGAATCTTAATGGAAGAATAGGACAGGCCATTGTGGAACAATTCTGCTAAGTATTCTAGGATATGTGTTATGTTTGCCACTGTGACATCTGAGCCTTTTGATGTGCTCCAAATGAGAAATCTCTTCTATTTAGCTGAGTATGTCTTCCTTGTGGAAGGCCTGCGAGCCTCCAAGATAATGTCCTTCACCCTCTGAGATAAAATAGTTGGATTGGGATTTAAGGAATTTTCCAGGCAGTTAGCTGCAATGTTTTCAAGTTGGGATGCAGGGTCGTGAAATTGTTCTGCGTCAGAAGAAGAGGCCATAGGGGGAGAGGCCATGATTTTGCCTGAGACATGCTTCTCAGTAATGGATACCAGTGTTGCCTTGGCCAGTCTGGAGCTATTAGTATCACTCTTGGCTGTTCCTCCCTGATCTTCAGTAGAACCTTGTACATCAATGGGAGAGGTGGGAAGGCATATACTGTTAGGGCTTTCCAGCTGATAGAGAGAGAGTCCACCCTCCAAGCTTGTGGGTGGTATGTCCTTGAGCAGAATGTCTTCAGTTGATGGTTGAGTGGGGAGGCGAACAGATCTATCTCCGGCATTCCCCATGTCTTTGCTATGAGTTGGAAGATGTCTGGGTGCAGCATCCATTCGTGTGCATCCATGGTAGTTCTGCTTAAGCTGTCCGCCAGTGTATTTTCTTTCCCTGGCACGAATTGGGACTGTAGTTGGATATTGAGATTCAGGCATAGTTCCCACAGATTCATAGCCATCCGGCATAGAGGGGAAGAGTGTGTGCCTCCCTGCTTGTTTATGTACCACATGACCGTGGTGTTGCCTGTCCTTATCAACAGGTGGCCTTGTTGGAGGAAGGGTTTGAAGGCCTCGATTGCAGCAATCACTGCCAGCATTTCCTTTTGGTTTATGTGCATGCTTAGCTGTCCTTGAGGCCACAGGCCTTGGATACATTTGCCCTCCATGTGTGCTCCCCATCCTCGGTCTGAGGCGTCCGTGGTGATGGTCTGCCTTGTTTTTGGTTTGTTGAAAGGCAACCCTCTGTTGGACTGGCAGGCCTGAGCCCACCACAGGAATTCCTTTTGAAGGCATGGAATGATTGGTATCATGGTTTCTAAACTGTGACTGTGTTGAGACCATACACTCCTTAGGTACCATTGTAATTTCCTCATATGCAGCCTGGCATGCGGTATCAGAATTATGCAGGATGCCATGTAGCCCAGGGCCTGCAGGATTTTCCTTGCAGTAAGCTGAGTTTGTCTTGTCAGAATCATGAAGTAATCTGGAAGTTGTTTTTGTTTTTCTTCTGTGAGAAAGGCCATTTGGGTGGTTGTGTCCAGATCTGCACCCAAAAAGTTATCCTTTGGGATGGTACTAGTCTTGACTTTTGGATGTTGACTGTGTATCCCAAGGTCTGTAGCAGGTGTATGGCATAGGCCAAGTCCTTTATCAAATTTCCCTTGTTGTCCGCTTGTATTAGGCAGTCGTCCAGGTATGGATAAATTTGAATTCCCTGTAGTCTGCAATGTGCAATTACTGATGCCAGGCATTTCGTGAATACTCTGGGCGCAGTAGATAAGCCAAAGGGCAATGCTGAGAATTGATAATGCTCTGATCCTGCAAGAAATCTGAGGTGTCTTCTGCAACTTGGTCGAATAGGGACGTGCAGGTATGCCTCCTTGAGATCTAGAGTCACCAGCCAAGACTCCTTGCCCAACATGGGAAGAAGTTGCTGTGGGGTCAGCATCTTGAATTTTGGCACAATGAGATAAGTGTTCAGTGCGGACAGGTCGAGAATAGGTCTCCATTGATTTTCTTTTCCTGGTACAAGGAATAGTCTGGAGTAAAATCCTTGGCCTTGTTCTGAACATGGTACCTTTTCTATAGCTTTCATCTGAAGTAAATTGTTGATCTGTCTTAAAGCCTCTGCCCTCTGATTTGGTGGAAGGTTTGGCATTCCGCTTCTTTTTGGCAAAGTGTGGAAGTGGAACCTGTATCCTTTGTCTATTATTTGCAGTGTCCATGTATCCTTTGTAATATAATGCCAGTTTTTTTGAGAATAAAGCCAGCTTTCCGTCCAAGGGTTCTTCCAGTTGATCCCTGGTAGGCGGAATCAGAGTTAAGTCATTGAGCCTGTCCTGGTGCAGTGGTTGTTGTTGTTGCTGTTGCACTACTCCTCTGGTTGGCAGGCTGCCACTGACGGCCTCTGTAGGAGCCCTTCGATTGACCTCTGCCTCTAGGGCGCCTGTTCCTGCCTCTCTGGGCTCTGTCCGAGTCTGGAAAGGACCAATTCTTAGTAGGCCAGTTTCTGCTGAATCGTGGTTGTACTTGCAGGAAATCTTTAACTGTTTGCACAGATTTTGCCTTTTCTTCAACCTTTTTTAAGATCTCCTGAGCAGAGGAGCCAAATAAATTTTGTTTCTCCATTGCAGCATCCAGGAGTTTAGCTTTAACATGGTCTGGCAAAGATTGTTCCTTCAGCCAGGCATGCCTACGAATAACTGCCCCAGTCATAGCTGATCTAAATGAAGCCTCCAGTGCATCATAGCCACATTTTAAGAAATGATTACTAACCTGTTGTGAATTGTGTACCAAATCCTGAAGGGATTTACGGTCTATGGGTTCAGGAGAAGAAAGTTTCTTATTCAGTTCATCTAACAAATACTCTTGGTACTGTATCATATGAAATTGACAATTTAATGCCCTGACAGAAAGAGTTGCAGAAGTATACACCTTCTTTCCCCATCTCTCTAAAGCTCTAGACTCTCTTTCAGAGGGTAGAGGATTTTTGGCAGTAGCGGCCAGCAACCCCTTTAGGGCCCTGAGAAATAGTTTCTGGGTCTGCAGAATGGGCTTTATACAGATGGAAATGAGAATCCGGGACCCTGTAATATCTGTCAGGTTTGGCAGGGGCCGGAGGAAGAGTATCAGGGGCTGTACTGACATCATTGTACACATCATCAATTACATTCAGAACAGGAGGTATAGCTAAGGGCCTACGTTGAGGCAAATGCAAAAAGGTCCTTAATCTTTTTCTAGAATCAGAGAAATCCTGACCTTGCCATTGAAAATGCTCTCTCATGGAGTGTAGAGTCTCACCAAAGGAAAATTCTTCAGGAGGGGAGGCCGAAGGGATAGATTCCTCAGCATCTGAATCCTCATAAGGTGAGTAAGCCCCTTCTTGGTGGTCTGACAACTCAGACCCATCCGTGGAATCATCTGAAGAGTGTGGGTCAGAGGGGTCAGTCCTGGGCCTTTTGTCCGGAGGAGGGTGAGAGGCCCTGTCTGGGTGAGGTTGTGAACCCCTAATTAAGGAAATAAGGTCCTCAGCAAGGCTGAGGATCTGTGAACTAGAGGAAGGCCTCTGGGAGGTAGTTTTGGTAGGCAAAGCTTTAGATAGTTTGGCAGCTTTAGCCCTTGAAAAGGACTTAATGGACATGGAAGCAGGGGGCCTAGCTGCCCCACGTGCAGGAGTAGAAATGTCCAAAGTTATGGTGTCGGACATGTCCTGAACACTGGTTTCGGTAGGAAGTTCTGTAGCCGACTCAGCCGGGGCCTCGGTGGTCGGATGTATGGTTTCGGAAGAAGGAATCTCCGATGGTTTCGGAAGAAGGAATCTCCGAGGACTCGGTTTCGGCCAAAACCGAGACACCCGCGGTAGGCCTAGCCGTGGTTTCAGCCGAAACCGCGGGCCGCGAGTGTCGGTCCTTTTCCTTCCGTTTTTTTCACCATATGCGAAGTCGGAGTCTCAGACGGCATTTTATAAGCAAAAGCAGCTCCAAAAAATTCCTCTGCAAACTCCGACCGACGTCTAAGAGTTCGTCAGTTGAAGGAAGCACAGGCTAAACAGGCCGATACGTTGTGGTCTGGGCCTAAGCAAGGAAGGCAGTAGGAATGGAAATCCTTATGAGGTATTTGTTTCCCACAAGTTAAACAATTATTTACTTTGTCTGACATCGGCTGAGGCAAGAAAGAGTCCCCAACGGGGTACTTAGCTTTTTTCGAAGTCTTCGGTAGCTGAATTCACTGGATCTGACCGACCGGCACTTGTGAACAGCTTCTGCTTCGGGCACCGCGCGGCAAGAAAGACTGAGGAAAATGGCATCGACTGATGCTTTTATACCCCAGACGCTCTGACGTCGGGGAAAGTGCGACATCAGCCGAGGCCAGACCCAGACTTTGGAATCCGGCCGACCAAAGGGCTGCCTGAGGCAGGACAACCCATATGTTATGACTGCAGATGCATCGTTGAAGGACATCAAAAGTTCTCTCTTTTCTGGTGAAACATAGAACATTTTTGAAACTGCATATTTGCTTGCACAAAAGAGGAAGAAGAATTAATTTCTGATCCAAACAGAGTAGTCTGTGGGGTATCTCTGGATTTTTCTTGCACTCCTTTTGAATGTTATTATTTGGTTCTGGATTTAATTGCACTCTGGGAACCTGCATGTGTATCCCATCAAGTAATCCTGTGTGGTGGACAGAAGGTCTCTACTGCTGGACAAATCAATTTTCACTCCCTGCTTATGTAACTGAGCAGAGGTAAAGCACCAGGGACCTGCGTGTGCACCCTTGCCTAGGCATTTGTGCATAGTAGAAAGAAAGGAGTTCAGTGCTGGATAAACCTGTTTCCCCTCCATAACTTTGTTTAAATAAATAAATGTGAAAAGTTTAGTGGAGAAGACTTTTCATGAACAATTTTCTCACTGTAAAATAAACAATTAACTGACCAAAAGTAAACACATATGAATCCTTTCAAAAAGGAAAAAAACTTTATTGAATTACTATGCTGTAGACAGACTGCTTTTCATACCTTTATTACATTCTTACATTGTAGACAGTGACAAAGACCTCAGTCTCATTGTGCTGTCTATGTCCTAACCATACAATGCTAGCAGAAATTAGTCCTGTACTTTTCGAGCTAACCTCCTTACCTGGGTGCTACATATTTTTCTGTTTCACCTGCTGCTCACCCTGCTAATTCATTCATGACTATGGCTCTTTTTTTAATAAATTCAAGTAACACCCATAAGCTCCTTAAAGTGTCTTGATGTTTTCTGAGGCTGGCTTTCTTAACTAATTGGTTCTCCAAAATGATTACCAGGCAGCATAAAAAGGGGAATGTATAACTAACAAATATATACTAATATGGTTGTTCTAGGATTTCCTGCTGTTGAGATATCATTTCTTGTCACTTATTATTCAAGTTTTCATATCTACATTTGGGTCTATATTATCTTACCGAAATCTATTTATAACGAATACCAGAACATCACAAATAAATAACGATTTACTATATTTGCGAAACACATAGATATTGAGCTGCATAATGTCGAACTGCAATGGTTGGCCGACATCGCGATCCTGGTGTAGGTAAAGTGAATAAAAGTAAATACAACTCCCTAACCTAAATAAACATTACCATCATGTTTATAACTTCCCCATTAGTGTTCCACACATAAAACAAAACAAGCAAAGTAAAGAAATCATAATAAACTGCTTAAACTTCTATGATTTGTAACCTGTTATAAATTCCCATTAGTGCTCAATATGTGAGAAACATATTATTATTTACATTCAAAGAAATAGTGGTCTGTGTTTGATGCATAAAGCCTTTTACAACATAATTACCATACATTTTCAGTAGCATCACTACTGTTGTTATAAAATCCTGCAAACTGTATTCCCCTTTCTTCTGCAACAGTGTCTGTAAACGATACTGCCATTTTATGGTTTTCCTTTTTCTTGGGGAAGGTGGACATCCTGACATAAGTTGCAACCATAAGTCATCCACTCTATTTTGTTCCCTAGCTAAAACAGAAATGACAGCTGGAATATCAGATATTCTTCTCCCAAGCAAACATATAATTCTCCTATGCCGGCCGGCCTACGTAATTCTGAGTTTGAGGTAGCGCCATCTCATTTAAACAGTAAATATTCCAAAATTAAATAGGTGGAAAATGAGGAGTAGTTGACAAACGTGTTAGCTGTTTATGTGCACACCCCAAAACATACACGTCTGAAAAGTAATTCAGTAATTCCTTTCCTTCAGATGGGAATGATTTACACAACTCTTGAAATGCAGGCACAACCTCACTTTCTTTAACAAAGGATAGTGCTATCAACTTTTTAAGAGACTGTTGAAATTGTACACAGTTTCCGTACAGTATTGACAAACCTAACGACTGTACTTTTCGCCATACATTTTGTGCAAAGTGGAACAGGCAACCTTTGCAGGATATGTTACAAAAGTTAGCTGCGATATTTTTTACTGCAGCCAACTCAAAATCACATAGCAAGTACTTTACTGTAGCTATAAATGGACACTAGACAGCAAGTTAAACATGCATTCCCACATGAAATTATATGTTTTAAACATTTTTTTTTGTCATGAGACAATACACGAGAGGAACACACTTCCACTGTCTGACAGCAAGGCATGCATGCTATACAACTGTCGGCAAAATTGTCCTTTTGTCAAAAACACACTGTCCATGAACCAAATATCACAAGAGCAAAGATCTCTCAAATTCTCCCTAGCAGAAAATACCAAAACATGTAAATTGTTGAGTACACTTACCTTTCTTTCTTGAATAAATGTAGACTGCTTCAATGTACAGTCAATTAAACTTATTCTGCTTAGCGGAGTTGACAGTCTACACTGAGTAAGCAGATTTTTTCGTCTAACTCTGTTAACTTGTTGTAACATTGACCGTTTAGTAGGCAAGGTCAAAGCACTTGGAACAGAGGTGCTACCACATCGTCAACTAGTAAAGCAGGTGTGTCTCTACATATCCCTGCACATTCTTTTTACCTTTCACATGTTTTGCATATTTCTACTTCTGATGCATCAGAAGCATGATCATGAAGAGTAGACTTTAACAATATTTCCTCCTCTACCTGCTGAGTGGTAACAGCCCTGCCTTTGCATTTTTGTCCATATTTCAGTCTACAACACCAGCACTTCCTATCTTTTATCATCTTTTCTAGGTTATACAAATATCCATCAACAATTAACATCTCCATCTTTCTGAGCTCTAACAGTTTTACAGGGATTACCTATAACACCAGGAGCTGACGGCGGTATTGCTGCCATGATGGCATCTGCAAATCACATACATTTACCTTCCGTGTGCTCAAACTGCAATTTAAGTATGATGTGACTCACTGTTTTAACGTTGTACGCATATTACGTTTTTATATTACGCATATTATGTTTCTATATTTTTTAAATATTTATCACTTTAATACAAACTTTAAAAATGATGCATTGTTTACATAAGGAAAATAACTTTGTGTTACTCTTAATAAATTTACGTAAAATTAAATTATCTATACTCCACATATACATTGTGTATGCTTTGACGTCAGACGCTGGAGTTAATTCATTTGGGCCAACTATGACAGTTCGATATAAGTATTTTTGTTGAATAGTTAAATTGACTTAAACATACTTCGTTATTTATTTGTCGATGATATGGTACTCGTTATAAATAAATTTCGGTAACATAATATAGACCCGGACATTCACATTTTCATAACGGAGTGTGCTCCGTGTTACTGAGGGACATTATGTGAAAGGTCAGATGGGATATAGAATAATACTGCTGCTGTCCATGTGTAAAATACACTGCTAGTAATTACAAAAAAATATCTTTCGGCTTTTCCCAGTTAGGGGATGCCACAGCAGATCACCAGTCCGCTAATGATTGGCAGTGGATTTTTACGGTGTCAAGCTGCCAGCCCGGTGCCCAACCTTCAAAGAAGGAACACCCACACACTCATGCACCTACCTGCATGTCTAACATTCACTCAACCACGGGGAGGACATGCAGACTCCGCACAGAAGGCACTCAAGCCAAGAATCGAACCGGAGAACCTCTTGCTGTGAGGTGATAATGCTAACCGTTGCACCACCGCAGCCCAATTACAAAGATGTGTAATATTTGGGTCTACTTCAGAAGACTGAAAATTCAAAACACTTAATGATGAAATTTCTCCTTCTCCACTGCTGTGCAATCTTGGAGTTGGTATATATAGTTAGTAAGAGGTGTGGGGGGGGGGCCACAATGAGGGGTGCCGCATTAAAAATGTGCTCAGTATTTTGAATTTTCAGTCTTTTGATTTGTTAGTCTGAAGTAGACCCGTAATATTTCCATAAGGAAGTGACTTACAAATGACTGCATTATATCAAGTGAAACCTTAGAGGAAGCCAAAAACTGTCACTAATATTTGCACTTTAAGCTGTATATCTTGAGAAATACTCAATGCTACTTATGCTAATTACAAAAATAAACAATCTTTGATATTTATGTAAATATCTCATTAAACCTGAACATGAAAGCTCAAGTCAGGCTGAAAAAATATGTCTGTGCTGTAAACTTTCCAAAATTGTTAGTAAAACTTTTAGAGGAAATAATAATTCAGAGGTATCATAATGTACTACAATATCAGTGTACACATTATCAATATAAAATGCATTACAGGTAGCATTGCTGTGTGTACCTTTTCAATGCCATTTACTGTTCACAAGGTATTTAAATTTGTTTGACTTAATGCATTTTAACTTGATTTTTCAGAAACTGCTGTGGAATACAAGGATGTGTGGAGGCCGCTACATGTGTGACATTCCATAGCACAGAGGTGTTAATAAGTAATGCTCCTGGAGCTCGGTGGTATGACAAGAACTGTCCATTCCCTGCTATTTCAGGTGCCACTTTTGTAGGTCAACATGTATGTATACATTTAAGAAGCTTTACAGGGACTTGCCCAAGTGTATAAATACTGAGCACGTGTGAGCCTGACTGCCATTTTGTAGTAAGCTGTTGAGCTATAAGCATGTATGTCTGTGTAGTCTGTCAGTTATTCAGTTTGTTTACATTTTGTAATGCTGCTATCCATCCTGATGTGTTTCTATGTAATAAAGCATACAAACGAACTACCCTGCCTGTTCGTGATCTATACCAGAGAGGGATGAGTGACATGGTGTCAGAATGGGATCCAGAAACCAAGATTCCAGACCGAGAAGGCATTCAGTTAAGACTGGAGGAATATAGATGAGTGGATCATCCCTACTGCATGTATAACTCGCAAAACAGGTTGGAAACTAATTTCAGATATTAAAACTTGCTCAAACCATTTTTTATTCACAAAATATGAAACGAGGCATTCATAAGGCACTCAACAAATTTCTAAGTAACGTAAATCTCCGAAACTGCGACATATTAATAAGAAACTGACAGCACCGTTTACAGAGCTGACACAAAAAGATGTATCCTGGTCATGGTCAGAACAGCACCAAAGTACATTTGATGTCCTGAAACACAGTATTGCAAGTCCACCAACTTTCAGATACTATGATGTTCACAAACAAGTTACTCTCTCTTGTGATGTTTTGAAATTTGGTCTTGGTGCAGTCATTCTTCAAGAGGGCCAACCTGTTGCTTATGCATTCAGAACTCTAACCCAAACTGAACAGCAGTATGCGCAGATAGAGAAAGAACTATTGGCAATTGTGTTTGCATGTTCAAAGTTCCATGACTATATTTATGGTAGACCTATCCAAATCAATACAGACCACCAACCCCTAGTCACTGTTTTGAGAAAGCCTATACATATAGCTCCAGACAGATTGCAATGTATGATGTTGAGATTGCAGAAGTAGAATTTCAATCTTGTCTACACGAAAGGCAAACTTCTTTACCTGGCTGATACTTTATTCAGATCACCCAGTAGTAATCACTGAACAGCATGAGAATGAGAACCATGACTTTGAAGTCATGGAAGTGAGAAATCTTTCTTTCACACGGCTTGATGAGCTTAGAAGTCATACAGTCTCAGATCCTGTTCTACAAAAGCTCTACCACTTTATCAATCATGGATGGCCATCAAAGCAATCTAGTTTACCTCAAGAAACGCAACCTTATTTTCCTTACAGAGATGAGATTTTGTCTGATGATGGTATCATTTTGAAAGGTCTAAATGTCATTGTTCCAAAGTCCTTGCAACCACAGTACATTGCTATCTTATGTCGTGGCCACCCAGGAACTGCCTCTACAAAAAGAGGGGTGAGAGGACTAGCATTTTGGCCTTCTAAGTCCCAAGAAAACGAGAGAGTACTTTTATCTTGTTCTGTATGTAATAGTACTAAGCCACATCAACAGAAGGAACCATTTCAGCTAAACCAGATTCCTGAACTACCTTGGTTAACAGCAGCCACTGACATTTTCGAATGGAATGGTCAATATTACTTGGTGTTAGTAGACTCTTATTCAAATTGGTTTGAGAGTGACCTACTTCCTAATCTAGCATCCAGTATTGTCATTACTAAGATGAAGCATCAATTTGCAGTCCATGGTAGTCCGCACAAAGTTATTTCTGATAATGGTACACAGTTTACTAGTCAACAATTCAAAAGATTTGCCAAAGAGTGGGACTTTATCCATGTTATGAGTAGCCCTGAGTACCCACAGTCAAATGGTTTGGCAGAACGTGCAGTTCAAAGTGCGAACCAGTTACTAGAGAAGTCGAACCAAGCTAACAGTGATGTTTTCCTAAATCTCTCGACTCTCAGAAATATTCCTTGTGATAAACATTTTGGTTCACCTGCACACAGACTTCTGTCAAGACAAACCAGAACTACATTTCCAATAAGTAGCAGTTTATTGGCTCCAAGTGCTAAGAATAACAGATCAGTGAAAGCCCATCTGTTAAAAAAGTGCCTAACCCAGAAGTCTTATTACGATAAATCCAGCAAACCGCTCAATCCATTATGTGGAGGAAAGACCGAATGCAAACATGCAAAGGTTATGATTGTGCTGGAGTCGTGAAAATTGTATGCCCAGAGCTGAGATCGTACGTTGTTGAATAACAAGGAGGAGAGTTTAGGCGGAATCAGAAACATTTGATGCCGGTGTCCGAGCCTATACCACAGCACATAGCCTGTGAGAAAGACTATTTCAGAGTAAGTTATCCAGCGTTCCAGTCCAGAGGATGTTCCAGTAAATATCCCTGTTCCAGAGATGAATCCCGAAGTTCCTGACATGAGTTGGTTACTGAAGACTGTCCCAGTTGCTAAACCCAGTTCTGATTACTATATTACTAGATCAGGTCGCATTTCCAAACCATATTACAAATACACGGTAACTTCGACATGAACAGTGTGTTTGTTTCTAATGTCAATATTATTGCACATCTCATTCCAATGTTATCGCATTGAGGGCAATCTACTTAAGAGGGAGAATTAAGATCAATGTGTATGTACACCTTTAAGAAGCTTTCTAGGGGCTTGCACAAGTGTATAAATACTGAGCAAGTGCGAGCCTGACTGCCATTTTGTAGTAAGCTGTTGAGATGTAAGCATGTATGTCTGTGTAGTCGATCGGTTAATCACTTTGTTTATATTTTGTAATGCTGCTATCCATCCTGATGTGTTTTTATGTAACAAAGCATATAAATGAACTATCCTGCCTGTTTGTCATCTATACTAGAGAAGGACGAGCAATAACTTTCCTGAGTGCTGAGCTGTCAGAAGCTATTATTATAGGGTGACCCAACCAAACTGCAACTTCATTATGTGTCTTACCAGTCCTTTTAAGGAGGCAAGCAATTACATTCCATGACTGTACATACACGTTTTCTTGCTGATGGTGATCGTGCTGTTGCCTGGTATTTTTACATTGTTTAAACTGCTGATATATATATATAGCTATTCCTGTTTCTTATACTACGCACCTGCCGTCTATTTTAATTCTATGTAGTAACAAGTTGGAACTGTGAAGTGTGAACTGACAAACCTAATCAGGTTGCCTGATGAAAGGCTATATTTCATTTTAAAGTTGTTGTTTTCTAGATAACCTCAGCATACATTTAACAAAATGCATTTAGCTGAATTCACTGTTTAAAAGCAAGCTTCTGGGATCTAAGAAGGTCCCTGATAACAATTAAATCCTGCTAGTTGCTAGTTTGTACAGTTCATCCTTAGTGTACATAATTTATGTTTTTGCCTTTAAAAAACAACAAACTGTGTTTTCTAAGTCAGCTGGTACTATTATTTTCAAACTTCATTCCCCTTTTCAGGCCCTGGGACCTATGTCTGCTCTACCTCCAAGGTGGTTGTGTATGATGGACAGGAAGGTGGTTGTGCTGGACAAATCAATTCTTACTCCCTAGAATCATTTAACTAATTTACTGCAGCTTGGCTTGGTGATGCAGAAGGATGCAGCCATTACTACAACCTAGGACTCTGAAGTTTGGATAGCAGCCCAAGAACTGGATGAGACAGGTAAGGAGGAAGAAGAGTGAACTTCAAATTTATTAAAGTGACTGAGCCCAGGTACTGTAAAACAATATAAAGTCACCATAAAAATAAATGCAAATCGACCAAAACAACAACATTAACAGGAGTTAATTAGTGGTTAAAGGAAAAACCCACCTTCTAACTAAAACATCTGTTTTTTCACTGTACCTTTGTTTTCTGAACTATTTTAATACCTCAAAATAACTCTGGCTGCTTCTTACAGAATTGTAACATGTTTTCTGCCAAATGGTTGCCAGTGGGGCTTGGCATATCAGCTGCTCTTGTTTTCCTTCAAGCCTTTTTCTTTCCCATAATCCACTTCAAGTCTGCTCATATAAGGAAATAGTGGTGTATTCCCATCCTACTGACATACAATTGGATTAGTGTCAGTCACGGTCATCCTATACACTGTCTGTAACAGGACTGCTCCTTTTACTTCTTGACTGGCCCTATAATATATTAAAGAGTTATAAGTTGCAGCCAAAACAGTAGCTAAATGGCAGGCCTTTGTCCAAATGGAAAAGAAAGGAAAGGATTTGGAAGTAATTCTGTCCCTACCGCCATCAATGGAAACATTTTTTATTTTCATTTGTTCATTTATTTACTTATACAGACCGACAGATAGATAAAGTACTACAGATTTCCACTTCTTAATGTTTTAATGAAAAGGCACACAGCACATGAAAGCTAAAGTAAATTCAGCTATACATCATCGTTGCTGTCAACTGCTACATTTCTTTTGTTGACTAGAAAATGCTTATGCAGTCAACTTGTGTAAGGACTTGCTCAAAGTCAGTGGATGATGTCTCTTCCCAAGGATCTGTCCACCAAATATGCATCCTGGAAGGATGTCACAAAAAAGCATAAAAGATCTTACTGTAAACAATATCTGTGCACCTTGTTGATAGAGTTGCTACCCATCTCACTTGTTGCAGAGAAGTCTTGATTTGGGTAATTTTGTCTTAATGTGATGGGAAGACATGAAAATGGTAAACATGTAGATACTTTACAATAATTACAAGAAAAATATTTTCTGACTTTTCTCTAAATGTCACAGACATTTTTGATACTACATTTAAGTCATCTTAAAATGTAAAGTAAACAAAAAACATTTAAAGCTTAAAGTTTAGCACTTCAATACTGTGATGCTGCTTACGTAAATTTGTCAAAATGAGGTGACAACTGCCTTTGAACTACCGACTGATCTAATTGCTCTGTTTTGCTATGAATGGCATGGCTACATTGGAAACAGCTGTGAATCAGTGTACATTCTTTTCCTAGCTGCATTAACAGCAGTGGAAAATAGGCTCACGCACTTTGTCTTTTTTTCAGCAGCTGCTGAACTCTTGAAATCAGCATAAATAATTACCCGTATAAGACTGTCAGGAGTACCTCACTACAGATTTCTGTGCGTCTCTGGTATGTCATACAGGCATTGACAAATTCCTCTGCAAATTCTGAGAGAAGCTCAGCTTAAAAAAGAAAAAGTAGGCACTCTTTCCCATCATCTGATATCAAAGCAAGGCAATGAAAGTTTTATAAAGTACAATACGGTTTCTGGTACCTATACAAAATTGGAACCATACTGTAGGGAGAAAAGCAAGACAGAGATGAGTTAAACTATAGGTGAAGGTGGAGTTTTCCTTTAAGAATCAGCTAACTCAAACAAATGGACTTTTAGGCCCCTTCTAAAGCTTGCTAAAGTTAGCATGTTTTAAAGCCACCCAGGAAGTAGGTTCCATAAAAAAGGACCTTGGCAGCTGAAGGAATGACAACTACAAAAGCTGAGGGTTGTAGCTTGGAACAACGATGAGGCCTTGTTGAACTGGACAGCAAAGTATAGGCATGGTTATAGCTGTGCAAAAGATCCTGTAAATACACTGGACCAAGGTCATGGAGTGAAAGATAAGCCATAACAAGAATCTTGCAAATAATCCTTAGTTTAACTGGAAGCCACTGCAAGTCCATCAGTGTTGGTGCAAAGTGATGCTATCTTGTAAGCCCAGAAAGTAAATGGACAGCAGAATTTTGCACCAATTATAGTCAAGCAATCCCTGAATCAGGCACGCCAGTATACAAAGCATGAGCAGCAGAAGGAATGTCAGTGGGAGGAATAAGGTGCTTGATAGGGTTGATATTGTACATGTGGAAGCACGACCATTTAACAAAGGCTGAAATGTGGTCCACAAGTGTCAGGCCATCATCAAAAATCATGCCTGAAATATTGTACCTTTGACACAAATACAAGTTTACTCACCACAACAAAAATATTTTAAATCAAACCAGAAGGAGAAAAGTTTCTATAAGTAGCATGGACCATCAAAGTTACTATCTTAGAAGTGCTGAGTTTAAGCCCATTCCTGATAAGTCAACTGCAGATATATTCCTAATCGTGAGAAAGGGAAGTAAGGGGCAGGCACAGATTCCTGACGGAATGAGAGGTAAAGCTGTGTGCCATCAGTGTAGCAATGATATTTCAAACATTTATGTGACTGCATAAACTCTGCTATACCTGATCGGATCAAAACCAGGCCTTCCCATAAAAACAAGCCACGGTGGTGGATTTCAAGTACAAAGAGATTATATTACAAGAGAAAGAAATTGTTGTCCAAAAGCAGGAGGGATATCTCTCTGCAGAGGAAGAGTTCCCTCCTAAGCCTAAACAAGGAAATCAGAAATCTTGTAAAGTCTTCTAAAGCAAATTAGAAAACTAAAATCACAACCACAGTCAAGGATAATCATAAGACATTCTTTATGTCTGAAGTCTAAAAAGGAATGCCCAGCTATGTGCCAAACTGGCTGTGGATGGAATCACTCACACTACACTGGAGGATATCACCAACCTGAATAGCTGACAGATTCAGAGCAATCTTCACTACTCCTATCCCCACCCACCATATCCCAAAACATACCTGAAACCAGCCCTCTGCCTCATATCTTTAAAGAACGGGTCATCTCTCCCCTCATTACACAGCCTGAATGGGACCAGACAATATCCCAGGTTGTTTAATAAACAATCTAAAACAAGACCTAGCGGACCCACTTAGCATTCTCTTTAATCATAGCTTGAGAACTGGCTATGTTCCTGCAGACTGGAGAACAGCAACAGTAATCTCCCTGCACAAAAGGAGGCTATGATCTGCAAGGCCATGGAAAGAATTATCATGGACCTTGTCAACAAGGTCATAGGCAACCTCCAAACACTGGACCCAACGCAGTTTAGCTCCATTAAGGGTAGATCACGCTTATTAAACCTGGTGGACTTCTTTGAGAATGTCACCAAAACCATGGATGAAGGTAAGACAGTGCACACAACCTATCTTCACCTTTCCAAGGCTTTTGACACAATTTCCCACTCTGGCATTATTGTGAAGCTCTTCCAGATAGGGATTAACCCTTATGGTACTAGATGGGTTGCCAACTGGCTCACCGACGAACACACATTGTTAAAATTGATGACTCCACCTCCACCAGTAGACCCATCACCAGTGGAGTACCACAGAGGTCTGTGCTGGGCCCCTTTCTGTTTGGCATCTATTTCTATATAGTCCAGGTGAAACTAGACTGCCTTTGGCTCACCAAGTTCACTGATGATTACAAACTGGAAGCAATCACTAAGTCCCCCAACGATGTCAACATATTACAAGAAGGGCTAACACAAACAAATGATTGGTGCCAAAGCCATGGTCTAAAACTAAATGCAAAAAAATGCATTATTATTCCCTTTGGCAAAATGGAATTCCCTACAAATTATAATACCAATAGCATGACCCCAAGTTCCAACCCAATGGTATGAGACTTGGGAACACAGGTTGATAGCAATCTGAACTTTGACCACCAAGTATTCACATTGGTAAGGAAAACCTTCTATGCAGAGCACCTCATAAGCAAGGGCATAACATCCAGGTCAAGGGATGCTTAACTCCACTGTACTCGACCCTCATCCGACCACTAATAGAGTATAACACACCATTTTGTATGTACCTCACCAGACACCTGCAGCAGTTGGGACAGACCTCAGAGGTCTCTCACTAAGAAAATACAGGGACTCCAAACCATGATCAACATGGACAGGCTGCACATCCACAAGTCAAATGGCACAAGAGTCACTTGCTCTAGGGGTCTTTAGCCTAGGTTGTGACAATAACAGAACATGCTGGAGAGAGACATAACGTCTTCCAGAGATGGCTGCTTCTCTGGAATAGTCTTCCTATTCACATAAAATAGAGCTCCTCACTGACCCTATTCAATGGCAACCTAGACAACTGGATGGAAGATCGTAAATTTGCCTCTAGGGTAGCACTTATGTCCTCATGGACAGGGGTATTCGGTGTTCATCACAGACCTGCTCTGTTCAAAAATTCGTTTTGCGAACTGTCCAAAAAGAACAAACGACGATACCTGGAATTAACATGGCTAGACTTGTAAAAGGCTCTAGGGCCGCTAGCCTAGTAACCTCCTATGAGCCTATTAATCTATGAAGAGAGGGATCATTGTGGGAGGCATTTTGGGGACCTTTCTCCTTCTTCAAAGTCTGCATCCTCAATGAGAGATTCCTCCGCATAATCCACATGCTTCCTCTTGCACCGCCTCTTGTCATGAGTCTCCTGTACGGGGGAGTCCAGAGGGCAGGTAGAAGTGGCAGGGGGCCCTGAATTTAGGGTGGTCTGAAGGTCTATTGGTGTGGGCTGTCCTAGAGAAAGCTGGTGTGAGTCCTCAGGCATAGACAAAGAAGGGGGAGGAATGCCGGTTGGCGCTAACCACTCGGTCTCCTGACCAGAGAGCATTCTTTCAACTACATCAAAGGCAGAGACTGAAGGTGGCCACCTGGAGTCCACATGCCTGGGGAACCAAAGACTCCAAAGAAATATCAAACTCAGGAGCCACTCCTGTCTCCCATGACACTGAGATCAGAGACAAACCATTGACAGCTAAGTGGAACAGAACTCAAAGACCTGAAGTGTCGACCCTGACCTGGAAACCCTGGCCCTGAAGGCTCAACTCCAAGACAGCCAGAGTTGGGAAGGCCAAAGTAAGGGTGGGAGCCAAAAATCAGCCATGCCATTGGACCAGACCCCAATGGTGATAAGGCAACGAGCTCCGGAAACCCCAGAGCCACAAGGCATGGGGAGGAAACGAACTAGTCTGAGCCAAGGTCTTGGGTCTAGGACCTATGGTTGACAGAATCAGACCTAGCTGCATCCGGGCCTGCAAGGAGGACTGCAACAGCTGCTGCAAATCTATGGGTGTAATACTCTTGACTGGCTGGACCGACCAAGCTAATGAAGCTAGAGAGAGGGCTAGGAGGTGTGCCTGCAGGTATATGACTCCAAGGACAGGGCCCGAACTGGACAGGGTCAGATGGGGGCAGAGAAGGGAATGGACTCGGTGGGGGGGGGATCCCTATGGGTAAAAGCAAAAAGGGACAGTGAACCCTGCCAGAAGATGCCCCTTTGGACAGGAAATGGCTTAGGACACTAAGTGCCTGGGACAAACTCTTCTCACTAGTCTGCTCCTAAGAGGAAGAGGTCTGAGGAGTCTGATCCAAAATGAGTGCAGATGCAACCAGACAAGCTAAAGGTCTTTAGACCTTCAGATGCAGTTGGTTGGAAGTAGGGGGATTCGCTCGTTTGAGATCCCCTTTAAGCACACTGGGGTCCTTAGAACACTCCTCTGACAAAGATCACTCCTGTCTGACTTATTAGCAGATGCAGAGGAGAAAGAAGCATCTCCGGAAGACAAAACATCCTTAAGGGCTAGCTTAGCCCTACTCTCATTAACAATCCAGAGCAGAAGCTGTCATAAATGGAGCAAAGTCTCCAAATGAGCAGCCCTGAGGCAGTAAATGCATCGGTCTTCTGTATCCTGTGACAACAGCTTGTGACTACATACCACATACTTTTTAAAACCATTACCTATGGAAAACAAACAGTAATCATAGAAAATCATCACTATAAAGATGGATATCTATGACAAACCTCTTTTTATTTTTATTATTATTTTTTTTTACTTTTACACTAACACAAACACACACAGAATAGAAAGAATGGTGTGAACTGACCATGTCAATAAAGACATTTATCTACTACCTAAAACTAACCAAACCTAACCACTACCTGTCTGCTTATCAAAAATACAACCATAAACTCAGAATAGAGGAATAGGTCACAGGAAAAATAGGAAATCACACCAAAAAGGATACACCCAAAGTGGAGCTCAAGACCTAGCTGCTCTCCTGGAAGGTGGCAAATGAAATATGGGGTATTTGTAGAGAGAGCAGGGTACTATGGGTAGTGAAGGTGGAGCTTGGGGGGGGGGGCTAAACTCTATGGGAAATGGCTGATCTCAGATCAGAGTCAGATCCAATAACACATAGGTTGAAGTCAGCCAGAAAAGACCACACTGGATGCTGTATTTCAACTTACACTAGTAACAACTAAAACAGATTCTATGACAACAGGTCAGGCATACAACTAGATAAGAATGTCAAGCTACATATATATATATATATATATATATATATATATATATATATATACATATACATACACACACACACACACACACACACACACACACACACACACACACACACACACATACAGTCAATAAAAGCAATATTTTCTCGACGTCTACACTAAACTGGGTGCTTAACTCAGCTAATAGTGTGGAACCCCTTAAAATTACAAACTGCAGTCCCTATACTCCACCTCCTCATCGTACCTTTAAGCTACCATCAATCTCTTGTCACAAAGACTAACTTGGTCTTCTATTTATTCCTCCACTACCATTAAGAGAAAAACTGTACTACTAAGACTTGCTGCATTTGGCAGGAAAAGGCAAAGGGCTTCTCTAAAGAGAAATCTTTCACTCAAAAAAATGACCCAGATATTTAATTAGCCCAATGCACCTTATCTTTACTCAGGTAGCACTCTGCTTGCTGTAATTTATAGCTAATATCCTGTACAGGTGCACTCAGTTCCAGGTTCTTCCAAATGTACTGAGTGACCACTTGGTCCTTTAGAAAGCACAGGGTTCCTCCACTGCTTGTCTTTTGAGTCCGTCCTCTCACTGGAGCTTGATGCAGAGGACTGGAGTCCAGTTTTTACTGAATTCTATCCTCTAGCAACCTCATCAAGCTTTTACATCTTACTGCCCGCACATGAAAGGCTATTCCCATTTAAGCAACTATGACCCAGTTCAATTCCTCCCTCAGGCAGTAACTTGCAGCAAGGGAACGGAGTCTGGTTAAAGTGTACAGAAAACCACACCACCGCTAATGTTTTAAAATATTCATAAATACCAGGAGCTAAGGTCCACATATCGTACTGCTGCCAAATGCTTCAAACCCCAGTTCCAGCAAACTTCTGTGCAACTGCCAAAATATGCCCTTTGGATAAAACACTGGAAAACTGATATACTCACAGATTCTAGAGCACACTGAGAAGTACTTAACTCTCTCCTAATGCCAGCAAGGTTTTATGTCTACTTGTAGCATTACAGATGCTTTATACTCCATCACTAACCAGAGCTACATAAGCATGGGCAGGAATCTTATTTATGTTGTCCTCCTCACTAATCCTAAAAAAAAAAAAAAATGCAGCTGAATAAATTTTTTTCATTCAGTGCTGGTCAGCTCGGGACTTGGCGGGGTGGGGGGGGGGGGGGTTGTTAAAAAATTGTTAATGGGATACTTCTTTGAAAGGAACTTTAAAGGACCAGTTAAAAAAAAAAACACTTTCAGGAATTAGTTAGTTAGTTAAAGTCAGGTTCCACAGGAATGTGCGTTTGGCCCACTTCTAATTTCTCTCTTTAGCAAGATTATTTCCTTGTTTATGAGCTTCCCACCATTAACTGTGTTCTATTTGTGCATGATACTCTTCTAGCTGATTCTCACACACATATGCTTCAGGGACTAATACAAAATGATCTAGCCTTATTCTGGCTTAGTGGTTTAAAAAATAAGCTATAAGCACCGAAATGTCAGCTATAATGATATTCTGCACTGCAGAAAAGTTGCAGCAAAATAACCAGGTTCAACTAAAAGACCCTCACGGTGCATTAAAGGACACGTATCCTAACAGAAGCTAAGACAGAATATTCTGTCACTTTAGGATTACGTTCCTATTTCTTTTTAATTTCTGCAAATGTTTGGGGTTTTTAATACTGTATCAGGAATGGACCCCTTTCCTAAGTCATGGTATGATTTAAGTTCATTAAATTAGCATTGCTTAAGCCTTTCACATATGCCAATAGTGCTCATCTCCACAATGACTGGAGCTAGGCACTTTGTGAGTACCCTGAGCGCAGTAGATATGCCATTGGGCAGTGCAGAGAACTGATAGTGCATGTAGCCTACTTTGAAGCATAGGTATCTTCTTCACGATTCCCTTATTGGGATGTGCAGGTATGGTTTCTTTAAATTTAGTGTTGCCAAACAGGCATCTTTGCTTAGCATAGGAAGCAATTGGTGATTATCAGCATCTTGAATTTTGGAATCACAAAAAAGTTGTTTAGAGTAAGCAGGTCCAAGACAGGATGCCATGAATTGTCGTTTCTGGGTATCAGGAAAAATCTTGAGTAGAAACCTTGTCCCCTTTTCTCTTCTGGTACCAATTGAATAGCCACTATGCTTAAGAGAGTAATTGCTTTTGGACCTCTGCCCACTGTTTTGGAGGTAGATCCAGCAAACCGCTTGGGGTTGGTAACGTGTGGAAGTGAAATCTGTATCCTTGGGACACTATAATTAAAACCCATTTGTCCTGGGTAATGAGTCCCCAGTTCTTTGCATGAAGTGCAATCTTTCCCCCCAAGGGGGCAGTCATTTGAGAAGTGCTTGGAAGTTTTAAAAAGTAATTGAGACAGTTTACCATAGGGGGGAGTTTTATTACCCTCAAATTTGGAAGTGGAGGCCCCCCACTGCTTAGTCCTGTGCGTCCCCTGGGACTGAAGCGTGGGTGCTCTGTTGGATCTGGGTTTGGACTGAGAAGGTCTGGAAGAGGCAGGAAAGGACCAGTTCTTAGAAGGCCCATGCCTACTAAATCTTGGAGGTTGTACTTGTAAAAAGTCTTTAACAGTTTGCATAGATTTACCTTCTTCCTCCATCTTTTTAAGAACTTCTTCTGCCTTGTTGCCAAACAGGTGGCCCCGATTTAAGGGAGCATCCAGTAATGTTGCTTTAACATGATCTGGCAAGGATTGCTCCGGAAGCCAAGCATGCCTTCTAAGTACAGACCCAGTTACCGCAGCCCTGCAAGACGCCTCTAGTGAATCAAAACCACATTGCAATGTGTGTTTACCAACTTGTTCAGCAGAATGCATAAAATCCTGTAAATCCTTATTTTCAGCACAATCAGGAGTCAAAATGAATTTCTGTTTAAGCAATCCAATAATATGCAGCTGATACTTTAACATATGAATCTGGCAATTCAAGGCCCTAATGGCCAAAGTTGCAAAAGTGTATACCTTCTTACCTCATCTATCCAGCACCCTGGAGTCTCTATCAGAGGGGGTAGGATTTTGGCAGTAGTAGCTTTAATGCCCTTGGGTCCCTGTGAAATGATTTCAGGATCCGCAGTAGGATTTTTAAAAAGGAACTTGTGAGAGTCAGGAACCCCTGTAATATCTATCGGGTTTTCTGGAAGCAGGAGGTAAAGAGTAAGGGGCCAAGCTAGATTCCAAAAAGGCATCATCAACAATGTCTAGTACAGGGGGGATAGCTAAAGGCCTGTGCTGGGCCAGGAGTAAGAAATCCCTAAGCCTCTTTTTAGAATCAGAGAAATCCTGACTTTGCCAATGAAAAAGCTCCCTGAGAGTATGCAAGGTTTCACCAAAAGAGAAATCCTCTGGGGGGAAGCAGAGGGAGTAGAGTCCTCAGCATCAAAATCATCATAGGTAGATAAGGGTAAATCCTGGTCATCAGAGGAAACAGAAATTTCAGAATCCTGGTCAGAAGTATCATAAGCAAACTCAGTCCTAGGTCTCTTAGAGGGGGAAGGTTGTCTTCCCCTGATTAAAGTAATAAGGTCTTCAGTCATTCTTATCATTTATTCTTTAGGCATATGATAGAGGCCTGACCATGCAGTCTGGGCATCAGTTTTCTAGGCATGGTTCGAGTTTTAGGCCTTGAAGAGGAAGATGGCACCGGTTTAATATGCAAGTCAGTAGGCCTAAATACACCCTCAGAAACCGGTGCCTGCACAGCGGCTCCGGACCCATCCAAGGTAGAGACATCGGCAGGTTCCACAGTTGAAGCATCTCGCTGCATACCGGACTCCGAATGGGTCTCAGTAGATGCCTGTGAATCTGAAGTAGCTGGTATCAGGGGCTGCGAAAGTGCCTCACTGAGTACTGGTGAACTGGGCGGCCTGTCTCTGTCTTTATCTTTGCGTTTCTTTGGAATGTTGGTAGTCGGATGGCTTACCGAAGACATAGGATAATTGAACCGATCACCAAAAAATGTTATCAGCGCAAATATACCAATGACGGATAATTTGTAGCATAAATAAGGCACAAAACTGACAGTGAGGTACATCGTGATCAGGGCCTAGGCAAGGAATACAGTACGAATGAGAATCTTTATGAGGTATTTGCCTTCCACAAGAAATGCAATTTATTTACTTTTACTGACATCAGTTTAGAGCAAGAAAAAGTTTCCCCAACGGGGTACTTAGCTTTTAGTTGAAGACTTTGGTTCTGAAACTCGAAAATGAAAATTTCAGAAGTCGGCTGACCGGCACTTGCGAACTGCTTCTGCTGCGGGCACCGCGCCGCAAGAAAGACTGATGTAATGATGATGTCTGCTTGTTTTATACCCCTGACAACCTGAAGTCATGGAAGAAGAGACAGCAACTGACGCAGGACCCAAGACTTTGTTAATCAAGCCAACTGAGGGCTACCTGCACGCAGATAACCCAAATGTAATGACTGCAACATTGAAACACGAAGAACATCAAGGTGACAGCAGTTGCTATGGATCTCAAGGCTTTGAAAAATTAGTTATGCTGGAAAAAAATAATTTTTTACTACTTTCCTGACCTGAGAACAGAATGACTGGATTCGAGCAGGCAGAAGAGAGGCTATCCGATTGACTGTGCCCAGATAAACACCTATGAACTCCAGATTCTGTTTAGATGCAAGTTGTGATTTGTTGTAATTGACTGTGACGCCTAGATAGAGGCACAACTGGAGCAAGTAGCCCCTTGCCTGTAGAAGTAAATGCCTGGTTGGGCCAGTTATGAGCCAGTCGTCTAGGTATAGAAACACTCAGAATCCCAGCAATCTCAAGTCAGCAGCTACCATTGCCATTCATTTGGTAAACACTCTGGGGGCTGTGGTGAGACCACAGGACAGTTCTCTAAACTAGTAATGACTGGTGTCCAGACGGAAGAGCAGATATCTTCTGGAGTGCATGTTGATTTTGATGAGATAGTACACATCCTGTAGATCTATTTAGCACATCCAATTGTCCTTTCGCAGCAGAGTTAAAATGGACTGAACCATGACCATCCGGAACCTTGAATACTGCATGAACTGATTTTGTTTTCTGAGATCTAGTATTTATCTCAAGTCTTCTGTCTTTTTTGTCACTAAGAAGAATCCTAAATAGGTCCTGGAACCTATCTGGTCTTGGGGAACCTTGTGGATGACTTTTTTCTAGCAGCTTTTCTATTTCGAATGCTGCTGCTTCCTCTGATTGGGTGGAACATTGGGGATTCTTTTCATTCTTGTAGGGGGGATTTTGGAAAATGGTATGATATAATCTCTGTATATAATTCTCTGCACCCAGGAATCTTTTGTTATAGATAGCCAGGCTCCTTGGTGCAGAGACAAACACCCCCCCCGACTACCTCCAGGGGGTAATAGTTGGGCCTCCCTTCAGGATGGCCGGTAAGACTTGCCCGAGAATGAACCCTGGAATCCCTGGTTCTGTGGGCCACCTCTGCCATGGGCCAGCTTCTTCCATCTGAGGTTCCCCCCTCCCAGTGTCTGAAGCTGAATGGCAGCAAACGAGATCTGAGGTATTTTAGGTTGGTGGGGCATTATGGGTAAAGGGGGGAGCTTGAGAGTTTTGCATCCAAATCTGGTAGAAGTGGCCGAGTCAGTGCCAAGACTTGGATCTGAACAGATCAGTTGAGCAATGAATGAAAAGGACATCATCATATAAAATGCTTCCTGACACTAGAAATTTCAAAACTGGGTGACTTGTCATCCCCTAGAATTGATGAGTGGACTGACAATAAGAGAGAACAGAACTGTTTTCCTACATTAAAAAAAAAATAACAGTATACCAACATTTCCATTTAGATGTACAGGGATCCTGGTGTTGCAGACTTTATAAGAACAGCCCACCACATTCGCCACTGCTAAAGTATCAGGTGTTGGTTCACTGTAGCAAAATGTAAGCGGGAGAACAGCATCCATGGTGTGATTTTTTTTTTTTTTTTTTTTGAGGCTGAAACCTATTCCCAATATGCTTTGCAGGCCAACAAACTATAAAAATGACTAATGTGTTGCGATAGTTCTGCCACATGGATTGCTTTAATTTATAACAACATGCACTACTAGTAACTAATACCTCTATTAGGAAAACTATCCTTTCTTAGAAAGGAAAAAAAAATAGAAAAGCCAATGAAAACAAGCTTGTAATATCCTTACCTTGATCATCTCTGAGCGCTGAGATTCAGGGTCTCTTCCAGCCACTGGCAGAATGCGAATCTTCTGAGTCTTGGAACACCTATCTGCAAGAGACAGTGTCATCTTCCTGTGAGTGGCACTGTCTGTAGAGTGTGGTCTGTGAAGGAAAAGAAACTATTAGTTTTCATATCAAATGTACCACAAAATTGCTTTTCCATTCCAAACTTGAAAAATGTGATTACAGTAAGCAAATTAAATATATTTTATCTCATGCTTTGAGGGGTTTCAATAACAAGCCATAAAGTAAAATTTGATTTATACTTCTGCTCAAGGCTTCCTTTACTATCAGAATGAGCCAACGTTGATGCCAGACCATCAGTGGAGACCCCTAGCACTGAAGCTAAGGATAACTTCATAAAGCAGAAGACTATG
Organism: Protopterus annectens; assembly: GCF_019279795.1. NCBI lineage: Eukaryota > Metazoa > Chordata > Ceratodontiformes > Protopteridae > Protopterus > Protopterus annectens. The sequence goes on from NC_056739.1 coordinate 958,581,360, forward strand.
CAGGACACACATAAAACATTAACATACTCTCTTATCCAATATAAAAACATTAACATACTCTCTTATCCAATATAAAAACATTAACATACTCTCTTATGCAATATAAAAACATAACATACTCTCTTATGTAATATACGTATAACACTGTACAGCACTCTGAAAACAAAAAATTCTGACTTTGTATCTGACTCCTACAAAAATAATCTGAAGGTCTGAAAGACAGACGTTTCCTTTGCAATTAAACCTTAGTACTTTTCTTATGACAAATTTTAACAGAAAATCCAACTGGTACAAACAAACAAAGGGAACTGAGTCACCGGCAGGAAGCAAGTCCTTTACATTAGGAGCAAGAATACTGAGGTGGTCCACTGAGGAGTATGGTCCCACAAATGTAACCAAGAAATTTTAAACTAGTCCAATATGTCATTGATTGAAACAGGGTTCTAGTGGTTGGGTCTACTCCAGAAAATGACTGGATACAAAAAATATATGTACTTGTCATAGTAATACAGCTTCACAACCCAGGTTTATCCACTTCAATGTTTGGAATAGTTGTCACAGATATCAGGCAGTTTGGCACCTTTAAGCTTACTCAGACTCTACACCCTTCCCACCTCCCATAATGCACTGCATTTCTCTGCTTCTCCAAACTGATGATGCACCAGACCTGCAAGCCCATAAAAGACACGAGCATACCAGCACATGGTTACATTTTATACCACAGAAAACATTCCTCCAAAAATCCCTCTAGGCCACCTCAGTAAGGGATGGAAGAAGGTAAGTGGGTATATGTTGATGCAGACAGACAGATTTGTACCTTACATGATCTAATCCAACTACTTCAATTTTAGGATACAGTCCTCAGCTCATTCGCTTGGGTGGCAGCAAAACAGGATAGTCTGCATAACAGTAGACCCAAAACAGCACATACCTGGAAATCACACCCAGCTCATAGTATCAAGTAAAAGTAATCAAAGAAGCCCATATTACAGCAGCACAAAGATCATCAACGAAAACATTTTTGAAGAAGGCTCAAGGAGTAGTTACCAGTCTTGGTGAATATCTCGTAGGTTTTGTCTTGCAATTTCTTTTTTTGTTTTATATTTTTCATAACCAAGTACAATACATTAAAGCAGCCACCAAGACGGGGTGACTGACTGTAGAGGCCATTTTTATCAATTTTGTTGGCAACATAGGCTACAAAAAGTTGCATATTTCTAGACAGTGGAACACATACTAGTCATGGTTACAACACTAAAAAAAAAATCCATGTAAATTAATTGACTAGTTAAAATTTGTTTCAGAGGCTACTTTAAGTATAAAGGACTGGTCAGAATGCAGAGACACACTTTTTTTTTTCTTTTAAGAAAGATGAGAAGGTTTTAAGGATAAAGCCTGAAACTGTGACACACTTCTGGCTGTAGTGACTACCACCAAAAATTATATTTTCTTATATCAAAAACATAAATTTTTATCTGGATACTGGTTCTGAAGGAAGGGACATTAATTTTCCGATATGAAATTAAGACCCCATGGGGTTATAGATTCCCTTATAGGAGGTCTCAACAGCAAGGATCCTCTCAAAAAGGCCTTAAAGATCTTTACTGACATTATGTATTGTGACTCAATCCCAGGTCATAATTAAATACCAGTATCAGATGTGCTTTGGCAGAAGAGAAACCTTAGCTCTTTGTCAGAATTTTGAAGACTGCAGCAAAAAAGTTATCTTCTATAGGTTAGCCATAGGCTAGCCTTCCACTAGGTTAGCCTAGTGGAATGCTTCTGGACAGAGGTTAAGATTTGTTCCACCTGGGTGGGTAAGCAGGGTCTCTGGCCAAAGAATTCTTTTTATTTTTTAAATCAACATGTATAAAGGAAGAAATGGTCTAGGTTAGACTTGCCAGGCAGATATGTTAGGAGACTCTCAAATGGTATCTGGTAGAGAGGCTTCATCAACAGGTCAAGTCATGGGAGGGGACCAAAACTTGTTGTGGCTAAAATGGGGTTACAAGAATGGCTTTGGCCTTACTCTGGCTGTCATTCTTCAAGAAATTTAGGATAAAAAGTGTGCAGAATACCTAGGAAGCCATTCTTGGACTACAGCATCTATGGATGGATGAAGGATGGTCAGGTAGGCAAGCAAGATGCAGCACACCTGGGCTCCACTAGCATAAGACTTTGACACACACAGCCAGAGAGATCACTCGCGCAGTATCAGTAGATAATGATTGAACCTATCTACCAGACAACTGGCCTACCTAGATAAATGGGTTGATAAGATAAACTGTCAAGACAAGACTGCCCACTCCCCACAGCCTTATGACACAGGGGATAGGATTGCATCCCTCCCTGCATGCTGAAGTAACAAACCACTGCTACATTGTCCCAAGTAGATCTTAATCTCACCCTAGACACAAGTGTCTCAGAACATCTACAGCAAGTACATGACTGCTCTCATTTCCACTACAGTGACATACAGATTGGAGCTGTTCTATGATGAAGTCCTTAAACAATACCTCTCATGGTAGAAGCATCAGGACTACTACTGACTGTCACAATGGGGGTAGAAGGCAACTGTACTCCAAATTTATTTGTTGAATCCAAGAAGACGGACTTTGATGGCACTAAACAGTTTTACCATTGCTGACATAGGATCTGAACACCGAGACCACTTGTAAGTGGTACCATGAAGACTGTTGCTGCCATTAAGCTTAAAACTTTGAGATAGAGAGTTCTGGTAACTATTTGAATGAAAGGAAGAAGGTATATTTGTGAATGAAGCATTACTATCCCATGATTTGGAAGACGGGCTGTGCAAGAGACTAAGTGGCAAACAATGGCACCAAGTGTTTACAATGGCTCTGTCTGGGACTTCCCAGTATTCACAGAGCACTCCAAGGACCACAGTGGATGAAGAACAGACTCCCTCACGCAAGTTAACAACTCCTGAGTGGGAGCAGCTAGGAGCCAATCATCCCAATAAAATAATTATCTGATCCCACACAGTCTGAGGTGAACGGACACCATGGCCATACATTTAATAAACACTCCAGTAGCTGCAATGTAACCGAACTGGAATATCCTGAACTAAAATAAATGGTCATCATCCTGAACTGAAAGAACATCCTGAACTCCTTGAGCATTCTGATGCATAGGGAAGCATCCTGTAAGTCTTAAGAGCACATTCTGTCCTTCCCAAGAGACAAGAAAGGATAGAGTGTATTTGGAAACAATCTAGTTGAGAATGGTGAGGTCAAGCACAGATCTGTTATTCTTCATTTTCTTTGGAACCAGAAATAATGCTGACTATTATCCGGACCCTGTCTGGTCAGTTTAAAGTCTTTTAGGTCTCTAATACCATGACAGCAATAGATCAAAGTTTGTGAAATTAGTACTGCTTCAGTCTTTGATATTAGCAAAAAATGCTCTTCATAGTACATTGCAATGTGCTCAAAACTAATTTCTCTGGCAATTTCTACGGAGTTACATGTATCATTTGTTGTGGTCTTTCGGCTTTTCCTGGTTAGGGGTCGCCACAGCAGAACTCCGGTCCACTAATGATTGGCAGTAGATTTTCACGAACGCCGAGGTGCCAGCCCGACGTTCAACCTTCAACGAAGGCACGCCCATTTACGCATGTCTTTCGAACGCCCATCCAACCGCGGGGAGGACATGCAGACTCCACACAGAAGGCACTCCCCGCATTCCAGCCAAGAATCGAACGGGAGAACCTCTTGCTGTGAGGCAACAATGCTACCGCTGCACCACCGTATCAGTAGCATATCTAAATACTACTGTAAATTCTTTTTTTATGAGCCCCATTGCTCCTAATACTATTGGAACTGTCTGGATATCCTTCTTCCACATTGCCCTGGATTCTTCCCGCAAGTACTGGTGTTATACAACTCCGTCTCTCTCTCTTTGTACACAAGACAGTGTAATCACATGATGTACCGATTTCAATGATCGATTCGACTTTTTGTCTTTTTTACATGGACTTTCCATGGATTACATGGTTATTTCACATATATTTTTTGGACTGCTGGTAATGGGTGATCCAGTGCAATACAAACATCATTCTCTACAATGCTTTGTGACTCATGTTTCCAATGCTGCTCAGCTACTTCAATATTGTAATGCTTGTAATGTTTGCAAAATCCCCAATGCAACAGTCTTGTCACATTATTCTGCCTTTCAGCAGACAGGCTTCTGCCATTAGTACATCACACCCAGCAACAAGATGTGTGACTGTTTCCAGTTCTGTTTTACATAATCTGCATTTGTCTGTTTCTCCCACATGTTCAATGGACTTTGTAACCAACATGTATGTAGTCCACTATCTTAGGCTGCTAATATTAACCTTTCATATTCTGGTTTATATTCACCTCTCCTTAACCATTTCCTATGTCAGATTCTGACAGACATGAGGTTGTTCTAGGAGTTTTCTGAACTTGCAACTATATTTACGCATTTTACACATTTCTTGTATTCTCATCTGATCCTTCTTACATCCTTTATTTTGTTTTTTGGCATATTCAGTTGCTGCCTGATTTTTGTCTACTTCTGGTCTGATTTCCATTCCAGCTTGACACCAATATGCTTCTGCTAAACTAAACATGGAAGTCATCTTGGAATTGTTTTCTTTGTGTTTTAAAGCTTTCACTATGTTTGGATCTGGTGAGGTTAGCAGATTAAGTATGCAGTCCCATAACTGCAGACCTACAATCAATTTTGAGGAGGCCCATACTTCCTTCAGAACAAGGAATATATAATCTTGATACACACTGATTTTAAATATCATCTGTTAAGTGTGAAGCACTTTTCTTGTTTTCCTGTCCAATTGATCCAATACCATTTGGGGCCAGTCAATCACCCCAAAACTGTAAGTTAGAACAGGAAGAGCATATTGGTTAATAGCTTAGACTTTGTTCCTTGATGTCAAGACTGTTTTCATTATTAATTTTAGTCTTCTAAAATATTTCTGAGTTTTGTTTGCATTTGTTCATGTTTTATTGTCGATCCTTCATCAATTCCTAAACATTTACACAATCCCTCCTCTCAAGTTCCTTTTTATCACATTCTTGTCCCAGATTGATATTTTCCTTGGTGCAGCAGCTTTCCTGCTTGAAAGGTTGCTTTTGTACATTTACTAAGACCAAATGACATTCTTACATCATCCAAGAAAACTTTGACCACTTGCAGTTTTGCTCCTCATCTGATGAACTATACAATTTTAAAACAACCACAGAAAGATGAGAAGTCTTTACACGTTGCTGTTTTCTGGGAGCCAAACTGTACCTATGATATAGTCTGTTAAGTAGACAGCTCAATGTGTTAAGGACAAGATAAAAGAGCAGGAGTGACAGAGTCACCCTGGAATACCCCCTTTGAATTTTTATCCCTGTGATAACAATTTGTCCTTTATCATGGCTTAGCTGCAGAGTCATTTGCCACTGTTTTGTGTTCACTGGAATGTAACTGATCAATTTAGAGTGTTATCTTGTACATCTGTAAGCACTCCTTTATCTATGAAGTGGGATGCTGTTGAATGCTTTTTTGTAATCTATCCATGTCATACTTAGATTCTTCTCCTTTTCACAATTCACTATTATAACCTTATTTAACAACAAATTATCCTTTTTTCTATATGACCTTCTTTTGTTACCCTTTTGCTCCATTGCCACAACTGAGTTTTCTCCCAAATGATTATAAACTTTTACCATCAATTCCCATCTATACTTTATACATCATCAAAAGGCAAGTTACTGATCTACAGTTTTTAGGATAGTTTGCAGGTTCACTCTTAAGGAGGAGTATCATTTTTCTATTGTTAACCAAGGTGGTGTCTGTTCTTACTTAGGACTAAATCTTTGCCTAATGTTGTTAATAATTTTAGCCAGAAGTTAGGTATTGCATCTAGGCCTGGGGTTTTCCAATTAGGAGTTTTTCTTAATTTTGTTTCAATTTCTCTGGCTGTTACTTCACCTCATTTCATATGCTGTACATCTGAACTTCTTACTGATTCTTTTACTTTTTCTATCAATTCCCTTCCATCTGGTGCCATGCCTACATCATCCCCCTACACAAAGGTGGCAAGAATACTGACACCACCAACTTCAGGCCTATTGCCATCCTTTCCCCTCTTTCTAAAATTCTAGAGAAAACCATCCAAGTACAACTAATGACCCACCTAACCCAAAACAATCTCCTCTCTCCTACCCAACACGGCTTCCACCCTGGCCACTCCACTATAACTGCCCTTGTTTCCTTTCTGGAAACCATCAACACTGAACAAGACTCAGGCAAACTTGTATCTACACTATTCCTAGATTTGTCAAAAGCCTTTGACACCATCTCCCACACCCTACTCATATCCCAGCTTTCCACCCTGCATCTCTCTCCCACCACCACAGCCTGGTTTTCCAGCTACCTGTCCAACTGCCAACAAACTGTCCAATGGAAACCTTCAACCTCCCCCTTCCTCCCTACACGCACAGGCATCTCTCAATGTTCCGTTCTTGGCCCTCTACTCTTTAACCTGTTTTTTAACAACTTTCACCACTCCATCCCAGAGTCAGATGTCATCCAATATGCAGACTCCACTATCATCTGCTCAGCCTTCTCACCATCTGAGCTCCTTGCAAAAATCCAATTAGCCTTCTCCACAACCAAAACCTGGAAGCAGTCCAACCACTTATCTCTAAATGCAAACAAAACCAAACTAATGATCTTTTCCCCTACCAAAAACTCTATTATTGACAAAACCTCATTCGCCATACAGAGCCAGAACAACACTCCCCTTGAAATTGTTTCCACCACCAAGCTTCTCGGCATCTTCACTGATGATGAACTAAAATTTGATACCCACATCCACTCTGTAATAAAAAAAAACACCAAAAGATAGGTCTTCTCTACAGACACAACTGCTTCCTCAGCCCCTCTACCTGTCAAACCCTGGCATTTACCTTCCTGTTCCCCTCCCAGATGTACAGTGCCCCTCTGTTCACACATCTCCACCTCGGCTTAAGATCCAAACTTGAGTCCTGCTACCACAAAATCTGCAAATTTGCAACCAATTCAAAAAACTCATCCCACCACTGCCACTCCCTCCTCACCCTCAACTGGCTTGAACTTCCCAACTACCTCAGTTACCTACAACTCACCATTGCCCACAAGCTCATCTTTAAACCCACAAACTGCCCATCTCTCACTACATCCTTAAAACCCTATATACCCAACCGCCAACTCAGATCCACAAACCAAAATCTCCTTCAGGTCCACAAACCAGCACGACCTCCTGGCCACCTACTACTGTCCTACTCCTTAGCCAAGCAGTGGAGCTCCCCCACCCCCACCTTCGCAACCTTCCAAACCATACCAATTTCAAATCTCAGTTATTCTCTCATCTATCAGCCAAATGGGAATGCCCATGTCACGCTCCAACATAAACCCCTCTCCACCCCATCTCTTTCTACCCTGCACTGAAATCATTACCATTTACCAATTCTATTGCTTCATCTCAACCTAAAACAGTCTCGCCCTACCAGGGACTGATTTTCTCTCTGCTATCTAATGTACTATACTTTCCATAATACAGTTTTCTTGTACTCTCTCCATGCAAAATGGTCCACCTCACCTGCAAAGGGCTAGTAGCTACTTGTTTAATGTTTACTTACAAAGAGCTTATTTGACAAAAATGTCTTTTTCTGCAAATGTTCAGTTTACCCAACCTCCAAAAGGGCTAGTAACCTTATGTTTAAATGTTAACTCACTAAAAGCTTATTACATAATGTATTATATTTCTGTAAATGTTTTAATTGTTCTGTACAAATCCCTGTTATTCTTTTGTAAGATGTAATATGTAACTTGCAATATTTGGAGATTTTCTCCCCAGGCCTCCACTGAAAACGGGCTCTTTATGACCCAGTGGACTTCCCCAGTCATCAAACTTAAATAAATAAATAAAATAAAATAAAATAAAATAAAACTCAGCATCTTTGTTATGTTCCACAAATATTTCTCCAAAATGTGTCTATTTCCTCTTTTTTTTTTTTCTTTTGGTAGTGTTTCTATTCCTTTTGCTTTGTTCCCCAGTTCTCTATAAAACTTTTTTGTGTCATCAATGAATTGCTTATTTTGTACTTTCCCTTTATATTTATCTGCATATTTTCCAAGTTTTTCTGCCTGTGCTGATGCCTTTTATCACTTCTTTCTAAATATTTTTATCGCTCTATTTCCTCTATACTATTCTAACAGTGACATTTACTGTCTTAATTGCTTTATACTTTTCTCTATTCGATACTTCCACGATGGCATTTGATTTCTTCCTTTCCTTTCCCTTACTGCCCTGTGTTTTTGTGGTGTTATTAAATTAGCTGCACATGAATATATCCTATTTACTTTTGTTGTATCACGTGAATTTCTGTTAATAGTCTTGATTACTGTGTTCAGACCTCTAACATTTTGGGTCCTACTGACTTTCTGTAATCTATTTTTTTCATCAATCTTAATATATCTACCTTTATTAAATCAATCAACTCTTCCCTTAGACCATTTTCTTCTAAACTAAGGGCACATTCTTTGTTCTCCTTTTCCTGTGAGCATTCTACAGAAAGTTCAAAAACATCTTCCTGTGACATATTCTCTTAACCTGCATCATATGTGTTGCTCTTTCATATTGGGCACTCACTAGCCTATCAGTCCACAACATTTACTGCATTAGAGTTGCCACTGTTTCCTGCTCCTTCCCTTGATGCGCAACTCCAAATGAACTTTTGTACTGGTTTCCTACTAAGGGTTGGCGAGTATCTTCATATGGCAAGTGATCAAATGCTTCTCATTCCACCTGTTTTTCCTTAATGTGGGGACTTACTGTTCCATCATGCTGTGACGTTACCAGAGCTGGATTTTTTACACTAAATCCTTCACTTTGCAGGTAATTCATCACTTTGATTTCTATTTCATCTGCTCCTTTACTAATCCTCTTTTCTACTTCCCCCCTTTGTTTTCTTATATTTTGTATTGTGAAATTTTCCATAACCATATGCCTTTTGTTCTACTTTTTTATATCAGTTAGTTTTGCTTTCTCCTTTGCATTGATACTGTACCATATTAAATCTCTTTTTCTTTCCAGTTTCCATATTTCTTCTTCAAATGTCTTCCGCTCCACCTGTTTCTCCTTACTTTGGGTCGCATTATACCACTGTGCTGTGGCATAACCTTTGTTAGACTTTCTACATTTAATCCTTCACTTCACAGGTATTACACAACTTCAGCTTCTATCTGTTTAACTTCTGCTTTACTAATCTTCTGTTCTATGTCCTTCCTTTGTGATCTTAATTTTTCCATGGTGAAAATTTCCATATCTGGGTACCTTTGCCTGCATTTTCCTTCACATACCTTTGGAGTTACTTTTTTGTACTGATTAGTTTGGTTTTCTTCTTTGCACAAATACTGAACCATATCAGATCTCTCTTTCTTTCTCAAGTCCATGTTTCTTTTTTACACCTTTCAAAAATCTCTAGGTTTTGTTCTTTATCTTTTCACATTTCTTCAGTCACTTCTTTTCACAAAAAGCACAAAGTTTCTTGATCTACATAATGTTTTCATGGATCTGTTGTATTATTGAGCAAAAATATGCATTTGAGGCTTTCAGCAGTTTTTTCTTGTGCAATTATTTTTCTTTCCTCTAACTTTTCTCTTTATCTTTTTGAACATCTGCTATCTGGAAATTTTGGGCTTCTTGCGTGATAGTAGCAATACATCATTTCTTTCTTACTCTCAATAGTCCACACTATCATCTTTATGGCTCTTTTTTGGCCTGTCAGTTTTTGTGATTTTTTTGTGGACAGATGGGCCATCCTCCCCCTGAGCCTGGCCTAACCCCATTGTAGGAATGTTTTCACTTCTTGAGGGTTCTACACTGTTAATGTTTCCAGTCCTGGCACAAGTGTGCATAACAGATTGGGTACTTTTTTATCTGAGGACTTGTCATCCAACTGTCTTTTTGTTTTTTAACCTACTTTTGTCCATGATATAGGCTGTATAAAATACTGTCCATATATCAGTGTCATCTTGGTAAGCGTTTGTAAAAACAGGGTCCACCTTGTGAAGGTACTCAACAAGACTTGAGGATTAATCCATCTTCAACAATACTACTCGTCTTTGCTTGCTAATTTTATCATCTCTCCATTTGGACTGTTGAATATTATCTGGGCCCTTTCTGCTCTGCAATGACTTCGCTGTTCTTTTTACTAATAGGCTTCTGCCCTACTTTAAAGCAGTGGTAATTCTGACCACTGTCTTAGAATGAGGGAGCTAACTTACCCTGTAGGACAGAAGTACAAAAGCCTGGCGTACTAAAAAAAAGGAGTACAGCCTGTAGTGTTTTGAGTAGAGGTGGATGGAGATCCATATAGATGCCTCTTCAATGCACTGCTCTGACATACTTCTAAAGAAATCTGCGGAGCTAATAGCGCAGTCTTAACAATGAGACCTGACTTAACGTTGCAGCATTTCCCTATAGTAACCACAGCAGAAAGTAATGTAATCTTCTAGTCAACTGGAAAGGGTTTGTTTTGACACTGATCTGCTTTTCTTCCACAGAGAAAAGCAAACAGCTGGTCAGATTTTCAAAAAAATATTTGGTTCTGGCTAAAAATATCTGATCTATCTATGCATATCTAATAAATACAACAATCTTTCCTCATTGTTCTGAGTTTAAAAAGTAAACTGTCAGTTGGACAGCCTAATTCAGAGACTACTTCAGGTATGAAGGAGTGATTAGTCCTTAAAAACACCGTATCTTGAAAAAAATCAATGCAAGACTCAAATGTCACAAGGGTTTACAGATCAGAGATCTTGTGAGGGGAGGAGAATTGTAAATCACTGACCTTGTGAGCACAGATGACAGACAGAAAGAAGAGTTTTCTAAAACAGAAATATCACTGTACAGTCACTGGCCTGGTCAGAGACAATAGTGTTAGCTTTGCAGTTACAAAGCTCAGGGCTCAAGACAAGAGAAACCAGTTTCATAGAGTGCAGTATACCCTTGAGGAGCAATTGAACCACAGAACAAATGGAAAGTGAAGGGTCAACAAAATGTTTGAGATGGTGTATTTTTCCTAAAAGCACATTACGCATTGCCTGCATTAAATAAGATGGTCACATAACTGTGGACATGCTATACTGGTGACTTTTTCTGGAGGGATCTGGGAAGATTGAGATCATGAGGAGAACCTTTTCCATATGCCCCAAATGACTCCCTAGCATTAAGTTTACATACTTATTGTAAAATCTGTGGTGGGTAATGATCCCAATGAAGGATCATGAACTAACACCTAGGCAATCAAATTAAGGCTGCTTAGGTTTGGATGTACCAGGGTGTCTCTGTGTTACGTCAGCAGACTTCAAGACATTAAGAGGATGATATGTTCCATTTTTATTCTGTAGGAGGGGGAGGGAGAGACAAATGTCATGTACTTACTATAATGTTAGATCTGCAAGTCCATCCTCATCAGCTAACAGGACTAACGTCACAGACCTTTAGTTAGCTCAGCATCAGAAACCTTCACATGCTAGATGCTCCTCCAGTGTTACCCATAATGCTCTGTCAATAAGCCTTCGCTCCAGTCTCAGTTATGCCGTGCTAATGTGGGACAGAAACAAATAGATCATAACTTTTAGTTATGTACTTACCATAACTTTGGATGTATGGGATCCATCTCGCCTACATTCATAACCGATGGGTTCTGAGCCGATCCGTCGGCTCCGACTCGGCCACTATACACTAGAACGAAGTCTCTCATTGGCTGGGCTACACCTTATCCCATAATGCACCACACCTGCTTCCCCAGATCTTGTTTGTTCGCTTTCATACATACACACAGGTACAGAACACATACCAATAACTGTAACTAACTAGAGCCCTTCCAGAGAAGAGCTCAGCAAGACCAATGTTTCCTCCAAATCCAAAAGGTAGGGGGAAGGAGGGTGGGTATGTATGAATGTAGGCGAGATGGATCCCATACATCCAAAGTTATGGTAAGTACATAACTAAAAGATGTAATGGGATCCTATCTCGCCTACATTCATAACTGATGGGACAGCGTCCCTAGCACCTAAAACCCCGGGTGGCTCACTGGAACACACTCCTGAGAACTGCGGAACCAAATGAAGCTCTGCCTCGGGAAGCCACATCAAGCTTGTAATGAGAAATGAAGGTGTGCGGAGAAGACCAAGTAGCAGCCGCACAAATATCATCTATTGAAACTTTGGAATGAAAAGCTATAGAGGTGGCCATAGCCCTGGTAGAATGAGCTTTGACTGGGAAAGGAAACTCTCTGCCTGACTGGGAATAAATGAAAGAGATGCAATCCTTAATCCATTTGGCAATGGTGGCTTTGGCAACTGGAAGACCTAACCTATTCTCCGCAAAAGACACAAACAGTTGGTCAGATTTTCGAGTCTGAGAGGTCCTATCCAAGTAAAAACGCAGTTGCCTGTGAACATCCAACTGGTGGAAGGTATATTCTGCTCCATTAGAAAAATTTGGAAAGAAAACTGGGAGCTCCAATGATTGCTGAATACATAAAGGGGATGCTACCTTAGGCAAAAAGGATGGATTCAATCTAAGGGAAACTCTGTCTTTGTGAAAGATCAAATAAGGAGGGGAAGAACAGAGAGCCTGAAGCTCTGAAACACGCTTAGCAGAAGTTATTGCCACTAGAAAAGCAGTTTTCCACGACAGGAATTTAACATCACAAGTGGCTGCCGGCTCAAAGGGACGGGCAGTTAAGGAGGCCAGAACCAAATTTAAGTCCCAAGGGGGCACGGGATGAGCCATAGGAAGCCTGAGGAGCCAGGCTCCCTTAAGAAAGGACTTGCAAAGTCTGTTAGCCATTAAAGAAGGCTCTATAGCAACATGAAAATTAGATATAGCCGCCAGTTGAACTTTAAGTGTGGAGACTGAAGAGCCAGAATGAAACAATGAAGCTAGAAATTCCAAGACCTGCGGAACTGGGGCCGTAAGAGGATCAATGCCTCGCTGCTGGGCCCAACAAACAAACCTTTTCCATTTGCTGGAATACAGCTTAATGGTAGACGGCTTGTGGGAAGAAGACAAGATGTGCATCACTTCCGAAGAAAGAGAAAGATCTCTAACTAAGGATGGAAGTGGAGTAACCAAGCAGCCAGTCGCAGCGACCGGAGGGACGGATGAGAGAGTCCCGACGGATTGGATAACAGATCTGGCACTGGGTCCAGAATCCAGGGGCCCTGTACCGTATACTTCTGGAGAAATGGGAACCAAACCTGACGGGGCCAATGTGGGGCGACCAAAATCATGTGACACCCGACATGAAGAGCCTTCTGAATCACCCTCGGGAGAAGGGGAATCGGGGGGAAGGCATAAAGCAGACCCGGGGGCCAATTGTGGGCTAGAGCGTCCCTGGGAGACTGTCCCTGAGAGGGTGTCAGAGTGAAGAACTCTCTGCACTTCGCATTGTTGGGGCTGGCGAACAAGTCGCAACAAGGGAGGCCCCATCTGGCGAAGATATGCGCAGCCACTCTGTGTTGAGGGACCACTCGTGGGGCAACAGGAGAGTCCTGCTGAGCCTGTCTGCAATCATACTGACTTTTCCCGGAATGTGCGTGGCTACTAAGAAACGTCGGACCTGGTTCCGCCCTGCTTGTTTATGTGCCAAACTACAGACATGTTGTCGGATAGAATCGCAATAGTACCTTGGGGGAGAGCATGGTGAAGTGCTTGTAAAACCAGAAGCACCGCTCTCATTTCCAGGATATTGATGTGAAGGTGCGCTTCTCAATCCTGCCAAGTGCCTTGGACAAACCTGTCCAGATAATGACCCCCCCACCCTATCTGGGAGGCGTCCGTGGTCACTGTGGCAACAGGGGGCTGAAGGGCGAAAGGACGCCCCCGGTCCAGGTTGGACAGACATAGCCACCAACGGAGGTCCCGATGACAACTGTCCATAATCAGAACTAAGTGGTTCAGGGGAAGTTCTTGGTATGACCATTGAACCGATAATAGCCATTGCAGCACCCGCATGTGCAGCCTGGCTAATGGTACTAGGAGGATAGTTGCAGCCATCGAACCCAATAACTGAAGAATCTGTCTGGCAGGAACTCGAGATTTGGGTAACAAATTTAGAACCTGTGATTGTAGCACCTGAATTCTCTCTGATGGCAAAAATGCCCACATCCTTTTTGTGTCTAACTCTGCGCCTATAAAAGTGATACGCTGAGATGGCCGCAGCACAGATTTTTCCCAATTGAAAGTGATTCCTAGCAAGAGACCCAAGGTTACTGTGGCCATCAGCACTTGAATCAGTAGATGCTTGGAGGTGGCAGTGAGGAGCCAGTCGTCGAGATAGGGAAACACTTGGAATCCGAGACTTCTCAAGTGAGCTGTCACCACTGCCAGACACTTGGTAAACACCCTGGGGGCTGTGGTGAGACCAAAGGGCAGTGCACGAAACTGGAAATGACTGGTTCCTAGGCGGAAGTGTAAATGACTCCTGGACTCCTGACTTATCAATATGTGATAGTAAGCGTCCTTGAGGTCTATGGAGCACATCCAGACATCCTTCTCCAATAACTGGAGAATGGACTGAAGGGTGACCATCCGGAACTTGGAATTCTTTACAAAACGATTCAAAAGGCTGAGGTCCAAAATGGGCCTGTCTTTTTTGGCACCAAAAATAATCTCGAGTAAGTTCCTGATCCGATCTGGTCGGCGGGGACGGGCTGGATGACCCCTTTGCTTAGCAGCTTTGAAACTTCTATGGCTGCCAGATCCCGTTGACTGGGTGGCACATCCGGGATTCTCCTTGTAGGAGGAGGGGGCTTGAAAAAGGGGATGAGGTAACCTCCGGTTACAATGCGAAGCACCCACTGATCCTTGGTTATCGATTCCCAAGCCTGTGGGTGCTTCGCAAAACGACCCACGACCGGCTACAGAGAAGCATAGCCGGGCCACATCCTAGGGACATTGAGGGTAGGAGGAACCACGAAAGGAGTCGCGGTCTCCAGAGTTACGGGGGCCTCTGCCACCTCTAGGGCGGCGTCTTCCTGAATCCCCCCCCCTGCCTCTGGAGGGGGGAATCACTCGGTGGAGTAGAGAAAACCTTTTGGGATTTCTTGAACCACATTTTCCCTCCTCTCTGGGCCTTGGGATAAGGTCTAGAGGGAGCGGAAAAACGGGCCCCAACGGCAGTCAAGGTCTTGCCCTCCTGCTCACACTGAGTAAGAGTGTCCTTCACCTTGGGTCCAAACAAAGAAGACCCATCAAAGGGGGCGTCGGCGAAGGAAGACTTAAAGGCCTCCGCGAGTGGACACAAGCGTAACCAGGCTTGTCTCCTAAGAGCCACTCCTGTACCCGCTGCTCTACTCGCCCCTTCGGCTGCATAGGAAATGAGCCTCATGGACGAGTTGACAATAGAAGTTAGGGTAGTCATCTGGGCGCTTACGGTCTGTGCTAACGCCTCAGGAAGGTTACCCGCAAGGGACTCTCCTAACTACTTGAGGAGGTCCCTTTGGAGCCTTGTAAAATGGCAAAGATAGTTCAGCGACCGCATGGTAAAGGTCGCTGAAGAAAGGGTACGCTTCCTGTACCTATCCATGCTCCTAGAATCCTTATTAGGAGGATGAAGAGACGTTGAAGCCTCTGCCACGTCCTGCTGAGTGGCAGATGCCACCACCATAGCATCAACCGCAACACCTTTAGTGAGGAATTCCTTCTGGGGAGGGGCTGAAAGAAACTTATTGGGCCTGGCAGGCACCGGTTCCACCGTATCAGGATGTTCCCACACCCTCCGAGAGATTAGGTCCAATAACTCGTTGAAGGGTGGAGACACCCAGAAGGAGGAGGGCTGGGCCCCGAAGGCCTTGAGGAAAACTGACTCCTCAGCGGTAGAGGCTTTGGATTGCCAATCGCCTCTCTGTCTCAAGATCTCAAGGATATCCGAGAAAGAGACGTCATCCGAGGACGATTTAGGGGACCCCTCCGCATCATCGAGGTCAGTATCTGAAGTGACGGATTCATCCTGGGAATCAACATGCTTCCTCTTACACAGTTTCTTCCTTGGGGGTTCATCCGAAGCAGATTCAGAAGGACCCCCCGGAAGAAGGGAACCCCCCAAGGGGGTATCCTCAGGCCCTGGGGCCCCACTGTCGTGGGAAAGAATGTCTCCAGAGGCACCAGTACCCAAAACTTGGGACGGTGAGGTAGAAACCTGCTGAATCGGCAAGGTCATGGCCAGTGCATCCTCATGGCCTCAAAAGCAGGACCTCCAGACTCTGCAGAGGGCACTTGCTGAGAGACCACGGCGGTACCGGGAATACCTGCGGCCGATGCTCCGAGGGGAAGACTGGGCATCGAATAGGCGAGCTCCACAGTGTTGACCTCTGCCCCCGCCGAGGAAGATCCGGTACCAAACCCTGACACCGAGGACAGAGTAGGAATGAAAGTCGGAGCAGCGAAACTCAGAGGGGGTCCCTGCTCCGACTGGACGATTCTGCTCCGTTCTACCTGCACCGACTCCAACGGCTCCAAGGGGGTTGGAGGAGGAATCAAATGCATGGGATGTGGAGTCGGCTCCGAAGCCGCGAGGGTTGGAGCCGAGATCATTTTAGTAAAAGCTGGGGACTGGAACAGCCTCTGGATAACCCTATCCAAATCCGAATCCGATAACCTAGAGGATTTGGAGGAAACAGATTGGGGCCGAGAAGACTTCTGTCTCGGCTCTGACAAAGCAGGGGATCGGCTCCGAAAGGGTTCCAGCACTATCGGAGCCGAGACCGGGACCGTTTGCAACAGTGTCGGCGCCGAAGGAGGCTCTGGAGCCGAGGGGGAAGAGTCTGAGCTGCACACCTCCAACGGCTCCGAGACCAAGGGAGCCGAGGTAGGTGATTGGCCTCTCGATGCACTAACCTGCGGCTCCGACACCAATGGAGCCGAGGAAAGAAGCACCGAGGCAGACCCTTCAGCCATCGGCTCCGAAGCCATTGGAGCCGAGGAAGAAGTCGACCCTTGTTTCTTAGCTGTCGGGTCCGACGGACTGGTCGGAGCCGACGATCTATGCTTCTTGGATGTCGGGCCCGACGGACTGGTCGGAGCCGACGATCTCTTCTTTTTTGAAGCTGGAGATGAAGCCAAAGCTTCTTCAAATGAAGGCTTAATCAAACCCCTAAGTATCAATTTGTTTTTTCTCTCCTGGAGAACCCTGGAGGAAAAAGCGTGACACACACTGCAAGTATCCTGTAAATGTTTAGGCCCTAAACAGTACACGCAGACAGCATGGCTGTCTGTAATAGACATTTTATAATTACATTTTGCACACTTTTTGAACCCTGACTTTTGCTCTTTAGACATTTTCAGAGGAAAAAACAGGTAACTGACCACAAGGAAAAAACAAATAACAAATGTATGGGCTAAAGCCCTCTAACTTAAACGGGCTTAGCCCGACACAACAGATCAAACACACAGAGAAGGAACTACGTGGGCTAAAGCCCTCTAACTTAAACGGGCTTAGCCCGAAAACTATTTCAGTCACACTAAAAGAAAACTTGATAAATACACAATAAGGGCAAAGGCCCTCTAACTTAAAACGGGCCTTGCCCAGTCCACTAGTAGCACGAAAATGAATAAAATTAAATTTCACACCAAGCTGACCACAAACGCTCACAAAGCTGTTAAAACAGCTGTTTGTTTAAATTCTGACAGAAACCCTAGTCAAAAACGACCAAAAGGTCAAGAAAAAATCACTTAGCTCCAGCCAAGTCGAGACCACGTCCGGCTTGAAAAGCGGCAAATGAGATCTGGGGAAGCAGGTGTGGTGCATTATGGGATAAGGTGTAGCCCAGCCAATGTGAGACTTCGTTCTAGTGTATAGTGGCTGAGTCTGAGCCGACGGATCGGCTCCTAACCCATCAGTTATGAATGTAGGCGAGATAGGATCCCATTACATCAAACATTCCTCTAGGCCACATATGCACTGAGGAAGGGTGAAGAGCAGTGGGTATGTTGCGCATGGACCTGTTTATTCAGTTCTAACATTAAGGCAACTATATAACTTTTATATCTGAGATAAGGAGATTCATTCTCTTCAACCAAAAGGACAGAGTCCTTCCTGGGTAGCTATCCTCATGGCAACATACCCCTAATAACTTTGCCCTCAAAGGAAAACCTAGATCTAATAGCCACATTTAGCGTGTACTACTTTGCAAAAGTATTAAGTGAAGTCAATGCAGCTGCTGCATAAGCCCCACCCAAGGATGATTCTTAAAGGTTTGAGAAGGAGCAGCTGCCCTGGATGAGTAAACTCCAGGAATAAACCACAAAGGTTTGTCGCATTTTTCTAAAACACAACAAATCAGTAAACCACACGGAGAAAGTCATTTTGGAGACTCGGAAACCCCAATTCTTTTTAGAAAATAATATGAACAACTCTGAATCTTTTCTGAAAGATCTGGTTCTCAACAAGTAAAAGAGGAGTTGTCATTGGGCAAGTACTTGCCTCTGCTAGAGTAATCAGGAAAAGGCAGGCACTGCCCACTGTTCATCAATGCGGTCACCATGGACATAAATGATGTATTATTAAACAAAGGCACTCCATTCTTATGAATTACAAAGTACTAAGGCTTAAACACACTAGGGCTTACTATTCCAAAATTTCTAGCAGAATTAATGGCTACTAAGAAGAGTTTTTCAGACTACAAGCTTTATGTCTGCAGCCACAGCTTTTTCAAACTGTGGAAAAGTCAAACTTTCACTACAACAAAGTTAAAGGAGTTACAGGATCCTTTACAAATTATCAGAAAAGGAAAGTGTTATGTAAAATATCCTTCAAACACCCAAGAAAGCCAGTGACACTGACTTAGAACGTTGATGGAAGTGTGAAACTGATTCTGGATGTACCTTAATAAAGAAACCAGTGTCAAATACCAATGAAATGCAGTTTACAATTGCTGTCACCAGAGCAGTAAAAGGATACAGACCTTTGGAAATAACCCATACAGAAAAATATATATTTTAAGTACTTGGCCTCATTTTTTTAATACTGGATCACTTAGAAGAAGTGAGGATTTGGAGTCCTTTTTATTACTTGCACTCAAGTAATAATGCAGTTAAATACAGGGGATGAAAGTCTGGGTGAGAAGTGTCATGGGGGTAGGTCAGAACAGTTCTAGAGAGAATCCGAAGTGAAGACTTCTCCAGAAGATGACACCATACCTGTCAAGGCCAGTATGGGCTATAAAATGATCTTAGACTTGCTTAGCATAGATTTCTGAAAGAATACTGTAATGGGGGGGGCAGAATCCAAGGGGGACATTTCTGGATGACAGCATCTCAGGGACCCTCCCTCCAGAGGAGGGATGACGGAAAACATTTTGGTTTGTGATGCTGATCAGGGATGTAAACAGGTCAAGCAAAGCCCTCCCCAGTGAAGAAATATCTTCTGTACCACCACCTAGATGAGAGACCACTTGAAAAATCAGAAAGCAGCTGAATTATCCACAAGGGAACTGACTGCAAAATGAATATGGGAGGTTGTTTACTTATTTGTCTTTGCTGACCAAGAAAAGTCTGATTGGGTAAAAACAATTTTCAGCAGAGCCCCAGTGAGGAAAGCTCCCCATTTAAGTTCTATATGATGCATTTGCAGGGTAAAAACATTTGTACATGAGATTATTTCCATGATTTTTAAATATTTCTTACATGAACACAGCATTTTAACACATGAGAGAAATCAACATAAATTGGCTAACTACTGAATAAAAAACAATATGCTTATAGCATGATAGTTGCAGGGAGAAGATCAAACTAGGGTGTTTTTCAGGTTAGTAATAATTTACAGACATACAAACAGTAAAGTAGCTTAAAAATGATGGTATCAACAGACATGAAAGGAGAAATTATGAAGTAAACAGGAAGACAAATGGACAGATGAGGAATGTAGTTAGTGGTGAGATGGGAGAGAAGGAAATGAGTGCAGTATGAGGAAGAGAAGGAGCGATAGGGTACAAAAACTGGGAAGCAAAATGGCCGCAAGAGTTGGAGAAAGGTAATCTGAGTAAAGCTAGCCAAGTAAACATGAAGAACAGAGCCATCTCTAGCATAGGGGATGTTTAAGCAAAGTTTTGAAACTATTTAAATTTTCTATATGTTTTTTAACTGTATAGGGATTTCATTCTAGAGTTCTGACATATAATGGGAGCAGACAGAGTCTCCAGCATTGTTGAATGATTTACTGATACTTAGTAAAAGTTTACTGCTAGTGGGTGAATAGTACAGTAGAGTATTTTGTAAAGTTGGGCATTTATCTGGAGAGTACAACAGGTTGTGGGCAATGAATAGCTATGAGTGTATCAACTGGTTTGAGAATTTAAGCCAGTTTAACTGTTTTAATGCAAGGCAGTGGTGTGTTTTATAAGGGTTAGTGGGTTGCAAATTTAGCTACTTCGTAGTAGCAGGAGGTT
Source organism: Protopterus annectens (assembly GCF_019279795.1). Taxonomy (NCBI): domain Eukaryota; kingdom Metazoa; phylum Chordata; order Ceratodontiformes; family Protopteridae; genus Protopterus; species Protopterus annectens. The sequence continues at coordinate 958,601,859 of NC_056739.1, forward strand.
AGTTTAGTTCTATACATTGTGTTGATATTTGTAAGAATTGGGGAAGCATATAGTAGAGAAAGAAGGGAGTATATACTGCTGCTAAGGCAAGCCTTGCTTGGATCTGTTAGGTAGTGTTTGGCCCTACAGAGGGAGCTGAGTTTTTTGGTGAGTTTTCTTGATGGACTGAAGTATGTGGTTATCAAATTTGAGGTTGTCATCTATTATGACTCCAAGTAGTTTAGTTTGGCTTATGGTTTCTATTTTTGTGTTATCACCTGAGGTAATATGAAATATGTATTCCTAGTTAAGATATTGTTTTGGAGTAAACAGCATAAACTTGGTTTTGTTGGCATTAAGCAGCAAGTTAGAATTTCTGAGCCATATTTTCAATGTCAGTGAAAGATTTTTGAGTGATTTCTTGTAATTTCTTTTATAGATGGGACAGAGCAGACAAGAGTTGAAACGTCAGCATACTGTACGAGTGACAAGTGTTGTAGAGGTATGAAGTTAATTTATGAAAATACGGGACTAAGTACGGACCCTTGGGGAACACCAACAAAGACTGGTTGAAATGCTAAAAGGTTTTGTTGGCATTTAGTTGCCTGCTGATGACTGCATAAATAAAGTACAGTTGTGTACACTTAACATAAATGTAGACATTAGAGTGTATTCACTCTTGCAGTCTTGACCATTGAGATTTCCTGCCGTGGAAAGCACTCGGCCAGCTCAATTACCAGAGAAACTTATTTCACCTCCCATGCTGGTGGACGCTTTAACTGACATCTGTGCACTCAGGTATAAAGGGAGCAAGACTGCGTAATCACTTCAGTATTTTCTTGGCCCCATGAAAGAGGAATCCCAAGTTAAGCTAAGAGAATAAAGAAAGGGGGTACGTAACTCAGAATAGCCAGGGGAAAGTATCCCAGGTCATCATATTTGGAAATTCTAGGCTTACCTGGTAGGCCAGAGGGTAGAAAGGAGAGAAAGAAAATTGCAACACTGAATGCACTCGAACATCTACATTTATGTTAAATGTACACAACTGTACTATGTTCTTTGTGTTTCACTGTTGCAGTCCTGACAGTTGGGAAGATTCCCAAAGCTTAAATGAGGGTGGGTGGTGATCCAGGAGAGGAGAAAATCATCTCAGGACTGCAGAGGCAAAGCCTGCTCTGGATTTAGAGAAAGCTGGCAGGTGGTAGTGCTTTGTGAAGGTATGCACAGAAGACCAAGTGGTTGCTTCCAGAATGTCTTTGGTGGAGACCCCATTAAGGAAGGGTGTAGAAGTAGCCATGGCCCTGGTAGAGAGAGGTCTAACCAAATCTGGGGCTTTTTTACTATGATGGCTGTAGCAGAAAGAAACGCAATGAGAACTCTACTTGGAAATGGTCTGTTTAGAAGCTCGTTTTCCTTCAGATATGGGGGCAAAGGGTATGAACAGCTGATCCGATTTCCTAACGGATTTTGTACTGTCTAGGTAGAAATGTAACATTCTGTGCACATCCAGGAGTGCAGTAATCTTTCTCCCTTGTTCTAAGTATTGGAAAGAAGTAGATGGATTGCTTGATTCAAAGAAGGCCGGTAAGCCTTTTTGAACTGCCATGGGTTCTTTCCAATTTATGTACCTGTTCTTGGTCTGGGAATCCCACAACCTGTGGGTTTGGAAATGTTGGGTATGGGCTCCCCCATGAGATGTCTGAGGCATCTGTGGTGAGGGTTTGGTCTTGTGGGTAGAATATGCCACCAATCTGAGTGCAAGCCTGTACCCACCATATGAGCTCTTGTTTGAGGCAAGGAATCAGGTGCACTCTGGTGTCCAGGGGCTAAGTGCTCTGGCACTACACATTCTTTAGATACCACCGAAGCTTCATGTGTAGCCTGGCTAGTGACACCATGAAGATACAGGATGCCATGTACTCCAGACCTCTGAGGAATTCTCTGGCTGTTATGCACAGTTTGAGCTGTAAGTTCTGGAAGTAGCTGATCAAAAAGGTGACCTTATCTGGGGAAGGAAGGCCTTTTGGAAGGAAGAGTCCAGAAGTGCCCCTAGGAAAACCATCTATTTGGATGGCACAGTGAAGGGACTTCTTTAGGTTTAGAATGAACCCCAAGGGGGTTAGGAGGTCCTGTTTACATTTCAGGTCTTTGAGAATCTGTGACAGATCTGAGGCCTATATTAGGCAATCATTCAACCAGGGCTAAATCTGGACCTCTTTGGTCCTGCAGTAAGCAATGGCAGGAGCTAGGCACTGTGTGATAACATTGGTGCAGTAGACAGTTCAAAGAACAGAGCTAAAAACTGGTGACTGGAGCTTGCTCTGAAGCAAAGAAAGCTTCTGTGCATCTCTGAGATAAGGCTGAGAAGGTAGGTGTCCTTTAGGTCTAATTATACCATGAATGCCTGAGGGGCTAACATTGGGAGAAGTTTCTGTAGGGTCAGCATTTTGAATTTTGTTACCCTGCGAAAAAGATTTAAGATGGACAGGTCCAGAATGGGACACCAAGACCCTTCTTTTCTGGGTACCACGAAGAGTGTTGAGTAAAATCATTTCTATTTTTTATCTTCTGGAACTAGTTCCACTGAATCCTGAGAACACAAAATTTGAATTTGATCTACAGCCTGAGTTTTTTGATTTTGGAGTACATCTGGGTATCCTGAAAATTTTAAGGGCTCTTTGAAAGTGATTTTGTAACCATAAGTAATAATATTTAGAACCCACTGGTCTGAGGTAATATGGGTTCAGTTTTGATAGAAATAGGACAGCCTTTCTCCTAGCTTTGGGGTTGGATTGTGGGGGGTGGAAGTGGAGAGTCATAATTGCTCTCTGGCAGGGGCAGGTGTCCTGGGAGTTTTGTCCCTCTCAGGCTCTGTTTGCTCCTAGACTGGGTGGGAAAGGACCAATATTTGGCCGGAAAATTTCCCGGTGAACCTGGCGGGGGGTTGCACTTGTAGAAAGTCCTCTACTGTTTGCATAGATTTTGCCTTGTCCTCCATCTTTTTGAGCACTGCTTCAGCTTTAGGCCCAAAAAGGCATTCTTTATCAAGGGGGGCATTCAGGAGATTAGCTTTTACCTGGTCAGGGAGTGGTTGCTCCCTAAGCCAAGTGTGTCTCCTGATCACTGTGCCAGTGACAGCTGCCCCGCAGGAGGCTTCCATGGCATCATACATGCAGTGAAGGGAGTGTTTTGCCACATGAAAACTGGAATGGCACAGATCTAAAATTTCCTTAGAAAAGTTTTTATCATCTACACTGGACAGCTTTTATTTTAGTTGGTCAAGAATGGTTTGCTGGTATTTGACCATATGATGACAATTGAGGGTCCTCATATTGAGAGTAGCCGAAGTGTATACTTTCTTTCTAAATCTATCAAGAGCTCTACTTTCTTTGTCAATAGGTAAAGGGTTCCTTGAGGTACTTGTCTTAGACCCCTTAGGGCCAGGTGTGACCACTTCAGGGTCAGCAATTGGGTTTTTAAATAGATATTTATGTGAGTCCTGGACCCTGTACAATGGTAAGGCTTTCTGGGTGCAGGAGAGAGGGAGTCAGGATTTAAGGAAGCATCCTGAAAAACATCTTCCACTACTTCCAGGATAGGTGGGATTGCTAGGGGTTTGTGCCCAGGGAGATCTAAAAACTCCCTGACTCTCTTTTTGGCCTGTGGGTATTATTCTGCTTCCCACTGGAAATGTTGCCTCATAGCATGAAGAGTCTCTCCAAAGGTGAGTTCTTCAGGCACAGAGGCAGAGGGCAGAATTTCCTCTGAATCTGATTCCTCACAAGAGGTGTAAGTGGGGCCTTCTTCAAATGCAGAGTCCTCCAAATCAGACTCTTCTTCTGAATGCAGTGGATCAGGGAGAATTCAAGGTGGGTGTCTCTTTTTCTTTTCCCCTGGGATGACATCCCATGAAGTCGATCTGAACCTTATGTTAATGAGGGCTTCAGCCAATCTGATCAAATCTTGTTTTTGTCCCTGAAAATGGGAGTCCATAGACCTAGGTGAAAACCCTGCCACAATGTTTTTCTTTGGTGTGGGATTGGTCTTAGGCCTAGGAGTGCCCGACGCCCTGATGCCTGACTCTAGATTGTAGATGCACTGAAATGGCCTTAGGCCATGAAGAGTCTCCAGTTAGCAGCTGCTCGTCGGAAGCTGTGCTGTGGCCTAATGAGTGGTCTTGGACCCAACCAATGAGCTGAATTTATGAGCTGTAGACGTTGACTGGACCAAAGGCATATCCGACTCCAAATGGGTCTTGACAGGCCTGGGTCAGTGAATTAAAGGCCGAAGGGAGCTGCGAAAGCTCCTCACTTTCCTCAACAATCACAAGTCTAGTAAACAAGTCAGGGGGTGAATGAGTATCATCTGTGCACCTAGGCTTTTGTTTCTTATCTTTTTTGTACTTAGGTACATCAATCTTGGGACAACCAGCAGATGCCACATTATGTGATTGCACAGATTCCTGCCTCAGAAAACAAGCTAAAAACTCTGCTCTATGCCGAAGAGTTCTAGTGTTAAACCTAGTAGAGAAACGTCAGGGACATCGTTGTCTGGGCCTAAGCAGGTTACACAAAGAATATGGAAGTCTCTGTGTGGAATTTGTTTACCACACTGGAGACAATTATTAACTTTATCAGAAGAAAGGAATTCCCCAACGGGGTACTTACCTTTCAGATGACATCTCTCTAGCGTGGTCCAACCAACCCACTTGAAATCTGCTTTGGGCTCCGGTGGCAAGAAAAGACTGAAGTAATGAAGCAGGCTGGCTCCTTTTATACCAGAGTGTACTGACATCAGTTAAGGAGTCTGCCAGCCTGGGAGGCAAAATATGTTTCTCTGGTAGTCAGGCTGGCCGTGGGCATTCACAGCAGGACATCCCAATTGTCAGGACTGCAACAGTGAAACACAAAGAATATCTGTGAAGCCAAGAGGGAAGTGAGACCTACAACTGCAAGTTCAGAAAGGTGCTTTCGGTGGGACACTGTGTCAAATGCTTTGAAAATGTCAAGGAAAAGGGAAGGAACAAGGTTGCCTTCATTTCTGTACTGGTTCACTATGTTGTGAAATTGAGGAGGGTAGTAGTACTTTGGTTGGGCCTGAAACCATGTTGGGAGTTAGAGAGGAGGTTGCATTTTGTTGTATTTTTCATAAGCTGACAGTGAATACATTTCTCAAGGATTATTGAGAGGGGTGAATGGATAGCAATAAGTCTACAGTTTGTTAACTGTGCTGAAGTACCCCCTTTGTGAAAGGGTATAATAAAGATTTTTTTTCCATATGGCTGGGATTTACTGACTGGGTAATCAGAATAGAAGGCTAGTGCTTCTGCACCTATTTTCTCAGTGGAAATGTTATCGGCAGCTGAGGTTTTTGCTTTTAATCTGGCTAATAATTTATTCATGGTTGAAGTTTGGATGGACTGAAAACTAAGAGACAGTGTGTTGCTTTCCAGAATAGAAAGAAGCTGGAGGGGTGAAGGGAAGTGGTCATTGAACAGTAATAGTACTGATAAAATGAATATGAACTTGAGTGGTGATGGACTCTCTCTTGTTTGAAGCAGAAGATTAGGGTGTTGTGGTATGGCCAGGGTGTGATGGTTTATTTAGAGAGGACCAAAAAAGCTTGGAGTTGTTTTGGTGCTTTTGTTAATGAGTGTAGTATGATTTCTTGTCAGATTTGAAAAAGATCTTGTTACGTTTTCTGAGATATCTAAAACTTTGGTAGGCATGTTGTTTTATTCTTATACCATTCTTTCCATGCTTTATCTCTTTGCAGCATGAGCTGTTTGGACTCTTGTCAGCTATGGTGCGGCATTAGCTTTTATCCTTCTTGTCACAACTGGTGCTAAATCATTTAATATTTTTAGGAAAGAGTAACTGCTTCATCTGGGGCATTGCACTTTAATACATTTCAGTTGTAGTGGGACAGGGCTGTAATAAATGTGTCTTCGTTAAATTTATTTATAGATTATTTGTTTGGATAACCCATGCTGTTGTCTGATTTCATAGTTTGGAAGGTGGTCATTTACAGTATCTGGCAAGCAACCAGAAGATTTTATATTATGGGGTTTGTTCGTCAATATCGAGCCCAGCAAGGACTGCTTGTTGGCACTTTTGTTGATTCTGGTGGTTGAGCTTATTAGTTTAGTGAAGCCAAATAAGTCAATAGTTTTTGGGGCTTCCGCCATTTATGGACTGCCAGCATATATTTAGGCCACTTAAGATGAAGGTTGCCTGAGGGATGTTTGTCAGACATCCAGTGCAGGATATTAGAAAACTGTATAGTAAAAGCTTATTCCCATAACATCAAAGCTTTTCAACAAAGATTTTAGGACAGAGTTTCTCCCTTACTGTTTATATCGTCACTGCGGCTAGCAACAGTACTTTAAGGCAGTACAACCTAGATGTGAGGCTGCTTCCCAAGCTATCATAGCTAGTCTGCATTCCTGATAGAAAAGAGCAGCTCTTACTAGTCTGTGTACCACAAATCTATTGCGCTATCTTTAATCACCTTCAGTGTTCCTAGGTGCCAGACTCTCTTGAAGGCCAGAGGGGTTAAGAACAAAAACTCTCTGTTTTATACTTTTTTTTTTTTTTTTTTTTAATATATTTACGTATTTCACTGCAGTTATGTGCTTCAGATACCATGTACGTTGAGGTTGTTGGTGTAAGCCACCATGTCTGAGGTATCCATGGTAAGGGTGCCGTCTGGTTTTATAAAGGGAATACCTGGCTGCTTATTACCTGATACAGCCACCAGATGAGCTACTTCTTGATGTTGCAGATCAGGGGTAACGTAGCACAACCCAATGACAGAGCTGCTCCAACACAGTTCTTAAGTAAGCTCCTGATTTTTATCATGTGCAGCCTGGCCGGATGACTACCAAAATGGAAGCTGACAAACAGCCTAAGGACTACAGAAGCACCTGAGGTGGTACTTTATTTTAGGCCAAGTCTGGAAAAAAAAAACCTCCTCCAGTGAATTACTTCCTTTCTGAGTCTTGAACAGCTTGTACATATATGTATTCAAAACAGCCTCTCTAAAACACCTTTGGTGTTTCTGGTACCGGGTCTAATTTTGGTAGGTTTGGAAAGCATCCAAGGCTTGTCAAAACTGTGTACCTCCTCCCTTGAATCAGGTCATCATTCATGGTAAGGATGAATTGAATTCTCTGGAACCTCAGGTGGATGAACACTGGTGCTAAGCATGTGGCAAATACTTTGCGAGCTGCATAAAGACCAAAGGGCAAGAAAACAAAACGTTTTTTTTATAAATCTCACAAGATGTCCATGCACCATGCAGGCAGTCATTCCCGCGACCCAGTATCATCAACAGTATATCTGGAACAAGGGCTGAGATAAGCACCTAGAGGGCCAGTATTTTGTACTTGATCACTGTCAGAAATTGGTTCAGCCTTAATAACTTTAAAGATCATGTGCAACGGTGTAAAATAGAATGCAGCATCTGCATTCTGCTTCATCCTTACTCAGATCAATTGTTAATAGCTGATAAAGTAATTTTATGCAAGAAATAATACTTTTTAAAAATTTGCGTGCACCGCACACACACACACAAAATCCTGATGACCTTGCCCTTCCTGTTGTAAGGCTGTGATGGGCTTTACATGATTACACATTCTTGGAGGTGGAAGCAGCTTCCACCCTTCTGTAACACAAGGTGTGTTGTATACTTCATTAATTTTTTTATTTCTAGCTACACTTTCCCAAGAACTTTCCCAAGAACTTTCCCAGTTCGCCTTTCAGAAGTGCATGTACTCGGTCAGAGTAGGAAACCAGGTAGGCCATTACGTATATATATATTTTTTTTTTGCTCCTTGTTTCTTTAATATGCAGTGCATGCGGCAGTACAACAAATGTAAATTCAGAATGGACACTCTTGCAATGTTAACATTTAAATACGAAAGCTGCAATTCTGCAGCTGTCCATCAAACATGCATTACAGGGTGCATTCCAGATGGCATACAAGCTGCATCTATCATGCTTTCCACATAGCCTGCTATCAGCTTAATTTAAAACCTTACAAAACATGACAGAAAATAAGAAATTACATGGCTAGTCAAATTAGATTGAGGTGAAAAGCAGCACAGACCACTGCATTTGATCTTTAATACTGTTTTTTTAGGGACTATCCTCCTCCTGTAAAAGGAAAAGCATGAAATAAAACTATTTTCTTGCTTTTCTGGAACATGCTTTTGCCACTCCTCATTGCATTAACTGGGTAAGGATACGTTTTGCCACTTTCATCTGATCCACGAGAAGGGAAACCATCCTCAAGAAAAGGAATAAAAGCTTTCAATTATATTCTGTAGCCCAGGGACACCGTCTCTGTTAGCCAATTGTCCCTGAAACTGGAGATGAACCATCACAAGATATATGGAGGAGGATGCAGATGGTGGCTGCAGAGTCAGTACTTTTCTTGAAAGGGAGGAGACTTGCCTCTCCTCCCTCTCATTTGCTGCCTGTCTCTGCCTCTCCTCCCTCTCATTTGCTGCCTATCCCTGCCTCTCCAAGTTTGTCTTTTGTTTAAATTGATTAAACACCATTTTATACAGCAGTTCCTACCATATTTGGGAAGTAGAGGGTAAAAGCTGCTTAAGTCATTCCGTAGTTCCCCCTTTATTCCATTTTTAAAATATTTCCTGGGAAAAGGGTCCAAACAACATGATTTTATGTAAAAGGACATCTAACAATTTACCCTTATCTGACAGTGCTTGGATCCTTTGCGAAATTGTACTTATTTATTTACCTGGTTGTATTTGCTTACTGGGAAGCAGTAATGATACACATGGATCTTTTTCAGGTTTAGCCTGGGAGCACAGTCTCACCGAGTCAACTTGCTTACTTAAATAGTAGACCAACGGAAGCAGAGAGATTCAAACACAGGACTATGGAAAGCAGTTCATTAACAGCTCATAGCCTCATCTTACAGGAATCTCTACTTTTCAAGCCGATTAATATCTAATCTTTCCCTTTCGTCACCAGTTGACTATTCCTCCCTCTTCAGATTACAAATTTAGATCCCTTCCTCACAGCATAACTAAGGAGAAAGCACTATATTATAAGTTCCTCTAAGAAAGTAGGACCGATCTCTCTGAATGGTAGTTTTATTATTACTGGTGGGCACTGACACAGTACAATAATTCTGGAAAGCAATGAGCGGAGAAGGAAATCTGCTTTGCGCAGGAAGCCAGTGAGTCATTTAACAAAGTCACAGTGATGCATGTGGTTAGGTGCAAGTAATGCAAATATGCATAATTTATTCACAGCCATTTGTAGCCTGTATGAATTAGATGTAAAATGTAGTGTAGCGATAACAACTGAAGAGCATATTACAATTTCTGAGTGAGTAGGTTTTTGCTATTGTTTTGTGTTCAGAGGGGAGTAAATGTGATGTTTTTTAAGAAAGTTTGACTTGACCAATATTTTATTACCAAATCTTATCATTATGCTTAGTGAATGTAGGGGAGGGATCTAGAATTATACACAGGTATGTTGTTCTCTAATATTAGATATGATATTGGTTTTGCTGCTTTGTTTAAGAAGATTGGTGGGTTAGTTAGTTTGGAGAGTGTGAAAGAGCATGATGGGGAATGTTTTAGGATTTGTTACAAGTTTGCTGTTTAAGGTCCAGCTGAATATTAAATTTATTTATTTTTTATTTTACATTTGATTACCGGTAAAGAACGAATGGACAAAAATCTTTTTTCAGCGGGGGCCCAGGGAGAAAAGCTCCACATTTAACATGTAACAATGATTATGACTACAAATACAAGGTTTACATATACATGACTTGACATTTGTGTTAAACATATAACATTGGATACAAATATATTCATTTTAATATGCTTATTAATGGCATTGTTATATAGTGCAGTACATAAAACAAAGAGAATTATTCTTAAAAAAAAAGTGAAGAAATCTATCAGGAAAATGTGTGACTTACAGAATGTACACCAATCTAAATATTTAAGCTTACTTGTACAGGAACATACTCTGGGGAGATGAACATCTGCAGTGGGAATCAAACATGGCATCCAGGACTTTTAAAATCTTGAATGCACTAATTCCAGGAGGGAGGGTGGAGGGTACAAGTGATCAGCACAGATTATACTTAAGATCCTAGATGTAGTACGGGAATATTTCAAAAAACAATCAGCAACTTTAATAAAGGTACATTTGTTTTTCAAAGTTCTAAGTCTGTAATAACTTCTTCATACAGCACTATACACGGATTTATTTTAAGGCTAGGCACAAGTCAAGCAAAATAAGTCAGAGAACTCCTACTATTGTTTTGCTCTTAAGTACCCCTTCTTGAACTAGTGGCACAGAATCTCCCCCTGGATCAGGTTAAGGTTTAAATACCTGAAATGAAATACAGTTAAGCAGCATTTATTTTATGGTGTTTAGTATCTTTTTTAAGTCTTTTCCTGTTTTAGAACTGACAGGAGTTGTTTCGGGTATGATTTTCTGTTAGAAGGGATAGTGTCCACAGAGTTGGGGAGGGGGGTAAAACTGGATATTCTGCAAAATTAGTTTTAAGCAAAACCTTTCCTTGATTTTTTGTTCACATGCACCCTTGTTTCAGGTATGACTTATTGTTGTTAGAAGCGACAGTGTCTGCGGTCACAGAGATGGGGGGAACCCAGTAAGACCAGATATTCTGCAAATCAAGGGAGACGAACAGCTGCTTAAAGAAAAGTTTTTTTTTTAACTTAACTTTGAAGAAAAGAGGGAGATTTTTCTTTATAAAGGGGGTGACATTGTTAGGAAACTCTTAGTTTTGGAAAGTAAGTTTATTCTGAATTTTAGAACACTATCTCCTAGGAGTCATAATTTAGAGGTTAATTTAGGTAATTAAATTAGTGTTGTAAAATAAAGATGTATAAAACATACTTATTTTGTATTTAACATGTAAATAATATATTACTAAATTGCATTGTGATGTTCTTTACAATATTTTTATATGATTGTGGAATTAAATTCATGTTTATTTCTTTAAATGTTTAATTGGTTGATTACGGGTTTAGATGTATAAAAGTATGGCTGTTGCTTGGATGACTTTATCCGTAGAAAGCGAAAAGCCGAGGTACCACTGTTTTGTGCTTCATTAAACTGCTTCAATAGCTGACTTCCTGCTCCGCTTGCTGTGGTTTTTTTTGATAAAGTGAGACAACATCTAAAGTGAACAGCCACTGGATGACTGATGCTGTTCGCTAGATGCAACACTCATACTAGCAAGACTAACTGTGCATGTGCACTACAACAAATGCAAACTTCTGCCTGCTGGTCTGCATGACATTTATATGAGAAAATCAGCATGCTATCTTTATTTCAAAGTTTTAGAGGCATTTTTAGTTTATAGTACACATTTTTAAAAGGGAAAGCATGTCAGTGATATAATCATCCAGAAAAATCAGATAAAAGTACTTACCTAAAGGTTAACTTTGTCTTGAATACAGCTTGCCCTTGTAGACCAGTACCCTGTCTAATAAAGAGATGGTTGTGGTCTCCTTGCAGTGGAGCTTTATAGACATCGAACACTTCATTGCCAAGGTGCAATGACAAGCTGGAAAAAGGAAATTAAATTTATGTGCAAAGATAAACACTCAACAAAGACAGACGTACTTAATCTGTGACTATGCATTTTAACAGTTGCTTCTGATTCTACTACATATAATACAAAACAAAACTGCATTTTACATGAAGCTAAACAGCTATACAAGGAAACACTAAATTCATCCACACTGTATTCACATACCTGCAACTTGGAGAGTCAGCAATTAAGTTTATCCTCAATTCCAGTTTTGCAATTGTTTCTCAGAAGCAACCTTAATTCGGGGGCATGCATGACCAAGGCTGCTGCATACAATGTTACAAACTGATTATATGGGTGCTTCTAAACTCAAACCATGCCAGTTCAAAGTCATCCACTGAACAAACACATTTCCTTTAAACACAAAGGAAACAAACTGGCATTAGACATAAGGGAGGCTTATCTGACTAAACTGCTGGCAATCCAATTATGGAAACAAACCCATACCACTAGCAGAGTTGACAGGTGGGATAGCAAAGATGAAGCAGCCTTTAGCTTTCACTCTTTTCTCTCAAGAAGGTACATAATATCTTTGGTGAACCACTGAAATCCAGAGGCTTTGGGCATTTGGCAGTGTATGTCCTCTAAAATTTACGCCAATGGCAGACACACACCTTAGGAGGAAGTGAATATAGTGACATGTTCACTGCGCCACATTACCACACTGCTTGTGGCAGGAGAAGATTAGAGGAGGAAGTGGTTCTCTGATTGATTTAAACCATACAGTCTTAATCTCGAGCACTGATAGGCCTGTAAAGGTAAAGAATCTGGGCATAAATAAACCCTTGAATGACATATGATTATGTAGAAGGTTGGCAGATAATCCGACATGAGTGAAACAGTATGTTGTTAATTACAAAACTGACATGTCCTAACAGCAGCGATCCTCGCTGATGAATCAACATTAGGGCTGATCCCAACTAGTAAACCTACCAGCATGGATGGATAAAGAAGACACTCAAAAGTTTAATGTTTTGAAGACTGAGTGCTGAAGCACAGAAATGTCAACAAGTCTGTTACACAGACTCACAACTAAGGCCGTAGTACTTATGAAGGTTTCTACAAAGCAGTCAACAAGTAGTACAAGTAGTCAAAAGTTGAGAATAGTGACATTTGACCCCACCACTTTTCAAAAGGTGGAGAGTTTCCTGCCAACAAAAGATAATGCTATTATCAACTTATCTGCAAATGTTTTGTCTGGTTACTGCAAGCTAGTCCCTCACTGGAGGGAAGAGCAATAAAGGAGGACTGCTGTTCAGTCCTCATAAACTTGTGCAACTATTTCAGGTAGAACCATTGTTCACAGCATACTGACCAAGGAGTAAGGCGTTTTCTTCTACTCCTTTACTTTCTCCCCAGGGAAGAAAGGAGGAGATGAATGGTATGGTTTATGGACAGTTCAGACACTACTTTTGGGAAGAAACACATGGTGGTCTAAAGGGCTACCTTATCCTTGTGAAAGAACAAATATGGTTCCATAAGCAAAAGGGTCTAGGACTCCAGGATTCTGAAAATCAAGGTGAGTGCCATAAAAAAATTCCATTTTCCAAGATACAAATTTCAGTGTTACTGAACCATGAAAGAGAGTCAAGTCTATCACTCACTCAAAGTTCAGATCTCATAAAGAAGAAAGGTTCTTCATTGATGAGCCAAGATCAACACTCACATAAAAATATTGTCCAATAAGTAATGGAACACAATCCTGACCCCATAAGGTCAAGATGGGTAGAAATAGCTGACATTCATTTTGACAGTGGAATAAATAAGGTCCAAATCAAACAGGTACTTCAGGCAGGATCTCAATCTTAAAATCAAACGGACTGGAGTGAGCTAATGGGTACCATTCTGCACAAATGGAGATCCTCTTAAATTCATTACAATGAGTTAGCACAGTGGAAGGCATTCTGTCAGCCTTAGTCACTTGATGCTCCTGCCAGGGGATTCGGTGGGAAGAGCAGGTATTAAGACGGGATCTGGCCCTGTAATAGGAGCTGTGTGTCACTTGAATAATGCTGCACTAATTGAAAGACTACAAATACAACATTTTAGGATATCAAGAAATAATTACAATTAGTTTGGTCTTTCTTCCCTGAACTTTCTGAAGAGGTATGGATTCAGCAGAAATGAGTAAAGGAATGCAGAACACTCCCTGCCACAGGCAGCAGAATACTTCTGCCACAAAATCCCCAGTTGCTCTGCTGCATTGACTAAAAAAATACACACTGCTTTTTCCAAAATGATGAGAAGGTAAATGTCAGATCTAAATTAGACATACAGTGGATATAAAATTGTACACACCCCATGTTAAAATGCCAGGTTGTTGTGATCTAAAAAAATGAGACTGCAATAAATAATTTCAAAACTTTCCCACCTTTAATGTGAGCTATAACCTGTACAATTCAATTGAAAAACAAAAAAAATCTGTTAGGGGAAAAATATAAAAAAAAATAAAAAAATGTACAATAAGCTAGTTGCATAAGTGTGCACACCCTTAAAATAATACTTTGCTGAAGCACCTTTTGATTTAATTACAGCATTCAGTCTTCTTGGGTACACACCTACCATCAATTAAAGAGACTCTGATTAACCCCAAATAAAGTTCAGCTATCCTAGAAGGAATTTCCTGACATTTACTCAGTTGCCTGCTACAGCAAAAGCCATGGTTCGCAGACAGCTTACAAAGCATCAATGGGATCTCATTGTTGAAAGGTATCAATCAGGAGAAGGGTACAAAGAATTTCCACAGCATTGGATATACCAAGGAAGACAGTGAAGACCGTCATCAAAAAGTGGAGAAAATATGGGACAACAGGGATGTTGCAAAGAATTAGACATCCCTCCAAAATTGATGAAAAGACAAGATGAAAACTGGTCAGGAAGGCTGCCAAGAGACATACAGCAACACTGAAGGAGCTGCAGGAATTTCTGTCAAGTACTGGTTGTGTACTACATGTGATAATCTCCTGTATTCTCCATATGTCTGGACTTTGGGGTAAGGTTGCAAGACAGAAGCCTTTTCTTACAAAGAAAAACATCCAGGACTGGCTAAAATTTGCAAAACAATACATCAAGTCTCCCAAAAGCATGTGGGAAAATGTATTATGGTTTGATGAGACCAAGGTTGAACTTTTTGGCCACAATTCCAAAAGGTATGTGTGGTGCAAAAACAACCCCTCGCATCACCAAAAGAACACTATCCGCACAGTGAAGCATGGTGGTGGCAGTATCATGCTATGGGGTTGCTTTTCTTCAGCTGGAACTGGGGCTTTAACCAAGGTGGAGGGAATTATAAACAGTTCCAAACACCAGTCACTTTTGGCCCAAAACCTTCAACCGTCTACTAGAAAGCTGAAGATGAAGAGGAATTTCACCTTTCAACACGACAATGACCCCAAGCACACATCCAAATCAACAAAAGAATGGCTTCACCAGAAGAAAATTAAAGTTTTAGAATGGCCCGGCCACAGCCTGGACCTAAATCCAATAGAAAATCTGTGGGGTGACCTGAAGTAGACTGTGCACAAGAGATGCCCTCACAATCTGACAGATTTGGAGTGCTTTTGCAAGGAAGAGTACCAAATACTGTCAAGTCAAGATGTGCCATGCTGATAGACTCCTACCGAAGAAGACTGAGTGCTGTAATTAAATCAAAAGGTGCTTCAACAAAGTATTAATTTAAGGGTGTCCACACTTATGCAACCAGCTTACTGTACGTTTTTTATTTTTTATATTTTTTCCCCTAACAGATTGGTTTGTTTTTCAATTGAATTGCACAGGTTATAGGTCACATTAAATGTGAGAAAAGTTTTGAAATAATTTATTGTGGTCTCATTTTTTACATCACAAAAACCTGACATTTTAACAGGGGTGTGTACACTTTTTAAATCCACTGTAGCTCCTGAACCTACAATTATTGGAGAGGGCTGAAGTAACAGCTCTTGGAGGCTGCCAGCACCTTCATTTCATCCAGACTTTGACCTGCCGGGAAGTGATGACTATTTCTGGTCCACTCACTGATGTGCTTTGCCTCTTTGTAAAGGGAAAAGACCATGTGCACCCACTACTGCTTGTACCATACCAGGCACTATACAAAGGACTGTTTATCAGACAATTAGGAGTGATTCCTGATTTACTTTACAAATTTGAGGGACAGGACAATTGCTTGTAAATGCAGTTGGCTGAAGTTCAGCCACCCCTATGGGGTGGGTGGTAGACCACATCAGCTTAATTATGAAGCAGATGAGTTAAACTCTTCATCCTGGCTACAAAAAGTCTTGTTGTTAAAGTTCATGACAGACACAGCTAAGAGAAGGCCTAGCAGGCATCTGTACAGGAAATGGCCTGGGACCGGATGACTGCGAAGGAGTGGAGAGTTCTGGCTGGTCTGCCGAGAGCCTTGGTTCACCCTCGGCATCAGAGACTGGCATCCACAAAGCCTCTCAAGACGTGCCTTCCACACAGGGTTCTGTGGCTTCCGTTACTGTACCTGCTTATACCTAAAACGGTGGAACCCAAGTGTTCATCCAGGTCAATGTTGGCCCCATGATGAGCATCGGACGGCGGGGGTGCATTGACAGTAGCAGGCCTTGCGTTCTTGGCCTTTCTTCAGCGGTTCAGCAGGCAAGTCAGAAGGTCCCTCCATACCTAGTGCTAGCTGTTTCAGACATTGGTTCTCAAGATATAGATTGAGCATGTGAAGTCTGCTATGTAAGGTCTTGGGTACAAAGACCTGGCAGATAGATCAGGCCTTGTAGTCATGCGACTTCCCTAAACACAACAGACAGAGCACATGGGCATTTATGTGGGGTATCTGATGGCCGCACTTACACTTGCCCTTTCTGGATGACATGAAAAAGCAATAACATGCAATGACTAAATTAAAAGTTCCCCAAAGGGGTACTTATCTGAGTTTTTCGAAGATCTGACGGCCGGGAAGGCAAGAACACCTGACATTCGACAGGTGGCAGAGAAGTTCTAAAGTCTGGTGCGCAGAGATGTCACTTTTATGGTCCAAGCTCTGCTAGTCATGTCAGATGTCTCACACATTATGCAGTGACTGCAAATGTATGTATACTGGCCGGACGCAAGAGGAGAAAAAACAACTGTATAGAATACTGCAACATGTGAATAGAAGAACATCTACTGATATAGCAAACCACTGTACTTTAAATAACAACCTAACATCTTTATTTTTAAATGAATCACACTATATAAACCATTCCTATGGGAATGGATCAAACACTGATCTCTAATCAAAGACTGACTGTTATGGTAAGCATGCTTGAACACAACTGTATACTATCTTCTTACAGGAGGGACAATGCAACAGTAACTCCTATGATTCAGGTACATTCCTAATGCGAAACTTACCCTCATAGTGGGAGATGACAGGACATACGACTCCAGATAATGCTAACCAGCCCTAAAGAATATACAGGTCACCAAATCATTGAGAACAAGCAGCAGAGCTGTATCAGCTAAGACATTATTAATATACTGTTAAAGAAACATGGTATTTTGCATTAGTCATACGACACACACAATCCATAACAGCAATGCACTGAACAGTGCAGTAACCAAAATTTTCATCCACATTTCTGTGGACTGCAACAAAACAAACCATGTACTTAAATATGTCCTATACCCAATTTCTCTCCTCAGTGAAAGAAAAGGCAATCAGTCCTCCTGAAATTCATTCTTAACCCTCCTGGCACAAAATCTATTTGTGTACATCCACTTAATGTAAAAAGATACGTCTTATTTTAGCAAATTAGACCGAAAACTGGTGGGTAAGAGCACCAATTTAGAGCAACTGCTGATACAAGTTAGTATAAAGAAATGCTCTGTCTTCCAAGACACACAAATGGAACAAGTCAGATGGGTTACACAACAATCTTGGAACTCAATGTTCTACAAAAAGCTAGGACCTACTAGAGCAAGTCCTGAAGCATGGACACTGAATGGCCAAAAAAACAGACTTACATATACCAAGTCTGAGATGGCCCCTGCTCAGAATATTACCTTTTCTTCGAGGTACGGAGATCTTGGAGTTACTATATATATGTTTGGGGTGTGGGAGCGATATCCTGCCACATCAAGTGGTGTAGAGGGGCTGCCCTGCAAAAATGAAGTTTAAAGGAAAAAAGAGATGCTCAAGGTTCACTCTTCTGCATTTTCAGTCTCTTTTTTTTCTGCTTGTAGGCATTTGGCTTTCTGAGCTCCAACATTACAATAGGGATCCCATGAGAAGGGGTATGCCCTTTGGGTGGTCTTAGGTGAAGAACACCAGTCATGAAATAAGTAACAGAAGGTGATGGTGATTTCTGTGGAAAACAGAAGAGAAGCAGAGATTGCAGAACCACAAATACTGAATCAAAGACCATTCAGATAGTCAAATAATCTTAGCATCAGTCAATGGAAGGCAATATGTGATGTATAACAAATCTTTTTTTTTTTACTTCTCCATATCAAGTTTTCATCTTCCTTTAAGATATTTAACATTTTTGAATTGAAGAACCTGGTATTAGAACTCAAGATACAACTATGAAACTGACATAATCAAGGCTTTTCAGTAAAGAAGTATTATACAGAAGTACTAGCCACAGAGAATGGGTTGCACGGCTTACTTATAGAGAAAAGCAAGGCTATTTTGACTAGAAAGTGGCTATTAAAATTAAACTGGTCGTGTTCTGTTTTGCTTGGGACAGAACCTTGTGAATTAAAGGAAAGTGAGTAAAGAATACACTACGCTCCAAATTCATGGAAAGGAGGAAGTACCTGTCTTTCAATCAGTCTTGTACGGCACAAAGGTACAAAATAATTTGACTTGATATCTGTGGTATATGACAAATAGATCCATTTCCGGGAGAAATGATATCCAAGCTTAACAGATCTATAGACTCAGCTTCTAGTTATTTGCAGCTCAAACCATCTGCTAGGTGGAGCTAAAAGCCTGTTTTATTAGATGCCAGTTGCTAAAGGTCATTTCCCCAAATCTGAATCATCACTTTACACAGCTGTAAGGAAGTGGTTCATTCATACTTAGCTTGCATATCACGTAGACAAAAGTTATGCACTTATCATAATGATATATCTGTGTTGTCTATTTCCATCCTTCTGACTTTTGATCAGACTTCGGCCACTTTTTCCAGACTTAGGATCCTTAACTCAGGGTACAGCCATAGAAGAAGCCAAAGGAAAAACATTTTCATGAAATGGATGGGGGGGGGGGGGGGGGTTGAGGAAGAACAGAAATGGACAGCACAGATCCATTATTACTGTTAAGTATATAACTTTTGTATCTGATGTCTTTTCTGTCCACTCCTCCACTGATGGGACAGAGTCCCTAGTTACTTAACTCAACAGGTGGTCCCATGTAAGGATGTTACGGAGGATGGTAGAACAGAAAAATGCTGCATCTCTGGAAAACAAATCCAGTTTGAAATGGGATATGAAGGTATGAACATTGGACCAGGTGGCAGCAGTGCAAATATAATCAAAAGAATCCTTAACAAAGAAGGCTGCATAAGTGTAAGCAGATCTTGTGGAGTGTACTTCAGGGTTTATGTAAGGCCGGGCTATTCTGTTTATATACATGGGAGATACAGCCAATCAGCCATCTAGATACGATAACCTTTGAAATGCTTTAACCCATCTTGGCTTTAGAAAATAAAACAAAGAATTGGTCTGACTTTCTGAAAGATATGGTTCGATGAAGATGGAAACACAACTGCCTGTGCACATCCAAAAAATAAATATAAATTATACATTCTCCCTTATTAAAAAAAATTTGGACAGAAGACTGGTAGACTAATACTTTGAGTGAAGTCTGTGTAGCTAGCTACTTTAAGTAAAAATGAGGGGTTGGTGCGTAAAGAAACCATGTTCTTGTGGAAGATAATATATGCAGGTTGACAAGACAAAGCTTGGAGCTCTGACACCCTTCGAGTTGAAGCAACTGCTACTAGGAAATGGTTTTCCAAGTCAGAAATTTGAAATCCACATTGGCAGCATGTTCAAATGGAGCTTGGGTCAAGGCTTGTAGCAAGACAGTCAAGAGGGAGTAGGTTCCTTGAGTTGGGGTCTAATATGGGAAGGCATACAGGAGACTGGGAGGCCAAGTATCAGTCAGAGCTTTGCACAACTTCAGTGAGGCTATGGAAGTGTGATTCTATCCAACAGAGAAGTCTGAAATTGTCACTAGCTGAACCCTGAAAGTTCAATATCTAGTTCTATTATGGAAAACGGAAGCAGGAAATGCTAATACCGCTGAATAAGAGGCCGAAATGGGATCTACATTTCTTTGAAAAACTCAAATGGAAAATATTTTCCATTTACTTTTGTAAACTTTCCAAGTGGATGGCTTCTGGGAAGAAGAATAAATATGGGCCACTTGGGAGGAACTGGAAAAAACATGCAGTTAGTTTAGGGCTTGAATGTCTGGATGAGGCACTTTGGATGGATGACACAGATCATCTGGATTTGGATCCAGCACCCAAGGGGAGGTGTACAAGATGAGGCAACAGAAAGGGAAAGGTACAGTTTTGTACCTACCATAAATGTAGATGTCCGAGCAGGCAATGGCATCTGTTCCTTAAATGTGATATCTTTTCCATTTTGCTGATAATTTTTTTCTTTGTTGGTCTCTCTTGATCCCTCCAAGATAATTTTACCTTGGGGGGAGGGTAAACTATTTTTTATTTTGTCTTATGTCCAGACAAAGACAGTCAGCTTTTTTGTTTTCAGGTTTGGATGCAAGTTGCTGTAGTTGTTCTGTGAACAGAACAGGGAGCTATATTGTGTAGAGGCCATATTGTTCCAGCTAATGCACCTCAATGTTGCCTTGGCCAGTCTGGAGATATCAGATGATCCCTTGGGCCGGGTCTTCTTGATCTTCACCTTGTGCTTTCAAGAAGTGGAATGCATATGTTGCCGGGTTTTCCAACTGAAAATGAAAAGTCCCCATCCATTTCAAGTCCACATCTGTCAAGGCTGGAAAGAGGCAATAAGAATGACTGTAATAGGTTCATAGGTAGGTACCAGGCTATTGGCCCTAGGGCCTATATAAGCCTAGCCAAAAAGGTACCCTGGCTTTCCCCACCCAAGAAAAATATTTTCCTGTGCCCCTGTCGAGCAGAGCCACAGAAGTGATACCAAGGGTGAATTTCCTATTTCCTATCCAATCATCAAGATTTTTCTTGAAGAGTGTTAATGAGGAGCTATGTTTGTTATAGATAGGTAGTTTGTTCCACAGAATGGGAAGTCTCTGGGACAGGAATCTATCCCTCCAGCATGTTCTGTTTATTGTGGTAACAAGGTTTAGGTCCCAAGAGTGTGCAGCTTGGAGGGACTGGGATTTCTTTAAGTGAAGCATGTCCAACAGCTCTGAGTCTGACATAGCTTTGTATGTTAGGCAGAGATAGACTCTGAGTAGGCGATATACGACGGAGTAAAGCTGGAGTTTTTTGAGACAGTCTGCACAGGGCATCTGTTTGAGGCCAGTAATCCTCTTTGTGAGGTATTTCTGTGGCCTTTCCAGTTGTTGTCGATGTCTTGTGAGGTACATACCAAAAGGGGCGTTGTACTCTATAATGGGTCTGAGTAGAGGGGAACAATGACCTCTTTTATTCTGGATAAGAAACCTTTTTTGATGAGGTGCACCATGTAGAAGGACTTCCTGACCACTGTGGCGATGTAATTATCAAAGGAGAGATTACTGTCCACCTGTGCCCCAAGGTCCCTTATCATACTTTTGGTGTTAAGTAGACTACCAGCTATGTGGTAGTTCATGGGTACAGAGTTTTTACCAAAGGGGATGACAATGCACTTTTTGGTATTGCGCTTCAGGCCATGGCTTTGACACCAGGCATCTGTCTCGGTGAGGCCCTTTTGTAGGATGTCCACATCGTTAGGAGTTTCGATTATGACTCCTAGTTTGCAGTCATCTGCAAACTTTGTTAGCCAAAGACCTTCTGTGTTAGCCTGTACTTCAGAGAAGTAGATACCAAACAGGAGAGGACCCAGGACTGAACCCTGTGGTACTCCACTTGTCACTTGTCTGAAGTCAGATTTGGAGTCTGCTACTTTCACAGTGTGGGTTCTGTCCGTGAGCCAGTTGGCAACCCATCTTGTGAAATAGGAATTTATACCTAGTTTAGTGAGTTTATCCATAATTGCAGAGTGGGGAATGGTATTGAAGGCCTTGGCGAGATCTAGACAGGCTATGTGAACCACCTTACTCTCATCTATGGCTTTGGTGACTGCTTCAAAGAAGTCTATCAGGTTTAGGAGACATGATCTGCCTTTTACAAACCCGAACTGGGTGGGGTCAAGAGTTTGGAGATTACCAATATCTTTGTTTATGAGTTCCATGATGATACGTTCCAGGGCCTTGCAGACCAGGCTCATCAGGCTAAAGGGCCGGTAGTTCCCGGGGTCCATTGTGGCTCCGCCTTTGTGAAGTGGGATAACTGCTGTGGTGCGCCATTCAGTGGGCACAAAGCCTGAGGTGAGGCTATGAGTGAACACGGTACTTAAATGGGGTGCCAGTTTGTTCTGTAGTTCGTGTGAAACGCAGCCTGGGATATTGTCAGGTCCCATGGATGCTGTGTTCTTGGCTTTGGAGAGTGTGTTTTTTACCTGTGCAGCCGTGATTATAGGAACTTTGCATTCTTCCAGTATAGAGATGGGCCCTCTAAGGGGTGAGAGGGGGGGGTAAAGTTATCACTGAATCTATCTGCCAGGATGTCGGAAATATCAGTTGGTTCTGTATATTTAGTGTCATTGTGCTGTAACTCAGAGCAGATCTGAGTGTTGCCATTGAGATTCTTCACATAGCTATAGAATGCTTTGTAGTTGTCTTTATAGTCAGTGGCAATTTTGTTTTTGTAACTAGCTTTGTAGGATTTTATGAGGGATCTCAGCTTCTTACTGAGGCTGACCAGGAAGTTCCTCCAGTCATGGGATTTTGCTCTTTTTTGCAACAGTTTCTTTCTTCTGTTGTAGAGTTTGTTTACGGCAGGGGACCACCAGATTGGTTTCCTTTTTTTGGAGGATAGCATCTTGGTTCTGTTAGGGATAGCATGGTCCATGCACTCATGTAAGTGCTTATAAAGTGCATTTGTGTAGGATTCAGCAGTCGTACCTCTACTGTCTGTCTGCATGGGTGTAAAGTTTGCCACTTTTGTCTTAAGAAGTGCAAAGTTGGCTTTGGAGAAGTTTTTTACCGTGGTTTCCCTAATGGGAGGTGGGGGCGGGATGTGGAAGTCTAGGGTGATTAGCTTGTGGTTGGATCTGACCAACAAGGAATTGACCTCTGGTGTGGAACACCAGTCTCCCATGTTGGTAATGACCAGGTCCAGGACATTGCTGCCCCTGATGGGGGTGTGAACAAGTTGATCCAAGGTGTTGGAATTTATGAATTCCAGAAAACGTTGAGCAAATGAGTTGGTACATGAGTAGTTTTCCCAGTTAATGGTGGGGTAGATGAAATCGCCCATTACTAGGGTGTTGGGTTGTACCCTAATATTTTCCAGTGTATCAAGAAATGAGGCATGGGAATCCTGGGGCATGATGGTGGGGTCTGTAGCAAGCTACAATTTGGACTGCAGTCTTGCTCTGTTGCATTGCTTTCTACAGAAATTTCAGAATTAGCAGTGTTAGTAGGAAAGTGTACAGCAGACCGGGAGGCCAGTCATGAATCAGAGTGTCTCTTGGAGACTCCCACTCTGGGGGAATAAGAGCAAAGAACCTGCTTGTATTTGGAAATGGCAGGAAAAGCAAAAAAAAAAATAAAAATCACAGCACAGATTTGTGTTGTCACTGCTGGATTGAGAGACTACCTGCGAGGACAGATCTGCTCAAACTCTCCACTAGACTGTTGGTCTTTCCCAGTACGTGCCTTGATATCAAAAAGTGGTTGGAAGATATCACCCACTGCCACACACTCATTACTTCTCAACCCATCAGGTAGGAGTGTGTTCTCCCTTTTTTGTTGATGTACTAGACTACTGACATGTTACCTGTATGGACAGAAATAACCCCTAGAGGAGAGGCTTCTGCCTTCATCTCTAAGACACTGATGTGAAGATTGGCCTCTGATGGGGACCACATGCCTTGGACTATCTTCCCGATTTAATGCCACCTCTCCCCAGTTGGGAAGCATTGGTGTTCACTGCGGCTGTAGGAGAGGAGGAACAAGGGCATGGCCCTGAAATACCTCTGGAGATTGAATCCAACAAATTACAGGAATTCCGAAGAATTTTGTTAAGCAGACTGGAAAGATCAGGAGCTGGGATCTGACGGGATCACTGAACCGTTAGTGTCCTCTCTAACATTCTCATATAATACCTTGTCAAGGGAACAAAGTAATGGAAGCTACCATCAAAATCAGAGTTAAAGAACTAGTCCCGTAGGTGGTGTAAAATGAGTTGTAATGCCTAAAACTATACAGTGGATAACCTGTAGTCTGGCAATGTTGCAATATGAACGGTTGTGTCCAAGTATGCTCCTATGAACTCTAGAATCTGTACTGCGGAGAACTGTGACTTGTCCTGGTTCACTGCGATTCCTAGGTGGAAGCATAGCTGAAGCAAACAGTTTCTGGCCCAGACTAGCAGAGACCTGAAAGGAGTAGTAAGGAGCCAATTGTTTAGATAGGGGAAAACCAGGAACCCTTGCAGTCGGAGATAAGCTCCAACCACTGCCATAAAATTTGTGAACACCCGGGGGGGGGGGGTGGCTGTGGTTAGGCCAAAAGTCATGGCTCTGAACTAAAAATGACTGTCTGCTAGCTGGAAGTAAAGGAACCTCCTGGTGTGTCTGTCCACTTTGATGTGGCAGTACGTCCTGAAGGTTTATCGAGCACATCCAATCATCCTCCCTAAAAGAGAGAGGTTGGACTGTACTGTGACCATTCAGAACTTTGCATGCTTTACGCATTGATTCAAGTGGCTGAAGTACAAAATTGGCCTTGGGTACTAAAAAGAATCTTGAATAAAGTCTGAACCCATGCTGGCCTGTTGGGATCTTGTGAATGACTCACTTCTCTAGCAGCTTTTTTTTTTTTATCTCTAATGGTGCTGCTTTTCTTTCAGAGGGTGGAACCCTATAATTTTTTTTCATAGTGGGGATGGATACAGAATGGGAGTATAACAGCCTCTGGTAATAACTGTCCTCACCCAGACATCTTTTGTGATGGAAGTTGTGACGTCCCCACTCTGGGCCAGTAGGAGCCTAAATCCTCACCACTGACACTGGAGAGGGAAGTTCACTTGAGATTACAAACAGATACAGTTAGTATATCCAGATGCAGACCCAAGCAGATACACTCAGTATTTCCAGATGCAGACCTCTCTGCATCAAACACAATTTTCCTTAAAACACACAGTGAACACACTCAGCCCGGGGCCTGGGTTCCTCTCCCTGTCTCTCCCAAGGTCCCCAGTAAGGCTCCCCACTAGCAAAGCTGTAGGATTAAGTCCTCAGGTGAGTGTCCAAGCCTAGTCCTTCAGCACCCTCTCTGTGACTATATTTTCCTGACTAACCTAAAGAGTTACTATTTCCTGTTTCACTTACTAGAGCAAAACAAGATGAAGTAGGTGAGGGATCCTTCTATGTCAGGTTCCAAGAAATGGACAGCACCTAAGACTTCAGTCTCCTCTAATATTAAGACATTATTTCTGTACAGAATGACAATACATACACCTGATCGTCTGCTTTCTGGTTCCCATGCAACCCCCACTGCTAGAAGCAGTCGGGATTTATCACATAGGTGTCAATAATACAAACACACAGAGCCTTGCTAGGATCTGCTGTAGCTCCCGGAAGTCATAAAACAATTTCAAACCTCCATCCTTTCACAGTAGCAATTAGTTCACTCCACTGGCAATGCAGGAAGCTTCCTAGTAGACTTTTTGTGTCTCGCTGTATTCCAAACTGTGACATAACATCTTTATGGCCCAAGCCCAGCAATTTAATTTTCTCACTGTTTCTCAGTCAGGCGGATTGAGATTAACCCCTTCTCTTCCAGCATTATCTATTACAATATATATAATTAAATAGTTACAATAATGTAAGCACATTTCTTTCCTGCTCAGCAGGGCACACTGTTTTTACATTTTTAACACAAGCAGCTTTACAAATATATTTTTCAACACAAGCATCTGTACAAATCAGTTTGGTATACAAATGATATATAATTCTTTACATAGTTCCTGTTAGCTGTGCTGGTGTATGTTACACATCCATTGCCCTACTTCTCCTGGCACAGCTGGCAGTACCTCCTATCGCCTGTAGAGGACATGGTAGTCTGAGGTGTGTCCCGGTAGGGTAGAGTGCCAGGACTATCAGTTATGGATTGGATGGACCTGAGAGGGATGGAG
The DNA here is from genome assembly GCF_019279795.1 of Protopterus annectens. Classification (NCBI taxonomy): domain Eukaryota; kingdom Metazoa; phylum Chordata; order Ceratodontiformes; family Protopteridae; genus Protopterus; species Protopterus annectens. The sequence continues at coordinate 958,627,832 of NC_056739.1, forward strand.
ATGATTCGTCTCCAGCCTTGGAAAGAGCTATCTCATCTGCCTCAAAGACAGAACTCGAGGGAGAACCCAAGACCACCTCAGTAGGAAGCGAAGTTGCCCCATTAGTATGACTGAGGCCACCATGCCGACTCTGCTCCAAGACTAAAGATGGAGCCGAGCTTTCCAGCACCACTTTTCCAAGGGGAAGGATGGTTACAACAGCTTCAGAGTAAAATCCTTACTCTCAGATTTGGCGCCAAAGCTTTGGCCCCGAGTATCCATTCGGCCCCAATGAAATCAGAGCTGGCTGGATTACAGAAGATGCTGAAATCAAAGATAACCACAACTCTGAATACGACACAGACAACCCAGAAAAACTTGGATCCAGTGTTCCCAAATGCAGAGATCAGACTAGAGTAGAAGTAGCAATAGGCAAAAGAGAGGGCTACATCTCATGGGACAGATGGTAGATGGAGCCGGGAGAACTCTCAACTGAGTACGGGTCCTGAGGAACTTTCTCACTGTTCTATCCTCATCAGCTTCTGTCAGGCTTCTGGCAGACTTAATGGACCTTAAGGAAGAAAATATGGAGAGTGGCCTTAAAGTTTTCTTCATGGGTCTGTCAGGAAGAAAGAGTAAATGCAGTCTACGAGAGACTGGAACTGGGGAAAACCACAACTCCAGTAAGGGTGGAGTAGTAAACTGTACTGGAGTCAGATTTGGAGCAGTTGTAGGATATGAAGGTTAGAAAGTTTGGTAGTTGGAGTCAAAGATAACAATGAAGGAGGAAACTGGTCAGGGGATTGCTTCCTCCCCTCTGTGCCCTTTTATTTGGGTCTACCACTCTTGTTTCCCCTTGTGCTTCTCTGTGGAACTTTTCCCAGATGAGTGCACTCCAGATGAAGATTTTGATGACTCTCCTGAAGGTAAAAGCCTCTTGAGAAAGAGCTTATTGTGTTGTTCAATCACAGCTCGGTGACCAAAGGCAGTCTTTAATGTGTTGTTAACAATCAAACAATAGAT